>NC_086102.1:92015997-92326202 GCF_963921235.1 Mobula hypostoma
TTTCAAAAATGTTATGCTGCCCTATATTTGACTGAAAGGTGTATAGAGATGAAAATGATAAAATTCTATACCTTGTCCCAATATATATAAAATAACAGGATTTAAGGAATGAAGTATGATTTTGTTACTATGATGTTGTTTGCTAATAGGACAATGCTCCAAAATTGCTCACCAGTCCTCAGATCTTTGTATCGAAGAACTTTGGGGTTAAAATAGAATTTCAAGTCCATTTGTCCTTAATTTGATAAATGGGTGCTTATAGCAAAACGTAAAATGCTTGAGAAAAATGAAATGGGACAGATATCTAAAAAATTATCTTGCAAATTTGCAGAATTATCTGAAGGAATTAATATTAATTTAGGGAAATGAAGTGGAATCTAATGGATTAAAAAACATTGAATAAAGTATGCTGAGGGCTTTATGAAAGATTTTGTTTTTTTATTGGCATGAGCTTTGAGGTAAATGTACTCCCGGAGCAGTAGGTCACTAAGTACTGAAGGCACTCCTTGGACGGCATAATACTACAGTGGTTAGAGCTATTGCCTCACCTCCAGTGCCTTTGGTTTAATGTTAACCTTGGATGCTTCTGTGCAGAGTTTGCATGTTCTCTGGGCACCTGAAGATTTATTGCTGAAAAGATCTAATCTTTCAAAAAATTGTCAAGTTGCTACAATTTTTCTCCCTTCATTTCAGGCTATAGCTGTGTTCTCTCTGCCAGAAGATGCAGAGCTAAGCCCAGAAAGCAATTGTAATAACATGATTGCACCGCTACTGGTAGTCAGCTTTAAGAATGGTTATTCTCTCAGCATGAACTTTTCAAGGAACAACGTATCATACAAAATGGAAGAGCTGGCTATTACTCTCAATATGAGTGACAGTGCACTGTTTCTTAATTCAAGTCAAAGCGGTAAGTTTTAGTTGGTAAGGTGGTATGTGCTTCAGACTTCTTGCTACTTAATTTCAACTATCAGGTTCCATTAGAAGCCTCACACATAAAAGTTGCTGGTGAACGCAGCAGGCCAGGCAGCATCTCTAGGAAGAGGTGCATTATCCTTCAGTTAGTCCTGACGAAGGGTCTCGGCCTGAAACGTCGACTGTACCTCTTCCTAGAGATGCTGCCTGGCCTGCTGCGTTCACCAGCAACTTTGATGTGTGTTGCTTGAATTTCCAGCATCTGCAGAATTCCTGTTGTTGTTTTTTTTTCCCAAGTCCTTCTGAAGTCACTTTAACTAGAATACACGAAATATCGTAGGAATTTAATTACATCAAGTATCCTTGCACTGCAATGAGATAAACTACCAGATCAGTCACTTTATTAAAAATGTCATTAGTGAAGAAACAAAGTTCAAAGTTGAAAGTAAATTTATTATCAAAGTACTTATATGTCACAACCCTGAGGTTCATTTTCCTACAGGCATTCACTGTAGACCAAAGAAATACAATAGAATCAATAAAAACTAAGAAAGATGGACAACCAATGTGCAAAATAACACAAACTGTGCAAATACAAAAAGAAAACAAATAATAATAGAAGTAAATAATACTGAAAACATTGACTAATTATTGACTAGATCAACAAGACAACTTCTTAGCCGGGGGGTCACCGCAGGCTTTGGGGAGCTTGGAAGAAAGTCAAAAATCACAGAACACCAACTCTGATCTTTGTTCTGACAACTATCAGGGTGCCACAGTAGTATAGTGGTTAGTGTGACACTATTACAGTTACAGTTGGGAGTTCATCTCCGGCGCCATCCTCCCTGTGAGCTTTCCTCCCATAGTCCAAAGACATACCAGTTAGGAGGTCAATTGGTCATTTTAAATTGTCCTGTGATTAGGCAAGGGTTAAATATGCGGGTAGCTGGGCAGTGAACTCACTGAGCCTTGAATGAAGTCATTTGTGGGAAAAAAATTCTGATGTGCAAGGAGTCGCCTGTCTGCCAGTTGCCTGTCTTTTGCCTACGTCCTTTTTTAACTTTAACTGAGGGGCACTTGTGTTGAGGGTCAAGGGGGGAGGTGAGGGAGCCTATTCTTACCACTTGCCAGTTGAATTGAGGACTGCAGTGATTGGATTGGAGAGAGATTGGATAGGTTATATTAATACTTATAGAAATGTAGGAAGCTCAGGGGTGACCTTAGAGATTTACAAAATTATGAGGAGCATAGTCAGTCAGTCTTTTGGACAAAACTGGTGGGCATTGATTTAAGGTGAGAAGGGAGAAATTTAAAGGAGATCTGAGGGATATGTTTTTGCCACAAGTTGGTGGTGAATAATTGAATCGAGCTGCCAGAGCAATTGGTGAAGATACCTCTGGGTAAAGAAATCCAAAGGTTTTACTGCATGAGTGAGGAATCCCCTCATCTCAGTCTTGACCTACGCCTCATTCCCACGGTAAGAAACAACTGAATTTTATTTTAATGCTTTAGTTTTACATTTCCCTTTTATTTTTCTACTCCCCATCACGCCACCAAATTCAAACTTTGCGCTTAACTTCCTATACTCAATTTGACATTGATTATCAATTCATGATCTTCATATTTCAATTTTTAACATTAAAGGCCATTTTGGCACGTCAAGTCTATGCTGGTACAATAACACTATTCTTCCTACACTCTCATTAATCTGTCCACCAAATTTCACCACTCAGGGCAATTTACAGTGGCCAATTAAACTACCAAACGTCACATCTTTGGAACAGGAGAAGAAGTCAGAGGTCACAGGGAAAACGTGCACACTCCACACAGACAGCACCCGAGGGTCAGGTGTGAATCTCATACCTGGAACAGAGTAGCTCCACCTGCCGATATTGCTCCTTTCTGAATGGTGTGCATTGACAAGATCTGAGCACAAAAATCTGGGCCCTGGCATCAAAGGGAAGAGGTGCTGCACTGCTGTATGCCACCTGAAGCATTAAGAGCTTGTCTGCCGACCTCTCACATAGACGAGGAAGATTCCTTGTGAGTTTCTTAGAATAGGGACTAATCCCTCACAACTGGCTACTTTTTAAATTAGTCAGCTTTGCTAGGAAAACCAATCACATTGCCATCTGTGTGAGCTTGCAGTTTGCAAACTGGCTGCTGCTATATCGTACAGTTCTAATTGGTTCTGGCTGCAGGCGGTTTAAGGACTCAAGCCACTATTTAAACACTAGTCTTTCTCTCCTTAATTCATTCTGGGTTTTTTTTGCCCAAACCATATAAAAATAGCTTGGTTATAAGGACATATACCAAGGGTTCTATTGATCATAGGAACTCTGCCCTGCCATCATAGAGGAGAGCCATTTATACTGTTGAGTGCAACAAAGCAATCATTTCAAACCCATCATATGTCTCCTTATTTCTTTGTAGCACCACAACTAAGTTGCTTTCTCATGTCCAACAACTCCCCATTGATTCTTCTAGCACTGGATTATTAAACTAACAACTGTGCCGGGATCCTGAATTATCCCTTATGAACTGTGTGTGTGTGTGTGTGTGTGTGTGTGTGTATATATGTGTGTGGGGGGGGGGAGAAAGAGGGAGGGACTATATCCATTTACCGCCAGGCTTAAAGACGCTGGGGTTTTTATATTTCCACACTTTTTTTTATGGGGAGAAAGGACATGGCAGACCAATTGAATAATTACTTTGGTTCTGTCTTCACTAAGGAGGACATAAATAATCTTCCAGAAATAGTAGGGGACAGAGGGTCCAGTGAGATGGAGGAACTGAGCGAAATACATGTTAGTAGGGAAGTGGTGTTAGGTAAATTAAAGGGATTGAAGGCAGATAAATCCCCATAATCAATTCACCTGTACAAAAAGGACGGGTTACACTTGAATCCTAGGGGGACCAAAATCCTGGCAGGGAGATTAGCGGGGGCTACTGAGGTGACTTTAAACTAGAATGGTTGGGGGCTGGGAATCAAATTAAAGAGGCTAGGCGTGAGGAGGTTAGTTCACAACAGGGGGATGGAAACCAGTGCAGAGAGACAGAGGGGTGTAAAGTGAGGGTAGAAGCAAAAAGTACTAAGGAGAAAAGTAAAAGTGGCAGGCCGACAAATCCAGGGCAAGCATTAAAAAGGGCCACTTTTCAACATAATTGTATAAGGGCTAAGAGAGTTGTAAAAGAGCGCCTGAAGGCTTTGTGTGTCAATGCAAGGAGCATTCGTAATAAGGTGGATGAATTGAAAGTGCAGATTGTTATTAATGATTATGATATAGTTGGGATCACAGAGACATGGCTCCAGGGTGACCAGGGATGGGAGCTCAACGTTCAGGGATATTCAATATTCAGGAGGGATAGACATGAAGGAAGGGGAGGTGGGGTGGCGTTGCTGGTTAAAGAAGAGATTAACGCAATAGAAAGGAAGGACATAAGCCGAGAAGATGTGGAATCGATATGGGTAGAGCTGTGTAACACTAAGGGGCAGAAGACACTGGTGGGAGTTGTGTACAGGCCACCTAACAGTAGTAGTGAGGTCGGAGATGGTATTAAACAGGAAATTAGAAATGTGTGCAATAAAGGAACAGCAGTTATAATGGGTGACTTCAATCTACATGTAGATTGGGTGAACCAAATTGGTAAAGGTGCTGAGGAAGAGGATTTCTTGGAATGTATGTGGGATGGTTTTTTGAACCAACATGTCGAAGAACCAACTAGAGAGCAGGCTATTCTGGATTGGGTTTTGAGCAATGAGGAAGGGTTAATTAGCAATCTTGTCGTGAGAGGCCCCTTGGGTAAGAGTGACCATAATATGGTGGAATTCTTCATTAAGATGGAGAGTGACATAGTTAATTCAGAAACAAAGGTTGTGAACTTAAAGAGGGGTAACTTTGAAGGTATGAGACGTGAATTAGCTAAGATAGACTGGCAAATGACACTTAAAGGATTGACGGTGGATATGCAATGGCAAGCATTTAAAGGTTGCATGGATGAACTACAACAATTGTTCATCCCAGTTTGGCAAAAGAATAAATCAAGGAAGGTAGTGCACCCGTGGCTGACAAGAGAAATTAGGGATAGTATCAATCCCAAAGAAGAAGTATACAAATTAGCCAGAGAAAGTGGCTCACCTGAGGACTGGCAGATAAATCCCCAGGGCCAGATGGTCTGCATCCTAGAGTGCTTAAGGAAGTAGCCGAAGAAATAGTGGATGCATTAGTGATAATTTTTCAAAACTCGTTAGATTCTGGACTAGTTCCTGAGGATTGGAGGGTGGCTAATGTAACTCCACTTTTTAAAAAAGGAGGGAGAGAGAAACCGGGGAATTATAGACCGGTTAGCCTAACGTCGGTGGTGGGGAAACTGCTGGAGTCAGTTATCAAGGATGTGATAACAGCACATTTGGAAAGCGGTGAAATGATCGGACAAAGTCAGCATAGATTTGTGAAAGGAAAATCATGTCTGACGAATCTCATAGAATTTTTTGAGGATGTAACTAGTAGAGTGGATAGGGGAGAACCAGTGGATGTGGTATATTTGGATTTTCAAAAGGCTTTTGATAAGGTCCCACACAGGAGATTAGTGTGCAAACTTAAAGCACACGGTATTGGGGGTAAGGTATTGGTGTGGGTGGAGAATTGGTTAGCAGACAGGAAGCAAAGAGTGGGAATAAACGGGACCTTTTCAGAATGGCAGGCGGTGACTAGTGGGGTACCGCAAGGCTCAGTGCCGGGACCCCAGTTGTTTACAATATATATTAATGACTTGGATGAGGGAATTAAATGCAGCATCTCCAAGTTTGCGGATGACACGAAGCTGGGCGGCAGTGTTAGCTGTGAGGAGGATGCTAAGAGGATGCAGGGTGACTTGGATAGGTTGGGTGAGTGGGCAAATTCATGGCAGATGCAATTTAATGTGGATAAATGTGAAGTTATCCACTTTGGTGGCAAAAATAGGAAAACAGATTATTATCTGAATGGTGGCCGATTAGGAAAAGGGGAGGTGCAACGAGACCTGGGTGTCATTATACACCAGTCATTGAAAGTGGGCATGCAGGTACAGCAGGCGATGAAAAAGGCGAATGGTATGCTGGCATTTATAGCGAGAGGATTCGAGTACAGGAGCAGGGAGGTACTACTGCAGTTGTACAAGGCCTTGGTGAGACCACACCTGGAGTATTGTGTGCAGTGTTGGTCCCCTAATCTGAAGACATCCTTGCCATAGAGGGAGTACAAAGAAGGTTCACCAGATTGATTCCTGGGATGGCAGGACTTTCATATGAAGAAAGACTGGATGAACTGGGCTTGTACTCGTTGGAATTTAGAAGATTGAGGGGGGATCTGATTGAAATGTATAAGATCCTAAAGGGATTGGACAGGCTAGATGCAGGAAGATTGTTCCCGATGTTGGGGAAGTCCAGAACAAGGGACCACAGTTTGAGGATAGAGAGGAAGCCTTTTAGGACCGAGATTAGGAAATCTTCTTCACACAGAGAGTGGTGAATTTGTGGAATTCTCTGCCACAGGAAACAGTTGAGGCCAGTTCATTGGCTATATTTAAGAGGGAGTTAGATATGGCCGTTGTGGCTACAGGGGTCAGGGGGTATGGAGGGAAGGCTGGGGCGGGGTTCTGAGTTGGAGGATCAGCCATGATCATAATAAATGGTGGTGTAGGCTCGAAGGGCCGAATGGCCTACTCCTGCACCTATTTTCTATGTTTCTATATACATAATCATTGCTAACCTATTTGATTTATCTGATTTTATATTACTGTATTGTGTAGTTACTAATAAATACCATTAGTTAACAGCAATACCAGACTCCAAGGTGTTTTCCATTTCTGCTGGTTCTTTAACCCGTTACGGGGTACGTGACACAACGCAAACACGAGAAAATCTGCAGATGCTGGAAATTCAAGCAACACACACAAAACGCTGATGAACGCAGCAGGCCAGGCAACATCTATAGGAAGAAGTACAGTCGATGTTTCAGGTCGAGACACTTTGTCAGGACTAACGGAAAAAAGAGATAGTAAGAGATATTAAGTGGGAGGGAGAGGGAGAGACCTGAAATGATAGAAGACAAGAGGGGGAGGGATGAAGCTAAGAGCTGGGAAGTTAATTGGCAAAAGGGATACAAGGCTGTCTTCTCCTATCATTTTGGGTCTCCCCCTCCCCCTCTCAAATCTCTTACTATCTCTTTTTACCGTTAGTCCTGACGAAGGGTCTTGACCCAAAACGTTGACTGTACTTCTTCCTATAGATGCTGCCTGGCCTGCTGCGTTCCACCAGCATTTTGTGTGTTGCTTTATTAAACAACAATTTTTTTGTTGGAAGCCCAAACGGTCAGAGAAAGGTGCATCAAATTCCACTCTGGATGAAGGATCTTGACCTGAAAGATCAACTATCCATTTCCATCTATAGACGCTGCCCAAACCACTTGAGTTTTCCCAGCATCACTTGTATTGCTCAAATTGGGTTGAATGGTTTGATCTATCCTGAGAAAATTAAATCACTCTTCAATTTCTATAGAAGCTCAGAACTTGAATGAAAATGGAAGCAAAGTTTCTGCATCTTGGTATCAAATATTACACCTAGCTGGATCTTCTAAACCTATTTTTACCTCCTCCCTCACTCTTATTCTATTCGCAAGGTTACCCAAAGCTCTGCTCCTCCCAGTAAGCACCATTTACCTATGCCAGCTATTTGCAGAAGCAGAATGAGTAAATTAAGTACCACGTTGATTTTAAAACTCTCCTCCTCTAAATCCCTCTGTGGGCTCCCCTTTCTCATCTTTACCCTACAGAAGGGAATAAACAGTTGACTTTTCAAGTGGAGACGTTTCATCAGGTCTGGAAAGGAAGGAGGCAGAAGTCAGAATAAGAAGTGGGGGAGGGGAAGGAGTACAAGTTGGCAGGTGATAAGTGAGACCAGGCGAGGGGGAAGGTAGGTAGGGTGGAGAAGTGGGATGAAGCAAGAAGCTGGAAGGGGATGTGGAAGAGATAAAGGACTGAAGAAGGAATCTGATAGGAGAGGATGGCGTACCATGGAAGGAAGGGGGTGGGGAACCAGAGAGAGGGTGACGGGCAGGTGAAAACAGAATGGGTGAAAAGGTAACCAGAATAAGGAGTGGAAAAAGAGAAAGAGGGAGAGTTGAAGTAGCTGGAAAAATTGATTATGTCATCAGGTAGGAGGCCATCTAGATGGAATATGCTGTGTTGCTCCTCCAACATGCCTCATCATGACAGTACAGGCAGCCATTGACAAAAACCTCAGTGAGGGAGTGGTAGATTGAATTGAAATGAGTAGCTACTGGAAAATCCTGCCTTCTGCAGTGGACAGACCGAAGGTGCTCAACAAAGCAGTGTCCTAATCTGAACAGGGTCTCGTCAATGTAGAATGCAGTGTCCTAATCTGAACAGGGTCTCGTCAATGTAGAGGAGGGGCAGTGGAAACAGGTGACCACGACAGGCTCACGGGTGAAGTGTCACCTTACAAGGAAAGACTGTTCCCTAAGCCTGTTATAATGGCGAGAGGATGGGGTGAGGCTGATGCATGTGAAATGGTGACATGGATGAGAGCATTAGGATTGGTGTTGGAAGGGAAACCCTGTTCTTTGAAAAAGGACATCTCAGATGCTCCGGAATGGAAAGCCGCATATTGAGAACAGATGCAGCAGAGACAGAGGAACTGAGAGAAAAGAATAGCATTTTTAGAACTGACATAGTGGGAAGAGGTATAGTCAAGATAATTGTGAAAGATACCAGTATATATCTGATAAAAGATACTATCTCTGATTCCAGAGATGGAGACAGAGAAGTCAAGAAAGGGGAGCGACTCTAAGGGAAGGTTAAAAGTTGAACACGAAGTTGATAAAATTGAGTAGTTCAGCATCGGGTGTAGGAAATAGCACCAATGTCGTCACATGGCCAACGAAAAGGCAGGCATAGTTAGGGCTCATGTGAATGCCTGTGGTTACACCTTCACTGTGGAGAAACCCAAGGGAAATTGTTGAGGGCAAGGACCAGTTCCGCCAGACGGACGAGTGCAGTGTTAGAGGGAACTGGTTAGCTCTGTTACCAAGAAAGCATAGTTTAATGGTTTCCTGCTGGGGTATGGAAGTGATTGTACGCCCATAATGAAAGTCAGTCAATCCAGGCCAGCTCACTGAAAGTTATTGATGCGAAGTACCACAGATGTAGGTAAGAAGTGATTGAACTAAGGGGGACAAAATGGAGTCAAGGTATACACACACACACATTCCGTGGGGTAGGAGCAGGCAGAAACCTGTAGGGACCGATAGGTTTGTGGATCTTCAGTAACAGGTAGAAACAAGCAGTGCAGGGTTTGGATAGGAGGTAGAAACGAGTAGTGCAAGCTATCCATAGCCTCCTCTACTGTCATGATGACGCAAAACTCAGTCTGGAGAAGCACCACCTCATATTCCGTCAGGATTGCCTCCCACCTGATGGCATGGACTTCAGTTTCGCCAGCTGTCCGGTATTCCCCACCCCTCCCCCTATTTTTCAATCTGGGTACCCTCTCACCCCTTCTGTACTCATCTGCCCATCACTTCCCTCGTCCTTCCGTCTTCTATGGTGCATTAATCTTTCCTACCTGATTCCTTCTTTAGCCCTTTATCTTTTCCACCTATCCCGACCGGCTTCCCTCACCCACCTCCCCCGCACCAGCATCTACTGCCCCCTTCCTTTCCAGTCTTAATGAAGGTTTATTCCCCACCACAGATGCTGCCTAACCTGCTGAGTTCCTCCAGAATCTTCTAATAATTGCACGTTTTCAATATTCAATGTCTAGGCTTACAGACTTTTACAGGTCGAACACACACGGACGAAGGATATGCCACCACACCTAGTTATCAGCATGACGGGGCTGCCTGGCCGGTTAATGATGCACAACAGCCACTTGGCGAGCTGAGAGGTGACCATCCATCAACTCATCTCACCTCAAGGCCCCATTTTCCTCCCCTTTTCACACACTCCCCATTAGCTAGAGACGAACTCTCCTTTTCCATTCCCAGAGACACACCCAGGCTCAGAACCCCCCAGTGCGGAACAGCTCAGACTGCGGCCCACGGAACCCCCAGCCACCCTCAGAGCGCAGCGACATTCCACCCACCTAGCCCTCAAATACATGGTCCTCCTGGTGTCAGCCCGGACGCTTCCACTCAGTCCTCCCGCTTTCCACGACAATAGTAACTCTCCCGCCTTGCGTACGTCACCTACTCGGGCGGTGACTATTTCCGGAGACGTCACCGCGTAGCAAGACGTACACAGCTGTCAATCACTCCAGTAAGCTGACAGACAGGCGAAGTGACATCGGCAGCCAGGTTGAATTTAGACGGGCGTATGTGTCGCTTTCTGTATATAGTAAACAGTGCTAGTTGCATTAAAAAAGGTTTATTGGCTGAATTTCATATCTGTATTTGGACTTTTCATTCTCTCACTTAATTATACAGTACTCTTTAAAATTTTAGTTGTATTTTTGAGAGTGAAGGCAACTAAGTGTATTTAAACAATATGTGGATTTTGTCGCAAGAATATAAACAAAACAAATTGAGATTAAACCAGGTCAGATGCAGATGAGTTTGTAAAAGATAAATCTTGGAACAAGCCTGAGGAAATGAACTCCTGAGAAGAGCCAAGGCAGAAAGACTAAATTCAGATTCTCAAAAGACCCAAATCGGAGCAGGTATCCAAGAAAAAAGACTGGAAAAGATTACTGAGATCGGGATAGGATTTTTTTGAAAACATTATGATTATTTTAATATTCTAGTGTTGATAAACTGTGAGTTGGTGTCAGTCAAGAGATGTGTTTTGGGTGAATAGGATTTACTAAGCTGTTGGATCACAGGTAGCAAAATGGTGACAGGGTAAGTCTATGTGCGATTTTTTAACTATATCGGGTGTCGAACCAAACGAAGATGGTGAATTTGGACAGGAAAAGTATCAAGGAGGATGGTGTAATCAATTGTAAGTCAAAAACATCATAAGTTACATTGCAGATAGTCTAAAACAAAAGATTGGAATCCATTTCAGATGAATGGATTTGGAAAGTTTTATTTCAAATAATTATTTCTGTCTGGTATTTTTAGGTAAAATCCAAAATCTAACAACTTTAGTAAAATGAAGTTATAATGATATATACAAACCCCATTTCCATTAAAGTTGGGATGTTTTCCAAAATGCAATAAAAACAAAAATCTGTGGTATGTTAATTCACGTGAACCTTCATTTAACTGACAAAAGTACAAAGAAAAGATTTTCAATAGTTTTACTGACCAACTTAATTGTATTTTGTAAACATACACAAATCTAGAATTTGATGGCAGCAACACACTCAACAAAAGTTGGGACAGAGGCATGTTTACCATTGTGTTACATCACCTTTCCTTTTAATAACACTTTTTAATCATTTTGGAACTGAGGATACTACTTGTAGTAGATTTGCAATTGGAAATTTTGTCCATTCTTGCTTGATGTAAGACTTCAGCTGCTCAACAGTCCGTGGTCTCTGTTGTCTGATTCTCCTCGTCATGATGCGCCATACATTTTCAATCGGAGATAGATCTGGACTGGCAGCAGGCCAGTCAAGCACACGCACTCTGTGTCTACAAAGCCACGCTGTTGTAGTCTGTGCAGAATGTGGTCTGGCATTGTCCTGCTGAAATAAGCGTGGACGTCCTGGGAAGAGACGTCGCCTTGATGGCAACATATGTCTCTCTAAAATCCTAATGTACACCTCAGAGTCAATGGTACCTTCACATACATGCAACTCACCCATGCTATGGGCACTGATGCACCCCCACACCATCACAGATGCTGGCTTTTGCACCTTTCGCTGATAACAATCTGGATGGTCATTTTCATCTTTGGCACGGAGAACTCGACGCCTGTTTTTTTGAAAAACTAGCTGAAACGTGGACTCATCTGACCACAGCACACGGTTCCACAGTCTTTCGATCCATCTGAGATGAGCTCGGGCCCAGAGAACTCGCCGGCGTTTCTGCATAGAGTTGATGTATGGCTTCCTCCTTGCGTAATACAGTTTCAAGTTGCATTTCTGGATGCAGCGACGGACTGTGTTGAGTGACAATGGTTTTCCGAAGTACTCCCGAGCCCAGGTGGCTATAATTGTCACAGTAGCATGACGGTTTCTTAGGCAGTGCCGCCTGAGGGCTCAAAGATCACGCACATTCAACAGTGGTTTCCGACTTTGCCCTTTACGCACTGAGATGTCTCTGATTTCTCTGAATCTTTTCACAATATTATGTACTGTAGATGCTGAAAGACCTAAATTCTCTGCAATGTGGAGTCTTCCAAACCGGTGTTACTTGAATATTCTGTGCACTTTTCAATCTTATTTTAACTCTGTCCCAACTTTTGTTGAGTGTGTTGCAGCCATCAAATTCTAAATTTGTGTATATTTACAAAATACAATTAAGTTGGTCAGTAAAACTATTGAAAATCTTTTCTTTGTACTTTTGTCAGTTAAATAAAGGTTCACGTGAATTAACATAATGCAGATTTTTGTTTTTATTGCATTTTGGAAAATATCCCAACTTTTCTGGAAATGGGGTTTGTAACAATGTTTCTCAACATTGACGTCATTTTTTTCAGCAAGGAGGAGAATTTGAACTACAAATTTATTTGTTTCCATAATTGGTGAATACCTCAATCTTATCGTTAGGAAGGCTACATATCCAACATATTTGACTATGGAATATGGAGAGGTAAGAATTCAGTTAAAATTTAAAAGTAATGAGGTTTAGAGGTGGCTACAAGGAGAGCAGTTTGTAATGATTTTAAGTCAAGATGACCCGTGGGTTCATGGAATTATGGCATATTTTTTAAGTTTTCATTATTGGTCTAGACAATAGTGATGGGCCAGTGGGTAGAATGCTGAAATATAACTGTTAATCAGAAGTGCAAACAATGATTAATTCTTGAGGCAAATCTTTATGCATTATATTTAGCTTGAAAAGTAAACCACAGGTGTCACGTTTTAGAAGCCACAGCCAAGAAATCTCACCAATGCCACTAGTTCCTCAGGAGGCTAAAGAAATTTCACACACCCCTGTTGATTCTTACCGATTATTAATGCAACGTAGAAACTATCCTATCTCTTTTCTGAAGATAAAAATAAAGATGACCTTTATTTGTCACATGGACATCGAAACATTGAAGCATACAGTGAGATACTTCGATTTACATGAATAACCAACACAGTCCAGGGATGTGCTGGGTACAACCCACAAGTGTTGCCGTGCTTCTGGCACCAACGGACCATGGCCCCAGCCTCACTAACCCTAATCAATATTGGAGGGAACTGGAGCAGCCAAACGGAACCCATGGTGACAGGGAGAACTTACAGGCAGCGGCAGGAATCGAACCCTGATCGGCGATCGCTGGTGCAGTAAAGCCAGCCCTGGAGGCATCATGCCTTCGTGTAGAAACTGCTCTGCCCCCTGTCGGCAAGAGACTACAGCGTTGCAGATACATCGCAGGAGCCAGCCTCCCCTCCACGGACTCTGTCTACACTTCCCATCGCTTCAGTAAGGCAGTCAGTGTAATCAAAACCTAACCCACCTCAGATATTCTCTCTTCTCCCCTCTCCCATTAGGCAGGAGGTAGAAAAGTCTGAAAGCAGCACAATAAAGATGGCTTCTACCGCATTGAATGTTCCCAAATATGATACGATGGACTTTTGACCTCACAATGTACCTCACTATGATCTTGTATCTTATTATCTATCTGCACTTCATTTTCTATGTAGCTGTTAACCTCATTCTGCATTCTGTTATTGTTTTACCTTGTTCTACCTCACTGCACCGTGCAATGAATTGATCTGTATGAACAATGTGCAAGATAAGCTTTTCACTGTATCTTGATGCATATCACAATAATGAACCAATAAAACTGTGGAACAGGCATTACTAGGAAGGGAAACGGACTATTAAAGTTATTGACCTAAAAATAAAAAATGCTGGAAATACTTATCAGGGTACACAGTGTCAGTGCAGGAAAAAAAACAAAGTCAACATTTTAGGATGCTGATGCAGTATTTCGAAAGAAATAGGTCATTTGACCTTCACAATCGCTACCTGACTTGAGTATTTCCAGCACTTTCTTTTGTCATTTCAGATGTCCAGCTACAACAGACTTTCAGCCCCTTTGATTACTGTTCAAGTTACTAGTTTAGCAATAGCTTATTTTAAAATGTTTCCTAAGTTTTAAAAGTGCTTAATGTTCCATTCAGTTTTACCTAATTATTTTACAGTATAAAATAAAACCAGTGCTTCCTAAATTGTTTGGAGAAGTTGCTATTTTCTTAATACTCAGCTTTTTTTTCTGTCACAAGATCAATGTTCGAGTACATACTGTGTCCATTAAAGTAAGGAGAACTGCCAAGTGTACTGGTTAGAACCAGCTTACATTCTGCAATTCCGACATGGAATTAAAGAGACATCAACCTCCCAGAAGATCTGACCTGGGCCCAGTGTATTGATTTAATCACGGAGGAGGCACACCAACAACTCTACTTCATTAGGGGCACAAGGAGATTTGGTATGTTCAAAGACTCTTGTAACTTTCTATAAATGTACAGTGGAGAGCAATCTGACTGATTGCATCACAGCCGGGTATGGAGCCGCCAATGTACAGGAAGCTGTCGCAAGAGACTGTGGATCATGGACAGAACCCTCCTCATCATCAAGGTCATCTTCAAGAAGCAGGGCCTCAATGAGGTGATGTCCATCAATAAAGACCCTCACTATCCTGGACATGCCCTCCTCATGCTTCCATGTTTGAGGAGGAAGTACAGGACCCACGCTAAAAGTTTTAAGAACAGCTTTTTCCCTTCCACTATCAGTTGTCTGAATGGTCCACGAACTCATTGCACATTATTACTTTTTACAACTGTTTATTTATAGTAATGTTACGCATTGCACTGTACTGCTGCCACAGAACACAGACTGCGTGACAAATGTCAGTGATAATGTACCTGGTTGTGATTCACTTTCAGAATTACATTAGCACGAGGGCATAGTGCTGTGAAAGTGCAGAGGCACTGTATATAAGTTTGACCAAATTAAGTGTTTCATAAGCCTTTAACATCTCTAATTTGCATGGGAAATGTTGCCCAATATCCATTTTCGTAATAAAGAGCACATAGAGACCCAGAACAATCCAGCATGGATATGTGTCTAACCAGTCCATGCCAACCATGTTGTCCACCCAGCTAGCCCCAACTTCCTGCATTCAACCTGTGTGCCTGAGCAAGTACTTAAGTGACACTATTTTATCTACCTCAACCACATCTCCTGGTGGTTCATTCCATATACACACCACCCTCTATGTGAAAATGTTGTTCCTCTGGTCCTTTTTGAATCTTTCTCCACTCACCTTAAACCTACTGTATGCCGCATTTAATTTTGAACTGATTTTAAAAATGCAGCTGGCACTAGGTAAAGTGAGCATTCTGTGCAATTTGCGGTCCATTATGAAGAGCTGACATCTCTAAATTACATTGAGCACAGAGTCCTTATCCAAACTCAAACTAGTGTATGAACTAATTCTTAAGTTGTGAAATATGAGTAAAAGAGAGGAAACCTCTGAAAAGAAGATACGAACAACAAAGAAGTCTATGCTCCAAACTCTTTTTGATCACACAGTTACCTGATTAAAATGGCATTTGATAAGAGAAAGAACTTGCAAGAATAAACTGACAAGAACTTGAAAGGGTGATCAAGCTGGGGCTTTTCTCTCATGGCTAATACCAGAGGAAATAATTTTAAGGTGATTGTAAGAAAGTATTGGTGGGATGTCGGAGGTAGATGTTTTACACAGAGAGTGGTGTGTGTGTGGAATGTGTTGCTAAGGATGGTGCTAAAGGCAGATACAATGTTCAAAGTTCAGAGTAAGTTTATTAATAAAGTACATATATGGCACCATATACCACCTGGAGATTCATTTGGGCATACTCAATCAATGCATAATAGAATAACCACCATAACAGAATCAACAAAATGCCACTCTAATGTGGGTGTTCAAACAGTGTGCAAAAGACAACAAACTGCAAATACAGAAATTAATAAATAAACAATAACTATAGAGAACATGAGCTGAGGAGCTCCTGAACATGACTCCATCTGTTACAGGAACACTTCAATGATGGGGCAAGTGAAGCAGAGTGAGGTTATCCCCTTTGGTTCAAGAATTTGGTGGTGTGAGTCCTGAGTCTCCTGTACCTTCTTCCTGATGGCAGAGGTGAGAAAAGAGGGTCCCTGATGTTGAATGCTGCTTTTCCATGACAACGTTTCATGTAGATGTGCTCAATGACTGGAAGGGCTTTACCCATGATGGACTGGGCTGTATCCATTACTTTTTGTAGGATATTCTGCTCAAGGCATTGGTATTTCCATACTAGGCTGTGATGCATCCAGTCCATATACTCTCCACCCCACATAGAAACATAGGAAACCCTCAGCACAATACAGGCCCTTCGGCCCACAAAGCTGTGCTGAACATGTCCTTACCTTAGAAATTACCTAGGGTTACCCTTAGCCCTCTACTTTTCTAAGCTCCATGTACCTGTCCAGGAGTCTCTTAAAAGACCCTATCATATCCACCTCCACCACCGTCGCCGGCAGCCCATTCCACACACTCACCACTCTCTGCGTAAAAAACATACCCCTGACATCTCCTCTGTACCTACTTCCAAGAACCTTAAAACTGTGCCTTCTTATGCTAGCCCTTTCAGCCCTGGGGAAAAGCCTCTGACTATCCACACGATCAATGCCTATAAAAGTTTATCAAAGTTTTAGATGTGATGCTGAATCTTCGCAAATTTCTAAGTAGAGATGCTGCAGTGCTTTCCTCATAATTGCACTCAGCTGGGCCCAGGACAGGTCTTCCAAAATAACAACACCGAGGAATTTAAATGTGCTGACCCACTCCACCTCTGATCCTCCGATAAGGACTGGCTCACAGACCTTTGTTTTCCTCCTCCTGAAGTCAATATTGATGTCAACCAGATTTTCAATTTCCTTCCTGTAGGCTGATTCATCACCACCTTTGACTCGGCCAATGAACATGGCATTGGAGCTGTGCTTAGCCACACAGTCATAAGTGTAAAGCAAGTAGAACAGGGGGCCAAGGACACAGACTTGTGGTGTGAAAGTGAAAATATTGAAATATATTAGGGGCATTAAGTAGGAACATGGATGAAAGAGAAATGAAAGGCTATGCAGGAGGGAAGCATTAAATTATCTGGGAGTAGGTTAAAAAGGTTGGCACAACACCATGGGCCAAAGGGCTGACACAGTGCAGAACTCTTTTCTGTGTTCTAATGAAGCTATTCTTTCAGCTTTGAGATAAGGCTCAAAAGCAAAAAACTACAATGTGGGATCAACCATTACACATGCCAGTGCTCATGTGATGTACATTGCGTTTTCTACGCAAAGAGACAAAACTAAAGCATGTCTTTGCCTTGTAATTCAGTGGCATCACCATCACTGAATCGCCTACTACCAACATCCTGGGGGTTACCATTGACAGGAAACTGAACTGGTCTAGCCATATAAACACTGTGACTACCAGAGCAGGTCAAAGGCTAGGAATCTTGTGGCATGTAACTCACCTCCTGACTCTCCAAAGCCTGTCCACCGTCTACAGGTCAGGAGTGTAATGGAATACCCGTCACTTGCCTGGATAAGTGCAGCCCCATCAACACTCAAAAAGCTTGACATCATCCAGTGCAAGACAGCCACTTGATTGGTACCCTTTCCACAAACATCCAATCCCTCCACCATTGATGCACAGTTGTAGCAGTGTGTACTATCTACTTACAGGATGCACTGCAACAACACACCAAAGTTCCGAAAGCAGCACCTTCCAGATCCACGACCTCTACCATCTAGAAGGACGAGAAAAGCAGATACTTGGGAATAGCACCACTTGGAAATTCCCTTCCAAGTCACTCACCATCCTGACTCAGAAACATAGCGCCATTCCTTCACTGTTGCTGGGTCAAAATTATGGAAATCCCTCCCTAACAGCACTGTGGGTGTACCTACACTTCAGGGACTGCAGTGGTTCAAGAAGATACCCCCTCCTCAAGGGCAACTAGGGATGGGCAATAGATGCTGGCTCAGCTGGTGATGCCAAAATCCCATAAATGAATAAATAAAAAAGAATAATTAATGACTTTGTTCAAAACATTGACTTTGATACATGCCATCTCAGTTTAAGGTAAAATGACTCCTGAGCTCTGCTAACCGTTACTTTGATCCTTATAACAACAGTTATAAGGAAGAGGATGGCGGCAGTGACAGGAGACTCTATAGTTAGGGGGTCAGACAGGCGATTCTGTGGACACAGGAAAGAAACATGGGTGGTAGTTTGCCTCCCAGCTGTCAGAGTCCGGTGTGTTTTTGATCATGTCCACGATATCCTGAGGTGGGAAGGAGAACAACCAGAGGTTGTGGTACATATTGGTACCAACGACATAGGTAGGAAAAGGGAGAATTCCTGAAAACAGACTACAAGAAGTTAGGAAGGAAGTTGAGAACTAAGCCTTCAAAGGTAGTAATCTCGGGATTACTGCCTGTGCCTCGCAACAGTGAGTATAGGAATAGAATGAGGTGGAGGATGAATGCGTGGCTGAGAGATTGGAGCAGAGGGCAGGGATTCAGACTTCTGGATCATCGGGACCTCTTTCGGGGCAGGCATGACCCTATACAAAAAGGACGAGTTGCACTTGAATCCCAGGGGGACCAATATTCTGGCAGGGAGGTTTGCAAAGGCTATTGGGGAGAGTTTAAACTAGAATTACTGGAGGGGGGTGATGGGAACCGAACTGAAGTGACGGAGGAAGGGGCGGTTGGCTCACAAGTAGAGAAAGCTTGGAGACAGTATGAGAGGGAGGATAGGCAGGTGATAGAGAAGGGACACACTCAGACCGATGGTTTGAGATGTGTCTATTTTAATACAAGGAGTATTATGAACAAAACGGATGAGCTTAGAGCGTGGATCAGTACTTGGAGCTATGGGAGGACCGCCCCTGTCTGCCAATGGACTAGCAGTATTTTTCTGCTGCTCTTAGTTTTCTTTCTTTCCCCCTAGTTTAAGCTTTGAATTTAAAATGTTTACTTGTTGATTCTTGAGGGTGATCAATATGTCTATGTCTACAAGAAGTGGGAAGAATTTACCTGAACCTAGTGACAAAGGTAATAGGAAAGATGCAGAAGGAAAGATCTGATGAAATGCCATCGTGGGCTGAAGATATCGTTCGGACACTGAATTCAATTAAGGATCAGAATGGATCAATTAAAGACCAACTGGAAAAGAATAGTAATGAAATGAAGTCGTTTCTGGGAAAATTTAAAGACCTGGAAACTCAAGTTATTTCACACGAAGAGGAATTGAAGATAACTAAGCAAAAGTTGTCTGAAGCGACATCTCGTTTGGAAAGATATCAAAATAAGATTATAGACCTGGAAACTAGGTCTCGACGAAGGAATATAAGAATTGTTGGGCTACAAGAAGGAGCTGAAGATGGAGATCTAACGGCTTACTTTGGTAAGCTTTTCCACACTTTATTTCCTACCATTCTGTCAAAGCCGCCTGCTACAGAAAGGGCACACAGGGCGTTTATCTCGTAATTGGAGGACTCTAGTAAACCAAGATCTGTTCTGGTTTGCTTTCATCACTTTAAAATTAAAGATCAAATAATACGATAGGCAAGAAAACAGAGAGTTTTTAGATTTATGGAATCTGAGCTCCGCTTCTACCAAGATTATCCAAGAGAGATAATGGAACAAAGATCAAAATTTGCCCTGGTAATGAAAAAAGCACGTGATAAGAATCTTTTCCCGTCTCTGAGGTATCCGACAAAACTTAAAAATTTCCCTCCTAATTTTCCTCCTCGTACTTTTTTTGATCAAAATGCTGCCGCTGTCACCGACACCGCTGTTGAATGATCTATCTGAAAGACTGGTTGGCTATTTCACTTGTATATTCCATCGAGAGACTAATTAAAGAACATGGAGAGTTGTTCTTTATTGCATTTATTGGTTTTCCTTTGGAAAGATTTATGGTTTAATTATCTCTGCTCAAATGATCTCTGGACATGTTATGACTGAGGGAAGAAGAGAAGGCGATTTGTTCCTTTAATACTTCGTAGCTATTTGGTAGTTTTTCCTACTAATAGGGCTTTTTATATATTTTTCTGTTCTATTATAACATTTTATAATTGAATTTAAAGCTTTTTTAGGGAATTAATATTAAACTTAAACATGGCGCTGGTTTTTCTCTCTAAGAGATAACATTATTTTGGTTCTTTCTTGTATATCAGTCGATGGAATGTAAATACCTTTTTTCCCTGAGACTTTATTGTCTTTTTCACAAGGTCACTCTACTTTTTTTACTAACTGAGGGGAGGGAAAGAAGACACAGACAGAGCAGTCAGCAGCTTTGAATTCCACCGCAGATCGCTTGCCGTTTTTGGGTTTCTGGGTGTGGGTGGGTGGGTTTAGAGTTAGTTTTTTCCCATTGGGTGGTTCCGGAGCATGCGTATTTTTTATTTGGTTGTATTCTGCATCACCGCCATCTTTGATCATCCTGCATCGGTATGTGCTTTGTGCATGTATAAAGTAGAATGAAATTATAGTATGCTGTTCAAACGGATTAATATAATAAGTTGGAATGTACGTGGTTTGGAATCATCCTATTAAACGAAAGAACACTTTTAAAATTATTAACCAATTCCAACCTGATATAATTTTTGCTCAAGAGACACATATCAGGGCAGGAGATCTAAATAGATTTTTTAGATGGTGGAATGGTTTGCAATTCCACTCTACTTCTCAGAGTAAAACAAAAGGCGTGTCTATTTTCATTAAACCTAATATATTTATTCAGGAGGATATTGAATCAGATTCTAATGGTAGATGTTTAATTGTTAAAGGAACAATCTGTAATAGAAAAGTTGTTTTGGTTAATTTGTATGGTCCTAACTTAGATGATCCTTCTTTTTTTTAAAAAGTATTCGCTTTACTGCCTGACTTAAATGAATATATGCTCATAATGGATGGGGATTTTAATTGTTGTTTAAATCCTATGATTGATAAGTACTTGGAGCTATAATGTTGTGGCCATTACAGAGACTTGGATAGCTTAGGGACAGGAATGGTTACTTCAAGTGCCAGGCTTTAGATGTTTCAGAAAGGACAGGGAGGGAGGCAGAAGAGGTGGGGGTGTGGCATTGTTGATCAGAGATAGTGTCACGGCTGCAGAAAAGGAGGAAGACAGGGAGGGATTGTCTACGGAGTCTCTGTGGGTGGAAGTTAGGAACAGGAAGGGATCAATAACTCAACTGGGTGTTTTTTATAGACCACCCAATAGTACCAGGGACATTGAGGAGCAGCTAGGGAGACAGATTCTGGAAAGGTGTAATAATAACAGGGTTGTTGTGGTGGAGATTTTAATTTCCCAAATATCGATTGGCATATCCCTAGAGCAAGGAGTTTAGATGGGGTGGAGTTTGTTTGGTGTGTTCAGGAAGGTTTCTTGACACAGTATGTAGGTAAGCCAATAAGAGGAGAGGCTGTACTTGATCTGGTATTGGGAAATGAACTTGGTCAGGTGTCAGATCTCTCAGTAGGAGAGCATTTTGGAGATAGTGATCACAATTCTATCTCCTTTACCATAGCATTGGAGAGGGAAAGGAACAGACAAGTTAAGGAAGTGTTTAATTGGAGAAAGAGGAAATATAAAGCTATCAGGCAGGAACTTGGAAGCATAAATTGGAAACAGATGTTCTCAGGGAAACGTACAGAAGAAATATGGCAAATGTTCAGGGGATATTTGCATGGAGTTCTGCATGGGTACATTCCAATAAGACAGGGAAAGGATGGCACGGGAGCTATGGTACAGGAACCTTGGTGTACAGAAGCTGTTGTAAATTTAGTCAAGAAGAAAAGAAGAGCTTACGAAAGGTTCAAAAAACTAGGTAATGATAGAGATCTAGAAGATTATAAGGCTAACAGGAAGGAGTTTAAGAATGAAATTAGGAGAGCCAGAAGGGCCATGAGAAAGCCTTGACAGACAGGATTAAGGAAAACCCCAAGGCATTTTACAAACATGTGAAGAGCAAGAGGATAAGACGTGAGAATAGGACCAATCAAGTGTATCAGTGGAAAAGTGTATGGAACTGGCAGAGAGAGCAGAGGTACTTAATGAATACTTTGCTTCAGTATTCACTACAGAAAAGGATCTTGGCGATTGTAGGGATGACTTACAGCAGACTGAAAAGCTTGAGCATGTAGATATTAAGAAAGTGGATGTGCTGGAGCTTTTGGAAAGCAACAAGTTGAATAAGTCACCGGGACCAGACGTGATGTACCCCAGGCTACTGTGGGAGACAAGGGAGGAGATTTCTGACCCTCTGGTAATGATCTTTGCATCATCAATTGGGACGGGACAGGTTCTGGAGGATTGGAGGGTTGCGGATGTTGTTCCCTTAGTCAAGAAAGGGAGTAGAGATAGCCCAGGAAATTATAGACCAGTGAGTCTTACTTCAGTGGTTGGTAAGTTGATGGAGAAGATACTGAAAGGCAGGATTTATGAACATTTGGAGATGCATAATATGATTAGGAGTTGTCAGCATGGCTTTGTCAAAGGCAGGTTGTTCCTTACGAGCCTGATTGAATTTTTTGAGCATGTGACTAAACACATTGATGAAGGTAGAGCAGTAAATGTAGTGTATATGGATTTTAGCAAGGCATTTGTTAAGGTACTCCATGCAAGGCTTATTGAGAAAGTAAGGAGGCATGGGATCCATGGAAACGTTGCTTTGTGGATCCAGAACTGGCTTGCCCACAGAAGGCAAAGAGTGGTTGTAGATGGGTCATATTCTGCATGGAGGTCGGTGACCAGTGGTGTGCCTCAGGGATCTGTTCTGGGACCCCTACTCTTCGTGATTTTTATAAGTGACCTGGATGAGGAAGTGGAGGGATGGGTTAGTAAATTTGCTGATGACACAAAGGTTGGGGGTGTTGTGGACAGTGTGGGGGAGGGCTGTCAGAGGTCACAGCAGGACATTGATAGAATGAAAAACTGGGCTGAGAAGTGGCAGATGGAGTTCAACCCAGATAAGTGTGAGGTGGTTCCTTTTGGTAGGTCAAATATGATGGCAGGATATAGTATTAATGGTAAGACTCTTGGCAGTGTGGACAATCAGAGGGATCTTGGGGTCCAAGTCCATAGGACATTCAAAGCAGCTGCGCAGGTTGACTCTGAAGGCATATGGTGTATTGGCTTTCATCAATTGTGTGATTGAGTTTAAGAGCCGAGAGGTAATGTTACAGCTATAAAGGACCCTGGTCAGACCCCACTTGGGAGTACTGTGCTCAGTTCTGGTCACCTCACTACAGGAAGGACGTGGAAACCATAGAAAGGGTGCAGAGGAGATTTACAAGGATATTTCCTGGATTGTGGAGCATGCCTTATGAGTATAGGTTGAGTGAACTTGGCCTTTTCTCCTTGGAGTGACGGAGGATGAGAAGTGACTTTGATAGAGGTGTTTAAGATGATGGGAGGCATTGATCATGTGGATAGTCAGAGGCTTTTTCCCCAGGGCTAAAATGACTAGCACGAGAGGGTACAGTTTTAAGGTGCTTGTAATTAGGTACAGAGGAGATGTCAGGGGTAAGTTTTTTTTACGCAGAGAGTGGTGAGTGCGTGGAATGGGCTGCCGGCAACGGTGGTGGAGGCGGGTATAATAGGGTCTTTTGAGAGACTCCTGGACAGGTACGTGGAGTTCAGAAAAACAGAGGGCTATGGGTAACCCTAGGTAATTTCCAAGGTAAGGACATGTTCAGCACAGCTTTGCGAGCCTAAGGGCCTGTAAGTTTGTAGATTGTTGTGTACAGTTCTGGTCACCAACCTACAGGAAAGCTTGAAAGAGTGCAGAGAAAATGTACAAAGATGTTGTAGGGCCTTGAGGACCTGAGTTATAGGGCAAGGTTGAATAAGTTAGGACTTAGTTCACTGGAGCACAGAAGAATGAGGCCTTGTGCTGTAGGTTTTCTATGTTTCTAAACAGTTCTACAGGTCATGAAAGTGTACAAATGAAGGCTACAGAGCAGGGGTTTCCAAACATTTCCTGCCATGGATCCCTAGCATTAACCAAAGGATCTGTGGACCCTAGGTTGAGAACCCGTACTATAGAGAGATGCAGTTTGGGAAACCATTGGTAACTCCATGGTAGATGACAGAATTCATTTGATTAAAGGTTGCTATATATTATCCACACTTTTTGACGGAAGACTATGCCCATGAGGATGGTGCATAGGAATTACTAGATGAGGAAAGACCAAGGTCCATCTAGTTCTCCTTGTTCCACCCTGCTGGTTGCATAAACGACGGTAATGGCATTTTGACTAAATATGGCAATTACTCTGTCTATAAATGAGGTAAGGAAGACACAAGTGTAAAATTTAGCAGACTAAGTCACCTGGTAGCTAGATGTGACATTCTGATAACTATTCCCTCCATTAAGAAGGGAATTCTGTCTCCAAAGGGAGCATGCTGCTTAGAATTTGGACTTGCTCAGTGGCATGAGTTTCTGCTGATTTGCTTTGGTGGTAAGCTCCGTATGCTAGTTCTGCCTGCTTGTTGTTGTCTATTTTGTCATTTTCAATTTGAAAGGTGCTATCATAACATCATCAGGACATCTTTTCCAGAGAGCATGCCACACTATTTGTTTTTCAGGATTGTTCAAAGTTTATTCTTCATTTTGTACTATTCATATTATTGAAAGTTTATCATTTGCTTATTAGATCTACTTTGACCACCAAACCCTGTTAGCCATGCACTTCAGATTGCCTTGGGCACTTTGAATCACATGTCATCTTTGCATACTTTGAGTGTCAATTGATGGATGTCCCCTCCCTGGAAGACACCCATACTAGGTTCTGAAGAAGGGTCTTGGCCCGAAATGTCGACTGTTTATTCATTTTCATCAATGCTCCCTGACCTGCTGTGTTCCAACACCAGGTGAGATTATATCATTGGAATTAGATGGATAGGACTCCAATTATTCCTTGCAATCATGATGACTGTTACCTATCTATTTGGGAACACAAATGCATCCAGTATGGATGAAGTGGAGAATGTGAAGATAGCCCCAGTGTTCCCACATACTAACAAAAGCAACAGGATAACCACTAATTGTTAATTGTTCTCCAAGTGTCTACAATCATTATTAAACACAAGCAGGAACAATTATTCTGAAGCTGCTGCTTGAAGTATTCCCAGAAATATCTCATACCAAGAAAGGATGGAATAGAGGAAAGGAAAACAGAAAAGAGTAGGGAAAGCACTAGATAGGGAGAATGAGGGAAGGGGTAAAATGGAGAAGTGTTGAAAGATGAAGAAAGGGAGTCTAAAAGTGAGGAAGGAAGCAGATGGTGAAGCAGAGTCACAGCTCAGAAACAGGTCTGTCTGGTCCAAGCCAGACTGGTCTTCTGCCTAGTCCCACTTACCTGCACCTGGACCATACAGCTCCATACCTCTCTCATCCATGTACCTATCCAAACTTCTCGTAAATGTTATGATTGAACTCGCTTCTACCACTTCCGCTGGCAGCTTGTTCCACATTCTCACCACCCTCTGAGTGAAGAGGTTCCTTCAGATTCCCCTTAAATATTTCACCTTTCACCCTTAACCTGTAATTTCTAGTTCAAGTCTCACCCAACCTGAGGAGGAAAATCCTACAAGCATTCATCCTATCTACATTCCTCATAATTTTGCACAGCTCTGGGAGATCTCATTCTCCTGTGCTCCAGTGAACTAAGTCCTAACTTATTCAACCTTGCCCTATGTCGCAGGTCCTCAAGGCCCTGCAACATCTTTGTACATTTTCTCTGCACTCTTTCAAGCTTTCCTGTAGGTTGGTGACCAGAACTGTACACAATAATCTACATTCGGCCTCAAAAACATTTTAAGCAACTTATACATGACATCCCAACTCCTATACTCAGTACCCTGATTTATGAAGACCCATGTGCCAAAAGCTCTCTTTACAACCCTATCTACCTATGATGCCACTTTCAAGGAATTATGGTTCTGTATTCCCACGTCCCTTTGTTCTACTGCACAGGTTAGCGCCCTACCATTCACTGTATAAGTCTCACCCTGGTTCGTCCTCCCAAAGTGCAATAAGTCACACTTGGCTGCATTAAATTCCATCTGCCGTTTTCAGTCCAATTTCCCAAATGGTCTAGATAATCTTGCAAGCTTTGATAGCCTTCCACGCTGTCCACTCTGCCCCCAATCTTGGTGTCAGCTAAAAATTTGCTGATTCAGTTTTCCACGTTATCATCTAAATCAGTAACATAGTAGATTAAAAAACTGACCCAAGCATCAATCCCTGCAGGACACCACTGGTCACAGGCTTCCAGTCAGATTTTGTCATGGTCCGGTCCGTGAAGTTTGTATTCCGGTTCACGGTCCGGTCCACCTGGACCCTTGCTCCAGGTTTTCCTGTCTACCCTGTTTCTGTTCTTGTTGAGCTCTAATTGAAGCAGCTGATGCTCGTTTGGGCTGGCTGCATAAATACCTTCAGAGACCAGGGCATGGGGGCTGGATTGTTCTTGTCCTTACTCTTTGTATCCCTTCCTCTGCCTTCTGCTTCCTTGCCTCACCTCACCTGCAGTCTTGCCCTGGAGCCACCCCATACCTAGCTCCCTTCCTGTCCCTTGCCTCCGCTGGGTAAGTCAGGCTGTCTTGCCATTACCCTTCGGTTGGTTCTGTCCTTTCCTGTCCCTTGCCTCCGTTGGGTAAGCCAGGCCATATTGCCATTACCTACAGTTGGTTCTGTCCCTTCCTAACCCTTGCCTCCATCGGGTAAGCCAGACCGTCTTGCCGTTACTTGCAGTTGGTTCTGTCCCTTCCTGTCCCTTGCCTCCGTCGGGTAAGCCAGACCGTATTGCCATTACCTACGGTTGGTTCTGTCCCTTCCTGTCCCTTGCCTCTGTCGGGTGGTGATCTGCGCCCTGCCCAGGAGTACCGCGCCCTGCCCAGGAGGAGCCTCGAGCCTCCGGCCTCCAGTCAAACCTCCAGCCTCCTGCCAAGCCTCGCCTCAAGTCTCTAGCCTCCTGCCTCAAGTCTCTAAGACTCCAGCCTCGTCCTGCCTGCCTGCCAAGCCTCGTCCTTGCCTAGTTCTGGGGTCCGAGCCAGAGGCAAGACCCAGGTACTGGGTCCTTGTCCAGTCTCTGGCTCGGAGTCCAAGCCCGGGCTCCTAGCTCACTTGTCCAGTCCTGTTCCAGGTTCCTGGTTTTCGTGTCCATGTCCTATCCCTCGCCCTGTATCCTAGTCTTGTCCCTAGTACTTCAGTGTCTGTGTCTTGCATTTGGGTCCGTTCCCAGCCACCTCCATATGACAGATTTGCAGATAATTTGAGAATGAAGCAGCGAAGACAAAGGGGGTAAGGGGTTTGAGAAGTGATAAATGAAGGGAGTGGAAGGAAGAGAAAGGGAAGGAACAAGAGAGGTGGGAGAGTGAATATTACAGTTCTGGTCACTGAATTATAGGAAAGATGTCAACAAAATTGAGAGAGTACAGAGAAGATTTATGAGAATGTTGCCTGGGTTTCATCTTCTAAATTACAGAGAAAGGTTGAACAAGTTGGGTCTTTATTCTTTGGAGTGTAGAAAGTTGATGGGTGGACTTGATAGAGGTATTTAAAATTATGAGGGGGATAGATAGAGTTGACGTGGATAGGCTTTTTCCATTGAGAGTGGAGGAGATTCAAACAAGAGGACATGAGTTGAGAGTTAAAGGGCAAAAGTTTAGGGGTAACATGAGGGGGAACTTCTTTACTCAGAGAGTGGTAGCTGTGCGGAACGAGCTTCCAGCAGAAGTGGTTGAGGCAGGTTCGATATTATCATTTAAAGTTAAATTGGATAGCTATATGGACAGGAAAGGAATGGAGGGTTATGGGCTGAGTGCAGGTCGGTGGGACTAGGTGAGAGTAAGAATTCGGCACGGACTAGAAGGGCAGAGATGGCCTGTTTCCATGCTGTAATTGTTGTATGGAAGGGGCAGAAAAAGGGATGAAAAGATTTAGGGAAAGAGGCTGGAGGGGAATGACAGAGGTATGGAAAAGGAGAGAGTGAGAAAAAAGGGCAAGCAAATGGGTGCCAGGAAAAATAGTCGGGGGAAAAAAAGTGGGGAGTGTGAGGTAAGCACTTAAAAACAGATGGCACAGAGAGCCCAGTTCAGTCCTACCTAACCCTGGGTAAGGAGTTTGCATTTTTCTCTTTGATGCCCCAGGTTCCACCAACATTCCAAAAGCATGCAGGTTGGTAGGTCCGTTTGCTGCTATAAACTTCCCCTAGCACGTAGGTGAGTGGTAGAATCTACGAGAATGTGGGGAGAATAATTTAGGATTAACGTCGGATTTTAGTGTCATTAATGTTGATGAAGGAGCAGGAGAGGGTGGTGAGTGCATGAGGTTGGGGTGACAGGAGCAGCGTGCAGGAGGCGGGGCGAGTCTGGAGGCGTGAGAGGAAGAGGAGGGCTGGAGTGTTGTTTTGGGTTTGGTTCGCAGCAGACGGCAGATTGCGGCTTTCGGCCAAAGCTGGCTGTTTAGAGGCGGCGGTTCGGATGAAGAAAAGCTTCCTCCTGCTCCTGCAGTACCAAGGACTCAGGAGGCGGTCGAAGAGCAAACGGCGGAAATGGCTAGCTTCATCGTGCGGACGGCGACTGCCCGTGACTGCACCGACATCCTCCGCCTGATCAAGGTGCGACTCGGACCGCTGGGCCTCTTTCCCCCCGGTACCCCCCGACCCACTCTCGGCCTCTTCCCCCGCCCCGTACCCCCCGACCCACTCTCGGCCTCTTCCCCCGGTACCCCCCGACCCTCTTCCCCCAGTAACCCCCGACCCACTCGGCCTCTTCCCCAGTACACCCCGACCCTCCCCCCCGCTACACCCCGGTACACCCCGACCCTCTTTCCCCCCCCCCGCTACACCCCGACCTACTCTCGTCCCTCTCCCCCGACCCTTCTCGCCTTCTTCCCTTCCCCGCTCGTCCTCTTGGCCTCCTTTCCCGATCTCTCCCCCCCCCCGACTCTCGGCTTCATCCCCTCCCCCCTCCCGATCCTGCCACCCTCGGCTTAACCCCCCCCCAACCGATGCTGCCACCCTCGGCTTCATCTCCTCCCCCCCCCCCCGATGCTGCCACCCTCGGCTTCATCTCCTCCCCCCCCGCCCCGATGCTGCCACCCTCGGCTTCATCTCCCCCCCCCATGCTGCCACACTCGGCTTCATCTCCTCCCCCCCCCGATGCTGCCACCCTCGGCTTCATCTCCTCCCCCCCCCCGATGCTGCCACACTCGGCTTCATCTCCTCCCCCCCCCCGATGCTGCCACCCTCGGCTTCATCTCCTCCCCCCCCCGATGCTGCCACCCTCGGCTTCATCTCCTCCCCCCCCCCCCGATGCTGCCACCCTCGGCTTCATCTCCTCCCCCCCCCCCGATTCTGCCACCCTCGGCTTCATCTCCTCCCCCCCCCTCCGATGCTGCCACCCTCGGCTTCCCCTCCCCCATCCAGTCACCTTAGGCTCCCCCATCACCCCCCGAAATCGCCACCCTCAGCTCACCCTCCTCCCCGATCCTGCCACCCTCGGCTTTTTTCCCGGACCCCCAAACTTGCCCCCCCCATTTCGGTTTCCTCTCTCTAGCCCGGTAGAGCAGCGACGTGGGAAATGGGGTCCCACATCTATCTGTTGGTTCAGAGCGACATGTGTTGTATTTGTTTTTAAAAGACGTTTGCCTGTCACCTTTTGGCATCTGGCAGGCACTGGTTTGATTCGTTATGTTGTTGCGAAACTTGTGAAATTGTTTTGGTAAGT
This sequence comes from Mobula hypostoma, assembly GCF_963921235.1. Classification (NCBI taxonomy): domain Eukaryota; kingdom Metazoa; phylum Chordata; class Chondrichthyes; order Myliobatiformes; family Myliobatidae; genus Mobula; species Mobula hypostoma. The sequence continues at coordinate 92,045,851 of NC_086102.1, forward strand.
CCCCTCTGTGGTTTGATACTGCCTTTTCAGAGGTGTAGAATCGTGTCTATATTTACGTCTATATAGATGTTGGTGTTGATCGTGTCTAGATATAGGGATTGGGGCCAGTTGAACCGATGGCAGAGAAGTTAAGTGTTGTTATCTCATGGCTCCTGTGACCCTTGATCCTGGCCTCGGGACTTGTTTGTCTGAACATTTTCCCCGCAACCGTGTAGGCTTCTTTCGATGTTCCAGTTTCCTCCCGCATTTCAAATACAGTGGATTCTAGTTTATTGGGACACATCGGGACCAATTAAGCATCTGTCCCAATTATCCAAAGTTTCATGGAAATAGTTAAAAATGTATTTTTTAAAAAAGGCAAACTACCGTTTAACTGAGTAACAAATTGTAATTTAACTGAAATACAGAATTAATTAGAACACTATCAATATTACTACATTACTACAAAACTGTATATTAGTGTGTATATGCTGCTGGCATTTTCTTTTGATTATATATTGACAAAATCAGCGCAGGTAATAGACTGACTTCATTGTTTTTCTGCATGAATTAGTGTCATAATCCAACAATAAATTCTGTGTAGTCACTAGCTCAGGTGCAGTTGTGTCATTTTTAACTGTTTCCTTGTCTTCACATTCCCTGCCTTGGTGTTTTGATATAATTGCAACCTCCAAATCTTCATGTTAATTGTAACATTCAAAGTTATTGTCAATACTTCAAATTTTGTGTAATACTTACTGAATTGGTGAAATTGTTTAAATTTTACTCCCTCCCTGTTTCTGGCATCTCCAAGCCTGAATACTTGAAACCGCAGTGAGCAAAGCAGTTCTGAATTGTCTTACTGCTTATTTCTCACCAACTATCAGTGACAAACTGTGAAAGGTTAACTAACCCTTGCACTCACTGTTGAAAATGGTGTCAGTCAATTTTTCTTCAATTGTTTCAAGAATGTGGTTCACCAACTTCCTGCAATACAATGTCTTTAAATTTTTTGATTCCCTTCTCCATTGGCTTCACCAAGGATATTGTATTGGCAGGAAGAAGTTCCAGCTGGATGTCTCTCAAACATTCTACATCAGGGTGTGCTGCACAATTGTCAACAAGCAGAAGAATTTTGCTTGATTTCTGCTGTACCTCCACATCCTAACCCTAAATTATCCGCACATTTTTATTAACATAGTATTGAATTGGCAAACTATTCATTCTTAGCCCTTAAAAGCGTTGAGGTTTAATGCTTTTCCCAATAATCAATAATTTCTTTTTTTTAATCAGTTCCTGATGTATTTGAACAACACAACAGTTATGCGATCCATTGCCTTTTTTGAACCTGATAGTGTGTTTGTAGCAAAGGGAACAGTCTGGTGTGGCACAATTTTAAAAAAAAAAAGGCCTGCTTCATCAGCATTGTGCATCTGCACAAGATTTTTGAAGCACAGCGGGGAGTTTTGTAGAATTCCATGTTTCTGCACTTACAGCATTAGCAATATCTTTCTTGCCATGTATTTTCTTGGGTTTAATCTGCCCACATTTCCAACCAAGACAACCCGTTGCTTTAAAATCTTCGCGATTCAGCTTCTTAACCATTTCTTCTGAGTTGTTTTTTAACCTTGGTCCACTGACAGGCACACCTCATTCAGTCACAATGGTAAACTGAGGGCCTCCTCAACATCTGGGTTCTTACCTTCAGGCCTTTATCTTTGGGATGTCCCCTGATGTCCCTCGCATAATGCCCATTCTTCTCCCAGTTTATCTTGCAGGTGTATCTAGGTATAAAATTGTAGATTTTGGCACTCCCAGATGGCAATGAGTGGTGTTAGGCAGATGGCTTTTAACTTGATACAGTAGGGAAGTTTTGTTGGCTAATGTCAAATCTCTTCATAGCATCTGGGTAACGGTCTTAAAAGATTTTTAAAAGTCAAAATTTAAAAAATATCAAAAATCAGCCGAAATGGATAGCATAGCAACTGTTCACCACAAGCACGGCATCGTGTCTAATGACCTCACAAGTCCACGTGACCGACCATCACCAGCCTCAATTAAGTGGCACAGTGTCTCAAATAAGCAAAGGGAATCCTGGCTATTTTCTCAATTAGTTTTTGTTCTTTAGGAATTGTTCTACATAGGCCCGGCCGCCCTGATTAACTGATAGCCCAGTTAACTGGAATCCACTGTATTACTGTACTCTGGCAAAAGAATCAAAGTGGAGTTCATGGCCTTGGTGAGAGAAAAGGTTTTGAAATGGAGAAAAAAAAGGTTGTGCTATGAGATTGCTGTGCTCAGAGTAGGTGTGAACTGATGGGCCAAATGGAAGCCTCCGGGAGTAACTCTACCCATGCTATTTTTCTCAAGACTTGATTTTTGAACTTGCTTTTGGGAAGGATATGGACAATGTAAATTTAATCTTGGATATAGTTACTTGAACCTTGCTAATTCCATTCTCCTTGTACCCCTGCCACCACACCTGAACCAGTCCATGATGCTGCTTGCACTTCTGAGTGTCATTTTATTCTGTCATTAACTAAAAATTACATAGATTAAATTATTCTTCTCTAGAAGAGATGCATCATGAAAATAAGGATTCTGAGAAAAAATATTTCCTCCATATTGTTTTTTTGGCATCACAGTGATGAGGCTGGTTGAGCTGCTGCCATGGCTTTAATGACCAAGGTTCAGTCCTGACCTCTGGTGCTGTTGATTGTGGAGTTTGCTGTGGGTGTGGAATTTACCTGTTTTTCCCTTTGTTGGCTCCTGGTTTCCTCCCACACATCAAAGGCCTGCAGGTTGGTGGGTTAATTGCCTGCTATTAATTGCCCCTAGTGTGCAGGTGAATATAGAATCTGACCAGAGTTGATGAGAATAGTGGGATTAATATAAATGGGTGGTTAGTAGTCTGTGAGGAGTCTGCAGCTTGAAGAGCCCATTTCTGTGCTATGTGTCTCTTTGGAGACACAAGCCAGTCAAACACTTAAATGCAGCGCAACCACAAACACGAGCATCTGCAGATGCTGGAAATTCAAAGCAACACACACAAAATGCTGGAGGAACTCAGCAGGCCAGGCAGCATCTGTGGAAAAGAGCAAGCAGTTGACTTTTCGGGCCGAGACCCTTCATTGAAATTGCATCTATCATCTGCTTTAACTCTCAAGGCACTTGTTAAAAGTGCTGCTAAGTCAGTAGTAGCCTGTTTCATGGGCAAGTGCGGTGGGCATTTTGAGCAGTGATTCCATAGGTTGTGCCGTTAATGACTTGACTCCACTCTGAATGTTGTTCTGGGGTTTTGGTGCTCATTTGCATGTACCCACTGGCATCTCTGGCAGTGAGATGTGCTCTTTGGTAAATGTAGTTCGTGCAAGATGAGGAAACCACAATACTACAATTACAATGATGCACTTGTTGAGGGTGGGGGTGGATTTGATATAACCTTCAAAAAGTTACATCAAGGGCTGTGAATCAGACAGCTCTTGGAAGAGCTAGCACAGAAACACTGGGCTCAAAATTCTGCATGTATCCTTTAGTCCTGGTGCTTAGGCTAGATAATGGCCTGGATGTTGCAGAAGGAATAATTGTGACGATTAGAATATGTTTTCTTTTTATAGAATAGATTGGACTTCAGCTTTCAGTAGAGTTAAATGTATTAGAATGTTTCCTGATGGGCTTTGAGGTAACATCGCATCCAAAGATATTAAATATTGTCATTTTTAGACATAATTATTACCAAACAACTTTCTTGGCCCAAAGAAGTCTTGTATTGTACATTTCATGAGATACTTCCGTCCACCCATGCATCTCTTTTCGCTCTTGCTTTTGCATTGAGTTAACATGCTCTTGCTAGTTGAAGCCCTCTGCTCCACTGCACAATTTTCAGACTGTGAGAACATCCTGTTGCTAGCAGGAACGTGATTTACCATAAACTGCTACATAGGCCACATGGTTACAGACCACCAATTACAAAATCTGGGGCTCTCTATGCAAAAAGAGCAACACGGTGACAGAAGAAATTCAAAACATAACTGAAAACTGGAAGGAAGTCTGAAAATGAGAAATAATCTTAGTGGTGTTTATTTTGGGAGTTTTACTGAATATCACTGTTGAGCAGTTATTAATCATCATGTGCCATGTCATATGACACTGGCAATCATGGTCTTAACCACGTCCATGATTATTCTTGGCAAATTTTTCTACAGAAGTGAATTGCTATTGCCTTCTGGGCAGTGTGTTTACAAGATGGCGACTCCAGCCATTATCAATACTCTTCAGAGGTTGTCTGCCTGAGGTCAGTGGTTGCATAATCAGGATTTGTGGTAAGCACCAGCTGCTCGTATGACTGTCCACCACCTGTTCCCATGGCTTCATGTGACCCTGGTCGGGGGGCTACACCTTGCCCAAGGGTGAATAGCGAAGGGGAGAAGCACTTTGCACCTCCTTTGGAAAAGATGTATCTCCACCCAGCCACCTATTAAGTGTTCACTTTTATCTGTTTATCAATTATCAATCATGAGGCAGTAACCTGTACTATGTTGAAGTTCTGAAATGTTTTCACTATCAGTACGGACGCATGAGCAAGACATCACATAGTGTCAATTGTGCACTTTGGCTCACTGCTATCCAATTGTTTCTGCTTGCAGAGAAGAAAAGTTTGCATAGAACTTTTTTTCATGTAGTACAACATAAAAGCTGCCAGAAGATGTTGGCATAATATTCATTGAACCATCTTGGAAATTAACATCCTGCTTTTCAATTTGCCATTAATGTTGGAAAAATAACTCCAAAAAACACTGGAAAAGGTGTTTAAAAAATCAAAGCCAAAAGCATGACACATTCCATGGAAAGTGTGTTGTCGGAAGAAGAGTGGGAATGGCTTGTTCATGCTGGCAAAAAAACAAACTCCTGGAGGAACTCAGTGTAAAACCATATGGCATATGAAACCCATCTGCAAGACCAATGGGCAATCCTGAAAGGAATTGAAAATGCTTTAAACGGAGGACAGAGTGGACATTTGCTGTGCTTTTTTTCCCTTAATCACTTGCAAGTTATTCCGTAAAATTGAGATACTGAATATAATTTCAATGTTTAGAATTTTGAAATAGAATAACTGCGATATTTGGAGTTAAATGTTGAATGTTTCTTTTGTGGTTGCTATCCAGGAACTTGCAAGATATGAGGAGATGGAACATCGTGTGAAATTAACTGAAAAAGGTACTGTCTGTAACCTTGCATAAACTATCTTGCCATTTTTCCTCCATGAAATCATTGCATCTTAGTAAATATTGCCAACAATTCATGCTGCAGACCTACTTGAAGATGGCTTTGGAGAACATCCGTATTATCACTGCCTTGTTGCGGAAGTGCCAGCAGAACATGCAACTTGTGAAGGTAAAATTTATTTTTCAGCTGGAAGTATTTTGAAGTTTACTGAATTTGACATGCTATATATTTGTTAATTTATCTGAGTAAATGCATTGAGATGTTTAAATACACTTTAATAAAACTGCATATGGAGATTCGTTTTGTTAAGTTTGTTTTTCCTGAACACAGTAAAACACCCTGCAAAAATTTTTATTATAACAAAGATGTTCAAGTGATTTGCTCAGAAATTTATGTAGGCTTCCTTTGTGAAAAAAACATTTGGCATTATAATGGAAATTGTTTGCAAGGTACCAAACAAATGCCAGTGATAGAAATCTGAAATAAAATTAGCAAATGCTGGAGATAATCAGAGCTCAGACAGTGTCTGTGGAGAGAAAAACTTTTCATCTGAATTGAAATGGGCGCCATCGAGTGTTGCAGTTCGAAGTTCAGTTCCGACGTCATCTGTAAGGAACCTGTATGCCCTCCCCCTGGAATGCATGGGTTTCCTCCCACCGTTCAAAGATGTACTGGTTAGTAAGTTAATTGGTCATTGTAAAGTTTCCCATTATTAAGTTAGGGCTAAATTGGTGAGGGTTGCTGGCGGTGTGCTCGAGAGGCCAGAATGGACTAAATAAATAGATAAATTGATTACTTGCTAGTAGATGGGCTGCTGATATTTTGTAGCATTAGTTAAAACGGACAAGGTGAATGGTGTATTGTATTCTGCTTGTTATAGTAACTGGTGTTAATGTTACATTGTGAACATGTTGGGGCTTCTGATATTTGTCTTCTGTCACTTTTGGATCCTGGTTCCAAAGCAGCCTTGAAGATCTAGTCTGAGATGGGTCTGCTAGTCTGCTATTGTATGAAAGGACCAGATTTAATACTATATATCCAGAGTGCTGGCTTCCAACTCTAGATTGCGGTAGCAGCAGAAGATCTATTTGGAGGTCTGAGAGCTTGCCATGTAAGTAATTAAAAGTGTTACAGAGACACAACTGATAGAGCCATTGTTTCACCGCTCCAGCGACCCAGGTTCAATTCTAATTCTGGTGCTCTCTGTGTGGAGTTTGCATGTTCTCCCTATGACTGCATGGGTTTCCCCCAATACTTGGATTTCCTCCTCGTCCCAAAAACATGTAGGTTGTTGGTAAGTTAATTGCCCATTTTAACTTATTGTAACTGTTGTACCAGTGAGTGGCAAAATTTGCTGGAGGGAGGGAGATGTTGATGGGTACAGTGGGATTAGTGTAGATGATTTCTTCATGGTCAACACAGACTCAGTGGGCCAAGAGGCCTATTTCTGTCCTGTATGACTATATGTTTGAAATGAAATTACTTAAATGTGACATTTTTACCTTTTTTGAATATCTGGTACGTGTTTTCAATAATGTTGAATGTATTCTCTCAATTTATCCCCAATCTTCAGGTTACAGTCTGTAGCTTCGCCATGTACATGGTCCTAGACGTGTACATGGGTGGGCGGGCTGGTAACTGAAAGATCCATTAACATTAGATGATCTTGATAAGAGGTAAGGCCAAAAGGGATGTGCTCTTGCAATATTTCTTGAAAGAGAGAAGAGGAAAGGCAGTGACAGCATTGTAGATCAGAAGTACTGGATGGATTGACCGTCTTGGACTCCAGTTTTTAAAAAGTTAGCAATAATTACCATTGTGGTGGCTTTTTGGAAATTTAAGCCAAAGTGACTGGCTTAGTGCGTGACAGGCTCTGCAAATTTGGAACTGATTGGGGTTTGACTTGAGGTTATCCTTCTGATCTGCTATGTTAAAACCAAAACACTAAACACTAGTTCAAGCGCAGTTGAATACTGGACTAATTTAATCTGTGGCTCAATATCAGCAATTCTTATACCACTATTTTAATATAATAAAACACTCAAGATGCTTCAAAGACAATACCAAACAATATATGACAATAAAATAATCAAAGAAGTTGGCCAAAAGGTGCAGGAATTTAAGGAAATGGGTGCGTCCAGAGACTGGGTTTCAATCCTGACTTCTGCTGCTCTCAGTGGGGAGGTTGCATGTTCTGTTTGTGACTGTTCGGGTTTTGCCTGAGTGTTGGTTGGTAAGTTCTTTGACTGCTAGAAATGATCTCTAATGTAGATGGGTGGGAGGAGGAGAGAAAATCACAGAAGGGGTATGGAGTTGATGAGCATATGGGGAGAGAAAATTAAAGTGGGTAGTTGTATTAACTGGAGCTCTGAGAGCTGACACAGGCATCGATTTGATGGCTGAATAGCCTCCTTGGCATAAGGAATGATAAAAGCATGGGGAACACAAGACATAGAGATTTGTGAGGAAATTCTAGATTTTGAGGTATTAGAAGATGAAGGTATGGGTTCTGGATGTGGGGGTGGGGTGGGGATAAACTGAGCAATGATGATGCATCCAGAGGTGGAAGATGGTAGGACTGGAGAAGGGTGCAGAGCTAGGTGGTTATAATTGACTGAAAGCCCAGACTTTGCATGAAATAAGGCATAGAAAGTGAGTCTATAGATGTTAGAGTGAGTAAGACATTTCAAAATGATTTGATATAGGCAAGTTAGGGAAAGTGGTGATGAGCATGTCGGAAGGTGCACCAAGTTAATACTGAGGAAGAGATTAATGATGCAGGGATTTTTGGTCCAAAGGTCATTACAGGATTATATATGGTGGCAAAACAGTAAATGTTTTGGTTCAGTTTCAGTGGAGTTAATGGTGAAAGCACAAAATTTGTAAAGGCTGCTGAAGAAAGTGATCTCTGTCCGCCCAATACTTAATAGAAAAAAAAATCCCATATGTTGGATCAAAAAGATGATTGGTTGAATGAGCTTGTGAAAGTGCTCAAGAGATTCTAAATGCCTTATATTTCAACTCTATCCATGCCTTTCCTCAACATTTTAGTCAATGACTCTGCTTTTTATACTGCATGTCTGTGAAGCTGCTTGGGGTTTTTTTAAAATGTGCTTAAAGTGCTACGTAAATGAAGTTATCATTGACAATTAACCATGGTTACTGCTTCAGATTGTTGTGCTTTGCTTTGTTTAGTTGCTAAAGTTTTACTAAAGTGATGAAAGTATATAGTTGGCATTTGTGTACACGTAAAATATTGAAGAGGACTTGTAACCAATGCTAAGTCCTGCAGTGGTAAAGTTTGTTAAATCAGCGTACAGGGTCATTGGCAAGAATGCAGCTTCATTGGAATAAGCAAACGGATTCCCTGACTCTGTGGAAGAATTTTTTTTCCCCAAGCTGCCAGTCTATTTCCAGTCTATTTGGCATTTTGACACCTCGTGGATTGGCATTTCAGTGGACTACTGAGGGATTGCTGCACTGAATCTGTTGAATGGGCAATCTGCAGTATTTCTGGTGTCTTAGTTAACTTTCAGTACTTGATCAATACTGGTAAAATAAACTGCTGTTTATCATTTGCTGCTTATGAGAATTGTATGTTTGTATTTTGTCTACACTACATTAGTGACTATGTTTCAAAACTTAAGGAGTGGTGATACTATGAGCTTTTATATTTCTGAAGTTCTGCACTCACTTGCCTAAGTATTTGCAAAGGTTGTGTAATGCATTGTCTGTGTTTTGAGAAAGCCTGAAACTTGTGAATCTTGTGTTCCCTTTTAGGACATAGTATAGTAGGATATGTTATGTACTACTACACATATGATGCTTGGATTGGAAAAATACTATATCTGGAAGATTTCTATGTCATGGAAAAATTCAGAGGTAATTAAAGTTATATCACTTTATTGAAAAATTTCCTAGGGGTAACATGTGATCGCAGCTGAAAATATTTAATCAGTATTTATCATTTACATTGTTTTATTTTGCAACTAAATCATTGATTAATATCAGTAGTATTTTATTTTAGAATAAAGTGAAAGTTCTTGTCTTTTCTCAAGTTCTAGTTCAGGGTGGCCTGTTTGGCTGCTCTTTTACTTGAGAGACAATGCTGGGATTAGGTGCTGCTTCAGAACACCAGCATGTAATCTGAAGAACTGTGACACTCACAGATGTCTTCTCTTTCAGATATGGTGCCAGATAATGGTACTGTTAGATTAACTGCTCACTAAGGTTGTCCTGTTTATATTGACAGACAGTACACGTGGTGGTTGCAGTTTGTCCTAAGTAATGCTGGCTCTCCTGATATGTTAATCCTTTGAGGATCAGCTTGTGTAGGTCATGTTTAGGTGCAATTGAAAAGAATAAATTGTTTTTCTCTTTCATTTTAAAATCTTTTTTATTAATTATTGAAAATCAACAAAAAATACATTAATCAAGTCAACATGTCAATATGTACAATAAGAATTATTAAATAACTGATTAACAAAGCTAAACAATATATCAATAATAAGAAAAAACAAAACGTTAAAACATTTTTTTGAAAAAAAGAACCCCTACTAACTAAAACAAAAAAACTCCTACTAACAAAAAAAAATCGGGGGAAAAAAACCATTGGGAGCACAACCCCGGAGCTATACGCCATAGAAGTTTCCATAAAAGAAAAACATCAATCCGCCAACCAAATCCATTTAAACAAGAATCAGAAGGGAACCATCTTAATTAACTCAAATTAAATGATAGTAGCGGGCAAAAGAACCCCACTTTTTCTCAAAGTCAAATCGAGGATCAAAAGTTTGACTTCTGATTTTCTCCAAACTGAGACATAGCATCACCTGAGAGAACCATTGTATCAAAGTGGGAGCAGACATTTTTCCATTTCAATAAAATAGCCCTTCTGGCCAGTTTTTCTTTTTAATTTTGTTGTGGTTTCTGAATCTTGGAATTTGGAAGTTTGAAAGAGTGCCTTTTTGTTAAACTTTGGCATTGGAAAGTTGACTAAGTTCAAAAAGTAAGGTTTACACAGGACCTTATTATGCTCGGTGAATGTTGTTTGGATACTGAACAGCTTCTAATATTGCGGATTCTCTTGCAGGGATTGGAATTGGCTCGGAAATAATGAAGAAGATCAGTCAGGTAAAAAAAAATCATTGGGGAAGATACCAGGATAATCTGCACTTTTTCTTCAATGTACTTTCAGCTTGTATTTTGTATAATTTACAGCATAAACTGCAGATGCTGGAAGCCTAAATTAAAAAAAAAAAACAAGTTGTAAATACTCAGCAGGTGAGGCTGCATCTGTGGGAAGAGAAACAGCGTTAAAGTTCCAGTTCAGAGATGTTGAGAGGACACTTGACCTGGCTAGTCCACATATAATACAAGCCTCCTCGCATTATGCTTCATCACTATTTATTATCTTACAATTCCTTTCTCTCTATTTAGGTTCTGTTTCAAAACATGTAATAATCTGTAAGCAATAATCTTTATCATTAGCTAAGATAACCAGTTAGGTTTGAAGACCTAATGTGGACCAACTAGACACATTTGACTTGGACACAAGTGATTCTGCAGATACTGGAAATCCAGGGCAACACACACACACACAATGCTGTAGGAATTCAGCAGTTCAGGCAGAGTCTATGAAAATGAATAAACAGTTGATGCTTTGGGCTGAGACGCTTCTTCAGGACTGGAAAGGAAGGAGGAAGATGCCAGAATTAATAGATAGCGGTAGGGGAAGGAGGACTAACTAGAAGATGATAGATGAAGACAGGTGGCTGAGAAAGGTAAAGGGCTGGAGGAGGAAGGAATCTAATAGAAGGAGAGTGGACTGAGAGAAAGGGAAGAAGGAAGGACACCAGGGGGAGGTGATAGGTGAGGAGAAGAGATGAGAGGCCAGAGTGGGGAATAGAAGAAGATGGAAGGGGGAGGGGAAACATTTACCAGAAGGAGAAATCGATATTCATGCCATCAGGTTGGAGGCTACCCACATGGAATATGAGGTGTTGCTCCTCCACCATGAAAGTGGCCTCATCGTGGCAAAAGAGGAGCCTTTGGACTGACATGTTGGAAAGGGAAAGGTGATAGGAATTAAAATGGTTGAGCACCAGGAAATTCCACTGCATTTTCCTCAATGTTTCAATCTTCCCTGTTGCTTTAATCGACGAATAAGGGAGGCTTTGATCAGCAAAATGGAGTCGATCAATGGTTCATGCCCCGTCTTGTAGTTTCTTTGCCTCCAGGCTTGCACTTGCCTCCTGGAATCTTCTCAGAGACAGCCAAGTGCTGGATCACTCAATCAATCTCCAAACTCAATCACAGGCTCAAACAGTACCAGGAATACATTTGAGATGAAAAATGTACATAAAAGAAGTGAAATAAACAGTCTCATAGTCTATCCAGAAGATGTCAACCAAGGGAACATTGTACACAGGTGCCATCTTGACCGGAAAAGTGTAATGTCCAAAAGAAGACATATTATGTATAATATACAGTCAGTGGTTACTTAATAGCAGGCTGAGGGTAGCAGACACCAACAGAATCAACAAACTCATTCGTAAGGCCAGTGATGTTGTGGGAATGGAACTGGACTCTCTGACGGTGGTGTCTGAAAAGAGGATGCTGTCCAAGTTGCATGCCATCTTGGACAATGTCTCCCATCCACTACATAATGTACTGGGTGGGCACAGGAGTACATTCAGCCAGAGACTCATTCCACCGAGATGCAACACAGAGTGTCATAGGAAGTCATTCCTGCCTGTGGCCATCAAACTTTACAACTCCTCCCTTGGAGGGTCAAACACCCTGAGCCAATAGGCTGGTCCGGGACTTATTTCCTGGCACAATTTACATATTACTATTTAACTATTTATGGTTTTATAATTATTTATGGTGCAACTGTAATGAAAACCAATTTCCCCCGGGATCAATAAAGTATGACTATAGGTACAGGGGTGGGACCTTGTGTGGCCTTCTACTGCTGTGACCAATCCAGTTCAAAGTTTGGCATGTTGTGCATTCAGAAATGCCCTTCTGTACGCACTGTTGTAACTTGTGGTTATTTGAGCTACTGTCACCTTCCTGCCAGCCCTTAGACCAGGTTGGCCGTTCTTCTCTGAGCTCTCTTATTAACAAGGAGTTTTCATCCACAGAACTGCTCTTCGCTGTTTTTCACACCATTCTCTGTAAACTCTAGAGACTGATGTGCTTGAAAATCCCAGAAAATCAGTTTCTGAGATACCCAAACCACCCATCTGGCACCAACAATCATTCCACGGTTAAAGTCACCAAAATCACATTTCTTCCCCATTCTAATGTTTGGTCTGAACAACAACTGATCCTCTTGGTCATCTCTCCATGCTTTTGTGCACAGAGTTGCTGCCACATGATAGGCTGATTAGATATTTACATTAACAAGAAGGTGTATAAATTTACCTAATAAAGTGGCCACAGGGTGTATATGTGTTTCTATGGCTGTAGAAATAGAGTTGTGATGAATGAAGCTATCCATGCCAGTTGAGGAGTCTGATGGTTGTAGGGAAATTAATAACTGTTCCTGAATCAGCTAGAGTGGGACCTAAAGCTTCTGTACCTCCTGCCTGATGGCAGTAGCAGGAAGGGAGCATGACCTGGGTGGTGGGGATCCTTGATGGATGCTGCTTTCTTGGGGCAGCACCCCTTGTAAATGTTGCCCATGTGCTTGCCTCAACCACTGTTTCTGCAACTCATTCCAAATATGCACCATTCTTTGAAGAAGTTGCCCCGTTGCCCTTTTAAATTGTTCACCTGTGATATTTGGTCTGTGCTCTCTTGTTTTTAGTGCCTCCTTCACCCTGTCTATGTCCCTCTTGTTCTTGTATAGCTCCATTGGGTCACCCTTCATCTCCTACATTCCAGCGATAAGGTCCGAGTCTACACAACCTCTCCTTGTAAAGCTCAGACCAAAATTCTAGGCAACATTCTGGTAGATCTTTTCTACATCCTTTCTATTTAATAATATCTATAACAGTGCAACCAACACTGTACACAGTACTCCAAGTGTGGCCTCACCAATATCTTGTATAACTGCAACAGAACTTCTCAACTTCTATACTCAAGGTGTATTTAAAACTCTCTGCACATAAACTCTCAAACTTCTTCCACTCTGTCTTGAATTATTTTTGTATATTTTGCCTCTCTTCATCCTCCTCACTGTTGTTATTATCTTGCTCACCATCCACTCCCCTAAACCAGGTGATTTTTGTTTGAAAGGTTAAGTGATGAGTCCTGCATGAAGGCCAGTGTGCCTGACGTTGCTTTCATTACACTCTCAACCTGTCATGCTGTTTTCAGTAAAATGCACTTGCACTCATAAGTCCCTCTGTTCCACAACATTCTCCAGGGCCCTACCTAGATGTGTGTTGTGGATGTCCTGCCCTGGTTTGATCTACTAAAGTGCAATACCTCACATTTATCGGGATTGAAAGCCAGACTTCCATTCACAAAGATGGCTGATAAATTTACTCTTTTTTTTTAGAACTTATAATTGCTGCAACACTGCCTATTTTAGTATAATCTACAGGCTTACTAAACATGCCTTGCAGATTGTTTATATAGAGGAGCACAGACCCCCAGTGGCACACCACTGGACACAGGCCTCCAGTCTGAGAAACATCCCTTGACCATGACCCTCTGCTTCCTACCTCCTGAGCCAATTGTGAATCCAATCCACTGCCTCCCCATGAATCCTGTGCAATCTAACCTTAAAACTATAAGACGATAAGACCATAAGACATACTGTAGCAGCAAAGTCAGGCCATTCAGCCCATCAGGTTTGCTTCACCATTCCATCATGGCTGATTTCCCTTTCAAGCCCATTTTCCTTCCCTATCCCTTGATGCACTTAGTAATCAAGAACCTATCAGCCCCTGTTTAAATATACCCAATGATTTAGCTTCTGCAGCTGAATGTGGCAGTGAATTCCACAGTTTACCCACTCTCCAGCTGAGAAAATTCCTCCTTATTTCTGCAAAGGGATGTCCTATTCTGAGGTTGAACTCTTCCACTATTGGAAACATGGACTCCACGTCCACTCTATTTCACTTTTTAATATTGGATAGGTTTCAAAAAGATCCCACTTTCTTCTAAACTCCAGACCTAGAACCATCAAACGCTCATAATGTTAACCCATCCATTCCCAGGATCATTCTCGAAAACCTCCTCTGGATCCTTTCTAGTACCATCGCATCCTTTCTTAGACATGGTGTCCAAAACCACTCTCAATACTGCAAATGCAGTCTGACTAATGCCTTATAAAGCCTCAGCAAAACATCCTAGCTTTTATATTCTAGTTCTTTTAAAACAAATGCTAACATTATAATTGACTTCCTTCCGACTGACTCAATCTGCAAGTTAATCCTGCATTAGGTCTTGGAAGTCCCTTTGCACCTCAGATCTCTGAATTTGCTCTCTGTTTAAACAAATAGTCTGCACATTTATTCTGCTAATCAAGTGCATTAGCATACAGTTCACTACACTATATTCCATCTGCCACTTTGCCCATTCTCCTTGTCTGTCCAAGTCCTTCTACAAACTCCCTGCTTCTTCAACATTACCTGTCCTTCCACCCGTCTTTGTATTACCCACAAACTTGGCCACAAAGCCATCAATTCCATCAACTGGATCATTAACATATAATATGAAAAGTAGTGGACACCATACAGACTCCTATGGAAACACCACAAGACATCGGCGGCCAACAACCTTTATTTTGCCTCCTGCCTGCCAGTCAGCCAATCTTCAATCCATGCTAGTATATTTCTTGTAGTCCTCATAGACTCTTAGCATCTTTAGCAGCGTAATGTGTGGCATATTGTCAAAGATATTCTGAGCCTTCCTGAACAGCATGCCCTGAGTAACCTTGTCAAAGGCCTTGCTGAAATCCAGATAGACAACATTCACTGCCCAACTCAACCTTGATTACCTCCTTGAGGAACTCCAAGAGATTTGGCAGGCATGACTAGCGACACACAAAGCATTGATTGCCCCAATTCAGACCCTGTTTCCCCAAATGTTGGTAGAACCTGTCCCTCAGAATCCCCTCCAGCAATTTACCCACAGTCTGCTGTGTCCTGGCTTGTTTTCCCACCCTTTTTAAACAGTGGCACCACGTTATTCACTCTCCAGTCCTCTGGAGCCTCACCTGGGGCCAGGTATAAAGAAAAAATCTCTGCAATTTCTTTTCTAGCTTTCCACGAGGCCCGAGACTGCCCCAGGTCAGGCCCTTGAGATTTATCCACCTTAATGCACGTTAAGATCTCCAGTAATTCCCCCTTGCTAATTTTATGTGGTCCAAGACGACAACACTCAATTGTTTTCATTTTCTTTAGCTTCCATTATTTACTCCATAGAAAAACTGAAGAGAAGCATTCATTAAAAATGTTATCCTTTTCCTTTGATTCTACATATAGACGGTCATGTTGATCTCTAAAGGGGAGTTACTCTGTCCATTTTACTCTCAATATACCCATAGAATCTTCTGTGATTTTTTTGCTTCACCTTGCCTGCCAGATCCCTTCCTTATCCTTATTTTACCCTCCTAACTTCTGTGAGTGCACTCTTGACACTTCTTGTAGTTATCTTTGTGTCGCATGAGTGCCAGGCAATGACAATAACCAATAAGAGAAAACCCAGTTATGATGTTATCATCACTGAAGGCCCTAGTATCAATATCCTGGGGAATTACCATTGACCAGGATCTGAACTGGACTCATTCACACTGTGTGGCTACAAGAGCAGGTCAGACACTCACCTCCCAATCCGTTAAAGACTGTCTACCATCTATGAGGCTCAGGTCAGGAGTGTGATTGAATATTCTCCACTTTATCTTCAACAATACTCGAGAAGTTTGACATCATACAGGGTATCCCATCCAAAATCATTCACTCACTCTCTCACCAGTGCACAGTAACAGCAGTTTGTACCATCCACAAAATATACTGCAGCAATTTGCCAAGTCTACTTAGGCAGCACCTTCCAAACCTACAGGTGGAAGGAGAAGAGCAGCAGAAGTATACGAACACCACCAAATGGAAGTTTCCCTCCAAGTCACTGACCTTGAAATATATCACTGTTCCTTCACCATCGTTGGGTCAAAATCCTGGAGCTCCCTCCCATAACAGCATTGTAGGTATATCCCCATCTCAAGGACTGCAGCAGTTTGAGATAGCTCAACGCAATCTTCTTGTAGGTCACTTGGAATGGGTATTTACATTCCCTTGGAAAAAGTATTCAGCCTCTCCAACTATTTTCACATTTTGCTATCGGGTTTCTCAATTTAAAATATGGAGTTTTGAGCTAATCCACAAAACATTGAGCATGTTTTGAGCATTATGTCAAATCAAAATAAAAATTCCAAAACCTTTCAACGATTAATGAAAAATTAAAAACCAAAATTGTGTGGCTGAAAAAGTATTCATCCTCTCTTGTAATTACTACACTAACTTCCTTAGGTGCGATACTGTGTATTACCTTACTACAATTTGTTGATGTAGTAAATTGGAGGATCACCTTTTTTTCAATGAATTCATAAGAATAAATACCCCTCTCTCTGTAAGGTCCAACAGTATGATAGATTTTCAACAGACCAAACCGAACTAAAGACAAAAGAGCATTCAAGACAAGTTGGGGAAGGGTACAAGACCATCTTAAAGGCACTGAACATATCGCGGAGCTCAGTGCTGTCTATCATGAAAGAGAGGAAAAAATATGAAATTACAGCCACACTGCCAAGGTCAGGCTGCCCCTCTTAACTTAGTTGCTGGAGAGGAATGGCTCTTGTAAGAGACTACTTTCACACCAACAGTCACTCTGAGTGAGCCGCCAAAATCAGTGGCTGAAACTGGAGATGAAGTTCATGGCCCACAATCTCTAAGGCCTTGCACAAAAAGAGGTCTTTATGGAAGAGTGGCAAGGAAGAACACCCAGCTAAAAAAAATCCTTGCCTGTAAAGACTTTTGCAAAGTATCTCTTCAAAGATACTGTAAAGATATGAAAGAAGGTCTAGTGGTTGGTTAAGACTAAAGTGGAACTTGTTTGGCCTCAACACTAAGCAGTACATGTGGCATAAATCTAATACTACACATCAGCCAGTAACACCATCTCTACTGTATGATGGAGGTAACATTGTGCTATGGGAGCAACACACATCAAAGTTGCTGGTGAACGCAGCAGGCCAGGCAGCATCTGTAGGAAGAGCTACAGTCGACGTTTCAGGCCGAGACCCTTCGTCAGGACTAACTGAAGGAAGAGTGAGTAAGGGATTTGAAAGCTGGAGGGGGAGGGGGAGATCCAAAATGATAGGAGAAGACAGGAGGGGGAGGGATAGAGCCAAGAGCTGGACAGTTGATAGGCAAAAGGGATATGAGAGGATCATGGGACAGGAGGTCTAGGGAGAAAGAAAAGGGGGGGGTGACCCAGAGGATGGGCAAGGGGTACAGTGAGACAGAGAGAGAGAGAGAGAGAAAAAGGAGAGAGAGAAAAAGAATGTGTGTATATAAATAAGTAACAGATGGGGTACGAGGGGGAGGTGGGGCATTAGCGGAAGTTTGAGAAGTCGATGTTCATGCCATCAGGTTGGAGGCTACCCAGACAGAATATAAGGTGTTGTTCCTCCAACCTGAGTGTGACTTCATCTTTACAGTAGAGGAGGCCATGGATAGACATGTCAGAATGGGAATGGGATGTGGAATTAAAATGTGTGGCCACTGGAAGATCCTACTTTCTCTGGCGGACAGAGCGTAGGTGTTCAGCAAAGCGGTCTCCCAGTCTGCATCGGGTCTCGCCAATATATAAACGGCCACATCGGGAGCACCGGACGCAGTATATCACCCCAGCCGACTCACAGGTGAAGTGTCGCCTCACCTGGAAGGACTGTTTGGGGCCCTGAATGGTGGTAAGGGAGGAAGTGTAAGGGCATGTGTAGCACTTGTTCTGCTTACACGGATAAGTGCCAGGAGGGAGATCAGTGGGGAGGGATGGGGGGGACGAATGGACAAGGGAGTAGCGTAGGGAGCGATCCCTGTGGAAAGCGGGGGGGGGGAGGAGAAATGTGCTTAGTGGTGGGATCCCATTGGAGGTGGCAGAAGTTACGGAGAATAATATGTTGGACCCGGAGGCTTGTGGGGTGGTAGGTGAGGACCAGGGGAACCCTATTCCTAGTGGGGTGGCGGGAGGATGGAGTGAGAGCAGATGTTCGTGAAATGGGGGAGATGCGTTTAAGAACAGAGTTGATAATGGAGGAAGGGAAGCCCCTTTCTTTAAAAAAGGAGGACATCTCCCTCGTCCTAGAATGAAAAGCCTCATCCTGACAGCAGATGTGGCGGAGATGGAGGAATTGCGAGAAGGGGATGGCGTTTTTGCAAGAGACAGGGTGAGAAGAGGAATAGTCCAGATAGCTGTGAGAGTCAGTAGGCTTATAGTAAACATCAGTGGATAAGCTGTCTCCAGAGACAGAAAGATCTAGAAAGGGGAGGGAGGTGTCAGAAATGGACCAGGTAAACTTGAGGGCAGGGTGAAAGTTGGAGGCAAAGTTAAGTCAACGAGCTCAGCATGCATGCAGGAAGCAGCGCCACACTCAGGTTGGAGGAACAACACCTTATATTCCGTCTGGGTAGCCTCCAACCTGATGGCATGAACATCGACTTCTCTAACTTCTGCTAAGGCCCCACCTCCCCCTCGTACCCCATCTGTTACTTATTTATATACACACATTCTTTTTCTCACTCTCCTTTTTCTCCCTCTGTCCCTCTGAATATACCCCTTGCCCATCCTCTGGGTTCTCCCCCCCCCCCGTCTTTCTCCCCGGACCTCCTGTCCCATGATCCTCTCATATCCCCTTTGCCAATCACCTGTCCAGCTCTCGGCTCCATCCCTCCCCCTCCTGTCTTCTCCTATCATTTTGGATCTCCCCCTCCCCCTTTCAAATCCCTTACTCACTCTTCCTTCAGTTAGTCCTGACGAAGGGTCTCGGCCTGAAACGTCGACTGTACCTCTTCTTAGAGATGCTGCCTGGCCTGCTGCGTTCACCAGCAACTTTGATGTATGTTGCTTGAATTTCCAGCATCTGCAGAATTCCTGTTGTTTGCATCATGCTATGGGGATGCTTTTCAGCAGCAAGGACTGGAAATCTGGTCAGGATTGATGGGAAGATGAATGGTGCTAAATACAGAGAGTTCCTGGATTAAAAACTTGCGAGACTCTCCCAGCAAGTTTAAACTAGGAAGGAAGTTCTTTTGGCAGGACAACGACCCAAAGCACACTACCAGAGCAACTGTGGTGTGGCTTCAAATGAAGAAACCCGATGTCCTTGAGCGGCCCAGTCAGAGTCCTGACCTTAACCCGATCGAACATCTCTGGCAAGAGCTCAAGGTTGCTGCCTGCAACAACTTGAGCAATTTTGTGCAGAAGAATGAGCAAATTTTTCTCCATCATGTTGTGCAAAGCTATTAGAGACTTATCCAGAAAGACTACTGACTGTAATAGCTGCGAGAGGTGGTTCAGCTAAGTACTGAGCAATGGGGAATGAATACTTCGAACTGCTGACATTTCTGTTTTTGAGGTTTTGCTACTTCATGCTTTACAATTTTCTCTGTGTTTGGGCTCTACTGTGAAAAATGGAGCATGTGATTCACAAGTAAAAATTCCCAGTTAAATTGATCAAATTCCCAAGTTGTAATACTCATTTATGTGAACAAAGAGTTGGGGGCTGAATACTTTTAAAAGGCACTGTAAATTGTTTGCTCAGCTTGTGAAGCGCACATCCCTTGATTGAAAATCACTGTGATTTGGAATGCAGTTCCTGAAAGCGTGGGGAGGGGGGAGATGGTCATTACTTTCAGATGAAATTATATGATAATGGGAAAGAGATGAGGAGGTGGTAGGGGTTGCAATCAAATTGAACAGCTCCTTCCATGAGTTGACAAAGGATCGACAAGCAGAATGATTTCATGCTCTGATTCCATGAAATGCTTCTAAACGGATTTCAGTGAAGCCATTGATTAACTGGTTACATGATTCTGCTTCTGTGAGAAGGCTAACAGTTACTTTGCTTTGATTTCAGACTGCTGTTCAGGACCGCTGTGGCAGTATGCACTTCGTTGTAGCGGATTGGAACCAGAAATCAATAGACTTCTACAAGAAGCACGGTGCCGCAGATCTGTCCAAAAAGGAGGGATGGAGTCTGTTTGAAATTCAAAAGAAGCACCTGATTAAAATTGCTAATGAGGAATAAAATCTGGTCCAAAGCATGGATTTCAAATTTATTCTCAGATTACATAAATCAGAAGCTTTCTTTTATCTTTGTAGATTTTAAGCCTCAAATTTAATTGCTAGGTAGAGACAGTTGAACAAATTTTAGCAATATTATCTTCTCAATTATTCAGATATTAGTCTGATCTGATGCATTGTTAATAGATCCTGTAATGATAATTGTCCAGTGGGTTAATTCTGCTTAAACCAGCCAAATGTTTTGCTGCCTACACTATTAGGGAATGGCCTACTACAAGTTTGGCCTCGTTTTATTGTATGTATTGCTTTATTTGGATACAGCATCAGTGTGGAGCATTGCTGTCTATTTCTGTGTGTACATAAATAAAATTTAGCTTTATTTGACCAACCAGATATGTACCATAGTTGTCTTTGTTTCAAGGCTCCTCAGACTCCCATTATCTTCAATAATAATTAAATTCTTTCCAAGAAAATTTAAATACATTTACACTAAGTCCCTGTTATATGCAAGTGATAGGAGCACCAGGTTTGTGGACAACAAAATAGCAGATTCCACCAAGTCCATGGTATAGACACTAAGGGTGCAAAGACGTACAGTAGCCAAACTCATGGATATAACTTCTATGGGGTTTTAGTTTAAATTTGTATGCTTGTTTATTTCAAGGTGTTTATAAACCTACCTTCCTTCCTGACCCTGAGGATTACCTCACTCTGATCCCATCTCTGGCTCCAGCTACCTACCTGCTTCATTCTCCAGAACTTGGCTCCGGCCACAACCCTCCTGTGGTGTTGACTCCCAACGCTCCTGACTGTGAACTTGTGAGTGTGGAATGAATGGATAACTAGGCGTTCGTGCACTTAATTTTTGCAACACTAAGGCTTCTAAAGAAAAATCAGTGTAAAATTTCAGCATTTCAATTGCATTCATGACTCTAACTCAGGTAGATGTGTTAAACACCAGACTTAAGTACAAAGTTCAAGCTGTCATATGTTGCTGGTGAAAAAAGCAATTAAAAAGCAGTTCTTTCCAAAGGTTTTTACAGTGAACAATAAAGTGTAACTCACGGTTCGGCTAGCTGCTTAATATTTGGATGGTAATATAGGGGAAGATATCCCCCGGCCTGGCCAAACTTAAGAAATCTCATTTGTGTGGATGCTGCGCAATATGTCCCTGTTAAAAATCAGTACCACAAAATAACAAACAGTACACAATATGCGATTAAACGATTGAGCTTTATAATTCTTAATTTGACTATATGGTTAATAAAGAAAACAAACAAAAGAAAAAGGATCCATTCTTATGAAACAGCCTAATGCACTGGAACTCACTGATAAGCCACCTCCAATCGTCACTGACCTTCGGACCCTCGCTCCAAGTGGACTCCGTCCGGTGGTCTACCAACTCTCTCCATGCGTGTCTTCTCTCCTCATCTCTCCCCGGCAAAAGACCGTGAATTCCCAGCTCCCAGACACACAAGAAAGAACAACATCCTGCTCATTGGCTAACATCCCCCATTATTTCCAGTCACAACCCAAACATTGCTGCTACAGAGAAGCCATTACATTAGCGTGGAACATTACAGAGAAGTCATTACATTAGCCGTGAAACCTTACAGCATGTTACACTCTCCCCCCACCAAATTTAGTAACGTCCTCATGACGTTGAGATAATTCACCAACCTTTCCTGCAAAACACAAAGCCCAATCCAGGTGTAAAAGGCAGTGACATAGCTTCCCAAAACGGTAGGAGTCACATTCTGTTCCCCTGGTGCTACACAGGCCAGCCTATCCGATGGTCTCCTAATTCTCTGACACCTCCACACACCCTCATCTAACTCTTTGGGTTCAGGCACTACTGGGGATACTTCCAGTCTAGCTGGCAAGGCCTCCCCCAACTTATCACTTGTGCCCACCTGAAGCTCAAAGCCCTCTGTCCCATGGCCACACCCTGCTTCCTCCCACTGCAACCCAGGCTGCCCACAGATAGCCCCCACTCCTCCCCGCCCCGCTTCACCTGACTCAACGGGAGAAGGGCCGGGAGTCTCTTCCTCAATCAAAAGGGAGTTAGTGAAAGGCTGCATATACTGCACATCCAGGTCTTCATCCTCCAAATCAGTATCCCTCTCAGGGGTGGGGGCTGCCCTACCTCTCCCGCTGTGGGCGCTGAAGTCGCCCCGTGTTTCCACAGAGTCTTCTTACTAGGCGTAGGCTCCAAGTTGGGCTCTGAGTCTACCTGCACCTCTTGTCCCAGGGGCAGCAGGTGATTCCGATGGAGAATCTTGACAAGCCCATTCCCATCCTCTGGTTTCACCTGGAAAACTGGTAGGTTTGGCATCTGACTCTACACCACGTAGGGTGTGGCCACCCAGTAGTCAGCCAACTAACTTATGCTTCCCATGTAGCCCCAAATTCCTTATGAGGACTCGGTCTCCCGGCAAGAGTTGGGAGAACCTCACCTTTTGATCGTACCTCCTCTTCTTTCCCTGATTCTGCTTGGCAGCCGCGACCCCAGCTAATTCATAAGCCCTTTTCAGCTCTCTTCTCATATCAGATACATACCTCATATAAGTCTTTGGGGGTAAGTCACCCTCATCAGTCCCAATACAAAGGTCAATGGGCAACCTCGCCTCACACCCAAACATCAGATAGTATGGTGAGTACCCAGTAGCTTCATTTCGTGTACAGTTGTAACTGTGAACTAGATGCCCAATATGTTGACTCCACTTGCTCTTCTTGCTGATCTTCAGGGTCCCGAGCATGTCTAGCAAGGTCCGATTAAACCTCTCGGGCTGGGGATCACCCTGCGGGTGATAGGGCGTGGTCCTTGACTTCTCAACTCCAAGCATGCTCAGTAACTCATGAATGAGCCTACTCTCGAAATCCCGTCCCTGATCACAACGTATCTGCCTGGGAAGTCCATAATAGATTAAAAACTTTTCCCATAACACTTTTGCCACCATGGACACCCTTTGGTCCTTGGGAGGAAAAGTCTGAGCATATCTGATGTAGTGGTCCGTGATGACTAAGACATTAGCCACATTGCTGGTATTAGGTTCTATTGACAGGAAATCCATACACACCAGGTCCAGGGGCCCGGCACTCTGCAAGAGGGACAAGGGAGCTGCCCGCTTGGGCAGTGTCTTCTGCTGTATGTATCAAATGCACAACTTACAGTATTCTTCGACCTCCGATTTCATCTGGGGCCAGTAAAACTGGTCTCTGAGAAACCCATAGGTCTTTTCAACCCCCAAATGTCCAGAATCATCATGAAGTGACTTCAACGCAATCCTCCGATACTTCTCGGACAGAACCAGCTGGCAATGCTGACGTCAGTCTGGGGGTTACGTGACCCGGTATAGGATCTGGTTCTTCAACTCCAACCGAGGCCATTCTTGTAGTAATGGAGGCACCGACGCATGTTTCGTCTTCTCTGCCTGTGCCATGTCTCCCTTTTTGACTGCCACCCAAATGGTACCATTGCCCGGATCATCTTGTTGAGCAGCTGCCACTTCCCCAGACCTCAATTCCGGCAGATGATTTGTCTTCAGAGCAGTCAGGTTACAGTAAACTTGGGGAATGGCGTCATCAGAAGCTCCCAAGTGATCCACCACTCGATCCTGCCCCTCCTTTCCCTCTCCCTTCATGGGGATGACAAACTGACACATGGCCTTCACCCCTGGGGCAGGAACGCTATCCCACTCCTCATGCGCCCGTCGGGACAAAGCATCGGCATCAGGGTTCCTGCTTCCTGGCCGGTACTTCAGGCTGAAATCATAGTCAACGCTGCCAACCACCGATGGCCTGTTGCATCCAGTTTTGCCAAGGTCAGGATATAAGTTAGGGGGTTGTCTGTCCTCACCTCAGACTTGGCCCCATAGAGATAGTCACTCAGCTTATCCACCACCGCCCATTTCAATGCCAGGAATTCCAACTTGTGCATGGGATAGTTTTTCTCGGAGGGCGACAGACTCTGGCTGACAAACGCAACAGGCCTCAACTCGTTGCCCTGATCCTGATACAGGACGCCCTCTAAACCCTCTCGGTTGGCATCCGTGTGCAGTACATATGGCAATCGGGGATCCGCAAAAGACAGCACTAGTGCCTGGGTCCGCAGTTCCTTCAGTGACTGAAAGGCCTCCTCACATTTTGCATCCCACCTTGGTCCAAAGGATTCCGATGGGCTAAGATACTCTCCACCCTCCTGTCCTTCCCCCCCCCACTTTCATCCCCAAGGGAGGGTAACCGCACAGAAGCTGATCCAAAGGGTGACTGACTTTCACGTAGCCTTTCACAAACCTCCAATAGTAATCACAGAACCCAAGGAACGAGCACAGAGTGTTCACAGTCTGGGGTCTTGGCCAAGTGGTAACTGCCTCTGTTTTAGCTGGATCTGTAACTACTCCATCCCATGTGACTACGTGTCCAACATAGCTAACAGACGTTTCGCAGAACTGGCACTTGTCCAGGGAAAGTTTTAACCCTTCAGCTTTCAGGGGGCCCAGCACCTTCAGTAGCCTCTCTTCATGTTCTCCCAAGGTGGATCCAAATACTATGATATACTAATACCTCAAACAAGTTCATATCCCCCACTGTGTTCTCCATGACCTGCTGCAAGGTTGCAAGAGCTCCCGTGATGCCCTGGGGCATCCTTTAGAACTGGAAAAATCCCAGAGGACAAATAAATGCCGTTTTCTCTTTGTCAGCCTCACTCATGGAGATCTGGTAATATCCACACCTCAAATCCAGCACACCGAACCACTTCACACTACTCAGGCAGGCCAGCACGTCTTCAATCCTCGGGACAGTATACTGATCAGGGACGGTGCACCTGTTCAGAGTCCTATAGGCTACACACATCCGTATCTTCCCATTCTTCTTTCAGGCCACTACTATTGGGGATGCATAGGGGCTTCGGGATTTGCTGATGATCCCAGCTTCCAACTTACACAAATGCTGCGAATGTCCTCCACCTCTGTAGGGGCCAGTTTCCATGACCTCTCTCTACACACGGTATCCTCTGTCACCCGGATACTGTGACACGTGCTCTTGGAACAACTCACATCAAACTCGTCAGTGGAAAAGACACCCTCCAGCTTCAACATCTTCTCTACCAACCTCCTCTCCCAACCCTCAGGAACCAGGGGGACCTCTCAGTTGTTAGATGAGTGGCGTTGCTCTGATGATGTAAAACGACAGAGATTGGTTGAAAGTTTGATTGGGCGGGCCACTGATATTGCGAGAGCTGTCATGTTAAAATATCCCGAACGAGCCCCACAATTGTAACTCTTGGTTCAGCTAGCGGCCTAATATAGGGGGTGATAGCCCCCGGCCCGGTCAAACTTAAGAATTCTCGTTTGGGTGGATGCTGCGTGATGTGTCCCTGTTACAAATCAGTACCACGAAATAACAAACTACACAATATGCGATTAAATTATTGAGTTTTATAATTCTTAATTTGACTATATGGTTAGTAAAGAAAACAAAAAAATGAAAAAGGGTCCATTCTTATGAAACAGCCTAATGCACTGGAACTCACTGATAAGTCGTTCATCCACCATCGACCACCTCCAATCGACCGCCTCCAATCGACCGCCTCCAATCGACCGCCTCCAATCGACCGCCTCCAATCGACCGCCTCCAATCGACCGCCTCCAATCGTCGCTGACCTTCGGACCCTCGCTCCAAGTCGACTCCGTCCGGTGGTCTACCAACTCTCTCCATGCGTATCTTCTCTCCTCATCTCTCCCCGGCAAAAGACCGTGAATTCCCAGCTCCCAGACACACATGAAAGAACAACATTCCGCTCATTGGTTGACATCCCCCATTATTTCCAGTCACAACCCAAACATTGCTGCTACAGAGAAGCCATTACATTAGCGTGGAACATTACAGCGTGTTACAAAAGCAAGTCAAACAATACACATAACCAATCAAACCTTTTGACACTAATTCTAGAGCAACAATACCATCTGAACAAAGTATGCAATTACCCCACACACAAGGTTCAACAATTGACAGGTTGTTTAATTGTTGGTTCTTACACCAACCGCAAAGAACTGCCCACAAACACTCTGTTATGTTTTCTACACCTCCTTTAGTCAGGGTATAGATTAGGGATTAATGTACGTTACCAGCCCACTGATTTCTACAACTATCTTCACCATATCTCATCCTTTGCAGCTTCTGCAGGAAGGATCCCATTTTCCCAGGTTCTGGGATCAGAAACTCTGATGTACCATTGCATCTGTTCTGATAATGAGATTTACTACACCAGTGGCTCTGAAATGTTTTCCTTCTGCCTTAATTTCTCCTCCTGTTTAACACTGTTGGGGTCTGAACCCAATCTCTATTTCCAACACTTGTGTTCTGTGCCTCTTCCCCCAGCCAGAGCACAGCTGAGGCAGCAATTAGCCTCACCTCGCACCCCACCAACTTCAGCATTCAATGATCATCCTCTGCCTCCAAATTCCACCATATTCAATAAGATTTCTCCATCAGATTAATCTTTTTCTTCCTCTTTTAGCATTCAGAAGGGACTGTGAGTTAATAGGTTATTCTTCCACCTTCACCAACCACTCCCCTATCCATGGCACTTTTCCATGCTTGGACTTCAAAATCTATCCATTTGTCTTTTCCCTGCCTGGGACCCAAAAAATCCTCCCAAAAAAGCAGCACTTCAATTGCCATTTTTCTCAATCTAAAACACTGCACACAGCACTGGCAGTATGGTCTTCAAGCATTGAAGATTGCAAATATTCATTCAGTGGCGAATTCATTAGGTACAGGAGTGGAACCCGGTGTGATCTTCTGCTGTTGTAGCCCATCCACTTCAAGCCTCGATACGTTATGTATTCAGAGATGCACTTCTACACACCACTGTTGTAACGTGTGATTATTTGAGTTACTGTTTCCTTCCTGTCAGCTTGAACCAGTCTGGCCATTCTCCTCTGATATCGCTCAATAGCAAGGCATATTCACCCACACAACTGCAGATCACTGGACTTTTTTTTTGTTTTGGTTTTTTGCACCTATCTCTGTAAACTCTAGAGGTTGTTGTATATGAAAATCCCAGGAGATCAGCAGTTTCTAAGATACTCAAACCATCCCATTTGGCACCATTCCATGGTCAAATTTACTTAGGTCACATTTCTTCCCTATTCTGATGTTAGGTCTGTCTGTCTGTCTGTCTGTCTGTCTGTGTCTTGTTTTATGGCGGTTGGCACCCAGCTTAATGGTGCATTACCACCACCTTCTGCTCCGGAGTGTGCAGTAGACTTACATTCTAAATCCCTTCATCCAATCACACACACACACACACACACACACACATACCCTAACCTATATTTTATCCTCCCATCTTTGGCCATCCTAGTACCCTATTCCTGTTTATCCGTCATATCCTATGAAAAAAACACCTGTACCCCTTAAGAAAGTTAAAAATACCCTAACCTGTGCTCGCTCACCCATGCCCAGCAACCCTTTTAATGTGAATTCCTGCATCCACAATTCCCTTAGATTAATTCTCATCATCTCTCTCTGTATCCCATACTTCCTGCAACTCGGAACTACATGTTCTACTGACTCCTCTTCCTGACATTCCTCACACGATCCTGTCTGGTGTTTCCCTATCATTTTCAATGTTTTGTTTAATGTCAGTGCCCCAGCCTTAACCTAGTCCACACAGTTTCCTCTGTTCTGTATCCACTACCTACCCTAGTACCTGTAACACTCTTGTATTTGATATAAATGCCTCCCTTTCCCCTCCCTGTCCCATCTTTCTTGCCACATTTGGTTGATTATTTTCCCAGATTACACACTTAACCTCTGCTTTACTGATACTAATGTGCATTTCTATGTTTTCTTTCTTTAACGCCCTCTTCGCCAACTCATCCACATTCCCCTTCACCCCGACATGTGCTGGAACCCATAGAAATTTTACCTGACCACCCTGATTTGCAATTTTTGCAACTAACTGAAGGACTTCATAAAGTACATCTTGCCGACTGTTTGTGTGAAAAGACCTTAAACTTGCTAGAACTGAGGATGAATCTGAGCATATCAATGCTTTGACTTGTCTGGCTTTCTGCACCCATTGCAACACAACCAACACCGCCAGCATCTCCACTGTAAACACCCCTAACTTATTAGATATTCTTCAGCTGATTCTAACCTTATCACTGAGTCCATGGAATTCCTTCCCTTTCTAAAACCACTCTGATAACTTGCCAGCATTCCCCTTTTCTCAAGCTCATATGACAACCTTTCTGTTATCATCCTTTCCATTACCTTATATTTGATGTTAATGCTATTGGTCTGTAGCTAGTGGGTTTTGACAGATCCTTGCCAGGCTTCCTTATTGGAATTACTACTGCTTCTTTCCATGCACTTGGTAATCTTCCCTCCTCCCACACTCTGTTATAAAAATGCAGCAACTTCAAGAGCGCTCCTTCTCCTAGATTTTTTAGCATCACAGAGCATATCAGATCTTTCCCTGGGGAGGTTGGTCTCGATTTCTTTATTGCTCTCACCATTTCTGCTAACATAAATGGATCATCAACTATATCATCTGTTCCTTCCCTCCTGTTTAACACACCTGGGTGTTGACTCATTGTTCTTTCCCTTCTCCTTCTCCCTTCTTCAGACAAATGTTCTGAACTGTGTATCTGTACAAATGACTTGGCCATGATCTCAGCCTTATCCCTACTGGAGACTGCAGTTTCCTCCTCAGATATCATTACTGGATATTCCCATTCCCTTCTATCTCCTCCCATCCTCTTAATCATCCCCCATATCTCTCCCACAGGTGTTGTTCTTCCTACCTTGTTGCAAAAACTCCTCCAACTTGCCCTTTTAGCTTGATGTATAGTTCTTCTCACCACTGCCTGTGCTTTCTTATATTGAACCAAATGCTGCATATTATGGGTTCTTTTAACTAGCCTGAATGCTCTATTTCTGTTTTTTACAGCCTGACAACATTTCTCTGTCCACCATGGTACCAGTTTCCTATTCATCCTATTTTTACTCCTGGGTATAGATCCTTCTGCTGCCATAATAATGGCTGAAGTCAGCTGACTGTTTAATTCATCTATATTTCCAGAAATGTCAATCTTTGTCAACCCTTCTTCACTCAACTTCTGGAACTTACCCCAATCTGCTTTTCCAAACACCCACTTTGGGATTCCGCCACCTGGTCTTACTTCAACTCTTTCACCCACTGAACATAAAACTGGGTAGTGATCACTACCTACTGTTGAAGCAGTCCAAACTCCCCAGTTACTAACGCCAGCCAAGGTATTAGACACTAACGTAATATCTAATACTGACTCAGTTCCTGTTGTTATATCTATCCTTGTGCCGCTACCATCATTCATACACACCAAATCCCTTTCTTCCATCAAATCTTCAATTACCTTTCCAGTTGGATCTGTAATCTGATCCCCCCCCCTCCGTATTGTGCTATGAGCACTGAAATCTGCACACCACACTACTTTATGTCTGTTTTGTCCTTGTATCTTTAATAGGCTGTCCAAATCCAACCTTTTACATGGATTGTAGTAGTTAATTATAACCACTCCCTCCCCTCTCTCCCACACTTCCACCACTATGTATTCCTGATCATCTCCTTTTTCCAGTACCCTATATGGTATACATTGCTTGATTAACATAGCACAACCCCCTCCTCCCCCGAGATTTTTATCTTTCCTTATCATTGTATACCCATATACCACAAAGTCTAAAGTTGGTTTCAACCAAGTTTCCTGAATATACACTACATCCGGTTTTACAACCATTTCTTTAATAAAGTGCTTGAATTCCTGGCTATTGGCCAGTAAGCTCCTTGCATCCCATTGTAAAAGAATCACCATAATTAGTATTAACCAACACATGACTCTTCCTGGCTTGACTGATTAGTGAGCTTCTCCCTCACTTCCTCCCATGTCAGTCCTACTAACCCTAAATGGTTTACTGCTGCTTTTATCACCAGCTGAATTTTGTCACTTTTTGACTTTACCTCAGCCGTACTATTAATCACTCCTGCAATGAATGTTACTAGAGCCTTTTTGTCTACATAAATCCTGTCGTTTATTCTTTGTTGCATCTCTCGTATCCCTATTGCTCCCTGTTCATTAGGAGCATTATTCTGTTCTCTTGACATTCTTACAGCTTCTGCATAAGTGATCTTTCTTTTCACTCTTATTTCTTGAATTTTAGTCTCCCGTCTCACAACCTCACACCCACTCTATGCAACATTATGAGCTCCTCCACAATTGCAGCATTTTGGTTGCACTCCTGTTCCACACTTTCCATATTCATGATCACCCCCACATCTAGCACATCTCCTCTGCCTTTTACAGCTTTTAGCTCTGTGTCCAAACCTTTGACAATTATAGCACCTCAGTGGCTTTGGCACATACACCCTTACTGGGTAACTCATGAAACCCAGGAACACCTTCCTTGGCACGCTTTCTTCTTCAAATTCAATCAATCCAGATTCACTTTCCTTTTTCACTCCCTCCTTTGTTGTTTTCAGTCTTTGAACATTCATTACTTTCCCTCCTTTGATATTCCTCTTTAAATCCTCCATATTTATACTCATGGGTACCCCCGTGATCACTCCTTTACAACCACTATTTTGTGCTCCCACCCTCCCAATGTATTCCACCTTGTACTTTCCTATCTCTTTTAGCTTGAATGCTTTCTCAAGTTGTTCCTCATTCGCACATCTAACCAATAAGTTGCCATCATTAAGGACTTTTGCAAATACTATTTCCCCTATCTTATTTGCCAGAGTTATTGTTAGCACAAACAGGTTAATTTTCTTCATATGTCCCTGAGCCTTCTCATTAAATCTAATTATGACAACACCTCCTCTCTGAGCTTGTTCATCTTCCTCACTTTCAGAGCTTTCTCCACCATCATTTCTTATTCTTTTATTCCCTTTGTCTTGGTTTTTATTCATCCAACCCCTCACTACCTCCTCATTCCCTTTCTTTCTCCCTTCACAATAATCCACCTCTCCCCAGCTGCCTACCTCTGATCCCAAGTCCTTATCCCTCTCCTTCTCCACTTTCTTTCCCTCAACCCCCCCTCTTATCTTGTCCGCCATTACCAGACCCACACGACCCCCTCCCAGCAATTCCTGTTCCTTCCCCACTCTCTTTCCCTCAACAAGTTCCAAACCACATTCACGCATCAAGGCCCAGCAGTTCAGCCAACCAGCCCTCCAGCCCAGCACCGATGTTAGGTCTGAACAACAGCTGTCTGTCTGTATCTTGTTTTACGGCGGTTGGCATCCAGCTTAATGGTGCATTACCGCCACCCTCTGCTCCAGAATGTGCACTAGACATACATTCTAAATCCCTTCACCCAATTGCGCGCGCACACACACACACGCACACACGCACACACGCACACACACACACACACATACACTTCACCCTCCCATCTTTGACCATCCTAGTTATCCTATTCCTGTTTATTCGTCATATCCTATAAAAAAAAACCCTGTACCCCTTAAAAACGCTAAAAATACCCGGACTTGTGCTCTCTCACCCAGCAACCCTTTTAATGTGAATTCCTGCATCCCCAACTCCCTTAATTTATTTCTCATCATCTCTCTCTATATCCCATACTTCCTGCAACACAAAACTACATGTTCTACTGACTCCTCTTCCTGACATTTCTCACACAATCCTGTCTGGTGTTTCCCTATCATTTTCAATGTTTTGTTTAATGCACAGTGCCCCAGCCTTAACCTACTCCACACAATTTCCTCTCTTCTGTTTCCATTACCTACCCTAGTAACTGCAACACTCTTTTGTATTTGATATAAATGCCTCCCTTTCCCCTCCCTGTCACATCTTTCTTGCCACATTCGGTTGACTTGTTCCCAGATTACACACTTAACCTCTGCTTTACTGATACTAATGTGCATTTTCACATTTTCTTTCTTTAACGTCCTCTTTGCCAACTCATCCACCCTCTCATTCCCCTTCACCCCTACATATGCTGGAACCCATAGAAATTTTACCTGACCTCTCTGATTTGCAATTCTTGTAACTCACTGAAGGACTTCATAAAGTACATCTTGCCGACTGTTTGTGTGAAAAGACCTTAAACTTGCTAGAACTGAGGATGAATCTGAACATATCAATGCTTTGGCTTGTCTGGCTTTCTGCACCCATTGCAACGCAACCAACACCGCCAGCATCTCCACTGTAAACACCCCTAACTTATTAGATGTTCTTCTGCTGATTCCAATTTCTTTTGCTGGTATTACCACCCCAAACCCTGTCACTCCTGTTTCAGGTTCCTTCGCACCATCCGTATAAATGTGAGTATAATCACTATACTTTTCCATCACATGACAGTTAAATGCATTTACCAAATCTGTTTTATATCTTTCTTTCCTTTTTACCGCTAACAAATGCCAGTCTATGTCAGGCCATACAAGCTTCCATGGAGCTACTACCGGATAAACAACTGAAGGACTTATCCTCAGATCAAACACTCCACATTCTTTCGCGATATCATTCCCTACCCGACTAAAGGTATCCCTCTGAAACCTCCTATTTTCCCAGCACTCCTGCAACACTCCTTTAGTAGGGTGAGAATCATTGTGCCCCTGCAAGTTAGCCCAGTAGTTTGCCATCAGTTGCATCCTTCTTAGTTCCAAAGGCATTATTCCCATTTCTACCTGTAGGGCTGACACTGGTGACGTTTTAAAAGCCCCACTGCACACTCTCAAGGCCTGAGCCTGAATCACATCCAGTTTCCTTATAAGAGACCCAGCTGCTGATCCATATACTATATTTCCATAGTCCAACACAGATCTCACTGAAACCACATACATTCTCTTCAAAGCTGAACAACTTGCTCCCTATTCCCTACCAGTCAAACATCTCATCACATTTATTACTTTTTTACATTTCTCCTCAACTTTCCTGATATGGTCTGCCCATGTTAATCGTGAATCAAATATAACTCCCAGAAATTTAAATGATGCCATCCTTTCTAATTCAACCCCATACATCCTTAACTTCTTCCCTACCTCAACCCTTTTCCTGGTAAAAAATACAGTTTGAGTTTTGTCTACTGAAAATCTACATCCTCAATCATAACTCCACTCCACCACTTCATCAATTGCTTCTTGTAGTTTCCTGATTATGTAGTCCATGTTCCTGCCTCTTTTCCACAAGGCCCCATCATCCGCAAACAGTGACCTACCTATATCCACTGGTACCTTTGTGAAGACATCATTGATCATAATGATGAAAAGTAACGGGCTAATCACACTACCTTGAGGTGTGCCATTTTCCACTATGTACTGTTTTGATAATTCTGATCCAATCCGAACTTGAATTTTTCTACCAAACAAAAAATCTTTAATCCAATTAAAAACTCTCCCACCAACCCCCATCTTGTGCAGTTTAATTAATAATCCTTCCTTCCACATTATATCATAGGCTTTTTCAATGTCAAAGAACACTGTCACTACTTACTCTCTATTTGCCTGGGCCTTCCTTATTTCAGTCTCTAACATAATCACTGAGTCCATGGAATTCCTTCCCTTTCTTAAACCACTCTGATAACTTGCAAGCATTCCCCTTTTCTCAAGCTCATATGATAACTTTTCTGTTATCATCCTTTCCATTATCTTACATATACTTGATGTTAATGCAATTGGTCTGTAGCTAGTGGGTTTTGACAGATCCTTGCCAGGTTTCCTTATTGGAATTACTACTGCTTCTTTCCATGCACTTGGTAATCTTCCCTCCTCCCACACTCTGTTATAAAAATGCAGCAACTTCAAGAGCGCTCCTTCTCCTAGATTTTTTAGCATCACAGAGCATATCAGATCTTTCCCTGGGGAGGTTGGTCTCAATCTCTTTATTGTTCTCACCATTTCTGCTAATGTAAATGGACCAATTATATCATCTGTTCCTTCCCTCCTGCTTAACACACCTGGGTGTTGTCTCCTTATTCTTTCCCTTCTTCTTCTCCCTTTTTCAGACAAATTTTCTGAACTGTGTATCAGTACAAATGACTTGGCCATGACCTCAGCCTTATCCCTACTGGAGACTGCAGTTTCCTCCTCAGATATCATTACTGGATATTCCCATTCCCTTCCATCTCCTCCCATCCTCTTAATCATTCCCCATACCTCTCCCACAGGTGTTGTTCTTCCTACCTTGTCACAAAAACTCCTCCAACTTGCCCTTTTAGCTTGACGTATAGTTCTTCTCACCACTGCCTGTGCTTTCTTATATTGAACCAAATGCTGCATATTATGGGTTCTTTTACCTTGCCTGAATGCCTGAACAACAGCTGAACCTCAACATGCTGCATACTTTGATGCATTTAGTTGCAGCCACGTGATTGGCTGATATTTGTACTAATAAGCAAGCGTACAGATGTATCTAATAAAGAGGCCACTGGGTGTAATGGGTGATGATTTCAGAAGGCATTTGTTCCGACTGAGCTTCAGTCACCTGTCACTTTAATTATCCATTCCACTCCCACTCTGCTCTTTCTGTCTTCCACTGTTCTGTAGATCATTCTCTGCCTTTTTCTTCAGATTTGGCCTCATCTAATGTAAGGTCATCCACCTTTAGCATTAACCGAAGTATTTTCTCCCCATAGATACTGCCTTGGTCTGCTGGGTAATTCAATAATCTCCACAAATGTTGCCTGACGTGCTGAGGTTTTCAGCATTTTCTATTTTTATTTCAAATTTCCAGCATCTACAGTACTCTGACTTGCAATCTTTAATGAATATTAATTGAGGGGAAAATGCCAACAAAACCACCAAGGAAGAACATCCCTCCACAGCTTCTCTAATGGTGTCAAAGGATATTTTGCAAGCATCCAAAAGGACAGATGAGATCTCTGTTTACCATTTTATTAGGAGGCTCCATTACTGAAAGAGCCCTACTACCTTGCATGGAAATGTTAGCCAAAAATATGTGCCTGTTTCCAAATGGGCTTGCAAGCCATGATCTTATTCAGATAAGAGAATGACACCCCACTTCCCAGCTTTCCATTGTGTTGTTTTGTTTATATTTCTGCTGGGGAATTGTGCGTGGTACATATGCATTGATGTTGAAGACCTCTTGTCTGGTATTGAGGGTATATGAGGATTATATGTGTAACCCTCTCACTCTGACTCATAATAAGCCAGGCTCATTAGCGAACTCTGGCTAACAGCCACGGGACTCAGCATTGCATGGGTATCGGTGAGAAGGCCACTTTCAATAAGCTACACACGTCTAGCGTCGGTGTGATTCGGGTCCAACCGAACAGGAAAGGTGGAATGTTCCAGTGAGGGAACAGAAGTTATGGTGAAGGCTGTATAAATACTGCCCCATACAAGTTTATTGTTGGCCAGGAAATAATGGACCTTACACCTGGATAACATTAAAGTGCAAGTATATTTATGGATATTTCAACTTTAACAAACAGTTAATAATAAATAAAAGGGCCCATTAAAGTTAAACAAGTCTAAATGTGCACATAGACGTTGGAGCTCACCACTGCTTCACTGTAATTACTCACGTGCTGAACCCATGTTCTGGGCGAAAGACACCAGCCAACAGTTCGAACTTCCCTCGAGGACCATTATGAATGAACTGGCCGACTTGGAATTATTGGCACTTCCTCCTTAGAACCATTCGTCTGCACAAAGCACTTCTTACAACAGGGTCTCTCCTTCAGGTGGGGTTCTGCCAACATCTTCCCTTGTGCTCTTCTTCACAGCTCCTTTTTCTTCCAACCGCTGCCAACAACAAGCCCAAAACCATCCCACTGTCCCTTAGAAATCCGATGCCACCCAGCTCTCTCGAATCTCCCATGGCATCCCATTGGACAGAATGTTATCAAGACAAACCTGATCGGCTGACACAATGTTCCTAAGCTGAGCAAATGGATCCTTATCTCAGCTGAAGCCAAAATACTAGACCATGAGGCTTAATTAACAGAACACACTGCGTTTTGCAGATAAGCTGCAGAAATAAAATACCTAACAGTAAATATGTTCTTAACCAGGGCATTAGATATGTTTACAGATAAGATGCTGTAACCATTGCTTCAGTCAGTGATCCTTGAAGGATCCGTCTATTTAAGGCTAAGATTTGGCAACACAGACAACATCGTCCAAATTCACACCTCTACCAGCTAGAAGGACAAGAATAGCAAAAACATCACTTCAAAGCTGCCTTCCAAGCCACACACCATCCTCACTTGGAAATAATATGTCACTGTGCCTTCACCATCAGGTTCAAGTTTAATCGACATTCAATCATACACGTGAATACTGCTAAATGAAACAGCGTTCCTATGGGGCCAAGGTGCATAACACAGTACATACAGTCACACAGAGTACCCAGCACATACAGTTACAATTACACATACAGTCACAATTAGCATAAGTCCCTGAGTGCCATAGCCTGAAGATTGATGGTGCATGGGATGTTGTCCTGGGGCCACGTTTCTGCTAGAACAGTTCCTCCTCCCACACTGGGTTGGCTGCAGTCAACAGCAATCCAACTTGTCTTCCAGGGAACAAACACAGGAGAAGCATCACCGTTGGGACAGTTGCCCGGCAGGGGTCAGCCTCCAAGCCAGCACTGATTCCAGTGCACCCTCTGCTTCTTTGTTCTCTCGCACACCACCTTCAGCAGCTCCTTTTCTAGGTGGCTGTAACAGGCAATGCCATGGCATAAGGGCCTGGTCCACACAACAACCGAGGCCAGGCTGATCCCCCCCATCATCGGTCTCACCAATGAACCAATGAACCAATGGACTTGGAATCCTGAAACTCTCTTCTGAACACCAAGGATTGCAGTGGTTGAAGAAAACAACTCATCACCACCTTCTTGAGGTCAGCTAAGGATGGACAACTAAACATTGGCTCTGCCTGTGAAGCCCACATCTCCTGAATGTATACAAAAAAATGTGCTTTTTCACAGAGTCACATCTCTTTAGAAACCTTGTTCTCAAAAGAAAATGGAAGCATAATAACCTCAAGGCAGAGACATACATGTTCTTGATAAGCAAGGAGGTGGAAGATTGCTGGAGTTAGCTGAGAATGTGGAATCAAGGTTACAGTCCTAAAATGACTGAGCAGTCTCAAGATTATCTGGATTGTGGAAAGATTGCCTGTTTGCATTCGGCCTTGCCTGAGAAATTGGACTGTCAAGTCAACTGACTCCGAAGGTAAGCGGTATTTGTTTTATATTTAGTTGTTCTCTTCAGCCGCAGTGTAGGCTTTATTTCCATTTGGGAGTTTTAGTTAATGGCCCTGTTTGGCCTAGTCTTTATTGTTCTCTTTTCCCTTTAACACTGTTCACATTAAAGTCCGTGAACTATCGACCCTCTTCAGTGCCTCTCACTCCACACTTGGGCCATATTCGAATTGGGTGACAGCAAGTTTCCAGTTTCTTGTCTCCACTGGATGATTTTCTTGGCAGGTATCTGATTTCCCTACACCTCTAGGCCACATTAGGATGGCCTGAGTTTCCTTCATCTCTTCTTGGGTTAAGGGTGCAATTAGTCTCTTTCCACCAACACTATCCCTCTAACAACTAAATGTTCTCACCTTCAACAACCTCTCCATTAGCCACACTCCCCATTGAACTAGAAGGAATTGCAGTAGAACCTGTATGGATTTAAACTGTACCTGTCACTCTGTGAGAGACATACAGCATACTTAGTTCAGTCCCATTTGGACTCCCCACACCCCCACCACCCCCCCCCGCCATATCCTGTTCACATTTTTTCTGGGATGTTGGAGGATGCTTAGGTCCCACCTGTTGTTCTTCCTGAACGGGATGTCTCAGCAACATTCCTGCCAATATCTACCTGCTCTCAACTTCACAGAGTAGATCTTCAATTTTTCTCATTCTCACTCTCTCTGGTTCTATTTTGGTGAGAGGCTAGTATTTCGAACTCTGTATAAGCCCAGCGACTCCTAACACCAACATCTACATTTTTTTTACCTTGCTTCCTCCATCCCCCTATTTTCTCAATATCTTTCATACACGTTGTGACCCTTTAGGCTCGGCCAGCACATGTTCGTCTAGGACAAGACAACTTCTGGCCCCGCCAAGCTGAGAAATCTCATTTGTGTGGATGCTGCATGATGTGTTGCCCGGTTACTAATCTGTGCCGCGAAATATCAGACAGTACACCATATGCGATTAAATGATTGAACTTTATAAATTTTAATCTAAATATAGGGTTAGTAAAGAAAATAAAAAAGAAAAGGGGCCCATTTGAAGAGTAAAGTCAAAAGTGCACATTGGAGCTCACAAATACACTATTCATCAACCATCGAACTCCTCCGAGTGTCGCCGACCTTTGGACCCTCGCTCCCGGTCCACTCCATCCGGTGCTCTCCCAGCTCTCTCCACACACGGCTTCCTTCTCCTCTCGCTGACCAAAAGCCCCGTGAATCTCTCTTCCAGACTCACAAGAAACAACAACATTTGTCTCATTGGATAGGACCCCCGCATTCCAAGCCCTGTTATCGCCAGTCATGACCCAAACATTGCTGCTACAGAGAAACCATTACATTAGCAGTGAAACCTTATAGTGCATTACAACGTTTATTCTATGCATCGAATGTGTCTTCCCTGCCCCTTTACAGTTCTTGACAGAGCCCTCAACCACGTCCATTCTAAAGCCTGCTATTCTCGTTGATTGAGAAACAGGATCAGGTAACTCCTGTCCTTGGCTTCCACCTTGCCACTCTCTACATGCAACAGGATCCAGTAATGGTATGCCACTATCAGACACCTACAACTTCTCACTCCATTTTAATTAACCATCTATTCTCCCGGTACAATCTGGATACTCTTCCGAAAACTTGCCAACATTCATTCTGCTTCCCATGGCATCTTAATGTGCAACAAAAGAGCTGTTATTCATGCCATTTTAACTCATCCTCCACCAACCTTCCATGTATTGCAAGCCATGATTCACTTTCATTTCTTCCAAATTAGTGCCCAGAATATGGCCTTCACTATACCTGGGAAATTAAATGCAAACTGGGCAACTGTTTTGCCAAGAATAACTCAGATTCCTATTTTCTCGAATTCTCCATTATACTTCCACTCTGACCTTGGGCTCCCATACTGTTGTGATAAACCTTGAACAACACCTTATCTTCTGACTGGGCACATTATAGCCTTCCAGACTGAAGAGTGAGTGCAACATTTTCAAGCAATGAAACATTTCTAGGAATGCAGATATTATCTCACGATAATTTTGAATGAATATTGTGGTTGTGACATCTCCTGAACATCAGTCTATGCTTTTAGTTAGAAATAATCTGCTGAAGGAACTAGTAGCATCTATTGGTGGGGCAGGGTGGGGGTGGGGAGGTGGGAAGGAATTGTCAACATTTCTCTTTTATTGCTCCAGATTACTGTATCTGCAGTCTCTGGTATCTCCTTATGTTTTCAGCAAATTATTCACCACCCTCTTTCATTTTGCACTGTCACCCCTCCAGCCCTTCCTCCTATCATAGATCTTGTTGCATGCTTTCTCCTTCCTTTGCCTTTTCTTAGTAACTCAGTCTATTGACAGAAGCTGCCTGACCTGCCAACTATATCCACTACTTTCTATTTTTATCCCGGGAGGGTTTTATTAGAACCGGAAACCTTTGTTAAAATTGTGAACAAAATTAACTATACCTCCAAAATATTCAGAACAGATTGTCTAATCAGGCTGAACAAATTATTAAGTCAGCTTTGAAGATAATACAGCATCACCTTTTGACAAGTATTACCGACTGATGCTGTTCAATTTGTTATTAGAGAAACGCTACCTCATGATTTTATGGTCTGATTATTGTTTTGTAACTTTGGTAAGTTTTTTATTCATTCACTGAAGAACTTGTATGTACCAAAAAAAGGAATCAGAAATGTTATGTTCATGTAATTCGGATCAGTTGAAGTAATTCAGTTTCGGAAAATACCAATTTCCAATAAATTGGCACCTACTCAGAAACAGATACTGTTTCTGAGACAATTCTTTGATGAACAAGGATTCGTATGGTATGCTTCATCAATATTTAACAAAGTTAATGTAACAGCATCTTGACTGTGGTAACAATTCCTGAGGGGAAAAATTTATATTAGATTAGATGATTAGATTAGATTAGATTAGATTAGATTATGAGGACACGCAGTCCGCTTTTATGTCATTTAGTAATGCATGTATTAAGAAATGATACTATTTGTTCCTCCAGAATAATATCACAGAAACACAAAACAAACCACGACTAAAAAAAACTGACAAAAACCACATAAGTATAACATATAATAGCAACAGTGCAAGCAATACCGTAATTTGATAGAAGAACAGACCATGGGCACGGCAAAATGTCTCTAAGTCTCTAGAAAGTCCCATCACCTCACGCAGACAGTTGAAGGAAGAAAACTCTTCCTGCCATGAGCTTCCAGCGCCGCAAACTTGCCGATGCAGCATCCTGGAAGCACCTGACAACAGTCCGACTCCGAGTCCGTCTGAAAACTTGGAGCCTCCGACCAGCTCTTCGACCCCGGCCCCAGCAACAGGCATTAGGCAAAGCCGAGGATTTGGGGCCTTCCCCTCTGGAGATTCTCGATCGCACAGTAGCAGTGGCAGCGGCAGTGAAGCGGACATTTCAGAAGTTTCTCCAGATGTTCCTCCGTGCTTCTCACGGCTGTCTCCATCAAATCAGGATTGTGCACGGCATCCTACTTCACAAATATGATATCAATTCGGAGTGGCCGCGCACGCTGCGTTGTGCCGCCATCTTCTCTTCCCCTGGTAAAATTTTTTGGTAATTCTCTTTTGGTAAAATAAAGGGAATTTAGTATGGGTAGCCAACAGCTTGGTCAAAGGGACCTTTCTTCCATGGTCCACTGTCCTCTGCTAATAGATTCCTTTTACTTCAGCCCATTACCTCTTCCACCTATTGCCTCCCAGCTTCTAGTATCATCCCCCTCCTCCCCCAAACACAGCTTTCTCCTCACTTGTTCCCACCTATCACCTACCAGTTTGTACTCCTTACCTTCCCCCCACCTCCTTATTCTGGCTTCTATCCCCTTCCTTTCCAGTCTTAATAAAGATTCTCAGCCTGAAACGTTGACAGTTTATTCCCTTCCGTAAATGCTGCCTGATTTGCTGAGTTCCTCCAGCATTTTATGCGTGTAGCTCAGTCAAAAAGGTAGGTTTTACGCAATGAGTGAGTGGGGAAATAAGATGTGGAGACTCTGGCAGGTTTTGGGGACAAAACTCCAGAGAGCGTCCTGACAAAGTTATTAATTGTGGGCAAAGGGAATGAATGTTGCACAAGAGAAGAGCTATCACTACAACTACTCTAATAGGAATGATTGAGGCCACAGAGTAATTTGAGCATTCTCATCTACTTTCAAACTGAAATCTTGTCAGACCAGGGATCAAAGAAGTAAGCACAAGGATCTGGTTGGTGTTAGCAACAAGAGTATTACTGTCATGCAGCAATCTGCTGTAGATTTTCACCATTGTTCCTTCCCCACCACTGAAATTGTGTTTATTCGTTTATTGAGATACCGTGCAGAATAGACCCTTCCAGCCCTTCGAGTCACAACACCCAGCAACCCCCAATTTAATCCTAGCCTAATCACGGGACAATTTACAATGACCAATTAACCTACCAACTGATACATCTTTGAACCGTGGGAGGAAAGTGGGGAACCCAGAGGAAACCCACACGGTCACGGGGAGAACGTACAAACTTCTTACAGACAGTGGCGGGAATTGAACCCATGTTGCTGGTACTGTGTAGCGTTGTGCTAACCACTATGCGACTGTGCTGCCCCAATTCTTGACAAAACTATATGCTGGCAGCAGTTTCACTGCAGAGACTGTATTAGTTCCAGGAGATGGATCTGCCCCCTCTTCCCAATCTTCCTATTTGCACATTGTCAGGGCAACCAGGGATTTAATGGCAATGTACTTAATCCGTGAGATTTCTGTCTGACTCTCGTATCTTGTTAACCTTCAATGATGTCTCTTTCCCTTCTTGTCTTTGGAGTGGGTACAAACCCACTCCCACAGCCACACCCTTTTCCTTAGCAAGAAGCCAACAGGATTTAATCCAGACCACATTGTAAGAGGGAGTACATTGCCTGTGCAGTGCTGGAGTTTGCCAATGGTCAATTTTTTTTTCATTAGTAAAGAAAATACTTCATTAAAATGTGAAAAGTTTAAGCTTCTTCTTTTGGTTGGGGCATAGAGTTAAAGCAACTGTCTAACAGATGGGATGGTGTCAATTTAAGCTTGTTCCATTGCACCTGGTAGAATAGCAGTTAGCACGATTGCTCCACAGCATCAGCAATCACTGATCAGGGTGTGATTCCTACCATTATCTGTAAGGAGTTTGTATGTTTTCCACGTCTTTCTTCCAGGTGCTCTGATTTCCTCACATGTTCCAAAGACGTACATGTCAGTGAGTTGTGGGCATGCTATGTTGGTGCTGGAAGCCTGGTGATACCTGGGGACTGCCCCCAGCACAATCCTCGGACTGTGTTGGTGGTTGATGCAAAATGATGCATTTCACTGTATGTTCTGATAGTATACACATGACAAATAAAGCTAATCTTTATAAAAACGGCAATCCTTGGCATCCACATGTAGCTTCTTACACTGAGAGCCTCGGATACACTCTTGCTGTTGTGTAAGGCTTGACTGCTTGTGGCTTCTTGCATTGAGTTTAACTGCCATTCTGGTTCCTAGAACACTTGGTATGTAATTAAGCCCTTGGCACAGACTTAAATGTGCCTAAATCTCCCTGCGATTTGAGATTGAGCAAAATCAGAGGATGCAGGAAGGGAGTGGATGTTTGATTGGGAAGGAGGAAATGGAATTGAAAATCTGGAAGAAACTTCCAAACTTTTATCCTGAATGCATACTATATCCCTTCTTTGTGATGCCATCTTACAGAGAGCTATGAACTTGCATCCCAATATCCCACTATATATTAATGCTTGTAAGGGTCCTGCCATTTACTATATAATTTCTTCCTGCATTTGACTTCCCAAAATGAAAAGTCTCACACTCATCTGGTTTAAACTCTATCTGCCATTTTCCACCCAAATTTCCAATTGATCTGTAACTTGTATCCTTTGACCATCTTCCTCACTGTTGACCAATTTTTGTGTCACCTGAAAATTTCAAAATTGGACCAACTACATTTTCATCTATATTTTCTCATTAATCCTTTTTTTTTTGCACTATTTGCTTTTGTAATTTATGGTTAATTTCATGCCTGTACTGTTTGGTTGCTGAAAAACAACACATTTCTCCTTATCTATGTTAGTGATAATAATTCTGATTCTTATCCTGTGTGTGTGTATATCAGAGACAACAGAGGTCCCAGCACCAATCCTTGTGAAACACCATGGGTTATTGAACTACATTCAGAATAGCACTCTCCACCACTACCTTCAGACTTCTATTGCCAAAACAATTTTGTATCCCATGATCCTATGTGACTTAAACTTTCACTACTTAAAATTCACTATTTCATGGTGAATTCTATGTCATTTAAACTTTTGGACCAGTCTAGCATAAAAGACCTTGAATTAAAGTCCACGTAGACAACATCAATTGCTCTATCGTTAAAACTTTTTTGTTACTTCTTTCAAAAACTGTCAAATTAGTGAGCCAGGGCCTCTCCCGCATGCTGACTAGTCCTATTAAGTCCACGTTCTTCCAAATACAAGTGAATCCTGTCTTAAGAATATTCTCTAGTAATTTCCTATCATTGATGTAAACCATAATTGTCTGGAGTTTGTCCCTGTTACCCTACTTGAACAAAGAAACACTGGCAATTCTCTAGTCTTCTATTACCCTTGCCTGCATTTAAACAAATCTCACTTAAGGTCACAGCCTGGGGATCTATCCCTCTCATTATTTTCCAAGAGATCTAGTGCTACCTCCTCTTTAATATTGACATGACCTACAATATCACCATCATCAGATACAAACTTCTCATTTAGTACCAGACTCTCTTCCTCCAGCTTTAGGCAAAAATTCCTTCCTTTGTCCTTAAACTGTTTCCAGAGCTACTTTCTTATTTTTAATAAATGTATAAAATTCATTGGCACTCTCCTTTATTCTACTTGCCAAAGACTTTTCATGGCCCTTTTTAGCCCTAGTTCATTGTTTAAGTTGAAAAGGATCTAGTGCTTTCCCAGTGTATATAGGACCATAAGATACAGGAGCAGAAGTAGGCCAATCGGCCCATCAAGTGCACTCTGC
This sequence comes from Mobula hypostoma, assembly GCF_963921235.1. Classification (NCBI taxonomy): domain Eukaryota; kingdom Metazoa; phylum Chordata; class Chondrichthyes; order Myliobatiformes; family Myliobatidae; genus Mobula; species Mobula hypostoma. The sequence continues at coordinate 92,090,608 of NC_086102.1, forward strand.
CATTCAATCATGCGCTGATCCAATTCTTCCAGTCATCCCCATTCCCCTGCCTTCTTCCAGTACCCTTTGATGCCCTGGATAATCAAGGACCTAGATATCTCTGCCTTAAATGCACCCAATCACTTGGCCTTCACAACTGCTTGTGGCAACAAATTCCACAGATATACCACCCTCTGACTAAAGTAATTTCTCCTGCATCTCTGTCTAAATGGAGTTTCGGCCCGCTTATGATCAAGACTCCCTCGAGGTGGTGGGCCAGCAGTGCTAAAACACCACCTCCCACTTAAAAACTTGACATCTGCCTCTATCAGAGTTTTTGGTCACTTTCATCCAACAGATAGTCTGCTCTTCAGGTGTCTATGCAACTACTGAAGGGTTTGCAAAAGATGTATACACTGTCCAACTATCTGCCCCTCTGGACATACTGGTCTACACCCATGCTGATCCTGTCTCTGCTGCCTCAGCTACAGCCCTGTTGGTTGACTTGATCTCTCTTCTAGTGAAGTCAAGGTCACGCAGCCACTTCTGGAAAGTGAACGCAATAAAGCCATAGCAGCCTATTTCGAATGGATAGCATGAGACCTTCCACCCTCTGTCTCTGCACTCTGATCTTAATTCTGTATACTTGGTTAACTTGCGCTCATGGGCTTCATCGATGTTGTCTTCCCAGGGGACTGAGAGTTCACCAATAACCACTTCTCTACTGGTGTCAGACCATACGATTATATCTGGACGCAATGTGGTGAAAGCTATTTGCTCCGGGAAACTGCCTTTCCCATCCAGGCTGGTCTTCACACACCAATCATTGGCTGAAGAAAGTATGCTTGATCGTGAGCCTGCGTTGTACACCCTTGTCTTGGAGCCTTCTTTCACAAATGATATGCGATGTTCTGTGCAGCATGGGGCATGAGATAAGTTGTGCTGCAGTACTCTCTGCTCAACCGCTTCTGTTACAACTTTGAGAACGTTGTTATATCTCCAAGTGTACATGCTGCTGGAAAGATTGACTCTGCATGCACTCAAGATATGTTGAAGTGTTCCCTTCTTGCCACAAGCAGCACACCTGTCTGACTTATCTTTATACCAGGTGCTGAGGTTGGCCGGTGTTTGGAGCAGATCGTACGCTGCTCTGCATAGAAAAGAATCTGCCATAGAACATTCCAAGATAGATGTTGCAGTTCAACACTTTCCCACCAGGTCCAAGCCCCTTGTTTGGCCAGGCCAGCTGTTTTAGCTAACCTCTTCTCCTCTTCTACCTCTCGCATTTCTTGCGTTACAACCGTCTCCTTGCGCTTCAATCTAGACTCTGCCTCATCAACTGCTACATGGGCTGACCACTTCCTGCCTGATCTCACATCCGGCTGGGTGTTCTTGATGACAGGGTCTTTTGAGTCTGGAAGCATCAAGAATGATCTTACCTTGGCTACCTTGACCTCTTCAACAAGGGATTGCACTGGGATGGTAGGTTTTGTTTGGCTACTGTGGATTGCAACATTGGCGAGGCTGCTCAGTACTCCAAGCCACTTCTTCACATACTTGTTGATCTTCCGTTCCATTGCCTCAACATGGGACATTGCCACTTCATAGACAGTTAATGGCCACGTTATCCGAGGCATCAGTCCATACTGCAAGCACCACGACTTCAACTTGCCAGGCAAGTCACACTTGTGGACAGACATCAGACCTCTGCTGATTTGTTCTCCTGTCTCTTGAACCCTCTTGGTGGTCTCTCAGCTCCTCTGTGTACCATCACCCGAGGCTCTTAACTAGTTGGTCCTGAATGGATGGAATCTCCTCTCCAGAAAGGGTGAGATCAAAGTCAACCAGCTTTCCTCTCCTAAGAACAAGGCTCCTTGACTTCTTGGTCTTGAACTTCATTCTTCCCCAATCCATTAGCTCCTCGAGTCTGGGTAGTACACTTTCCACTGCCTCTGTGCTGGGACTCAAAAGGATAAGATCGTCCATGAACGCTCGTATTGGTGGTAACTCCTCTCCGCCATCAAGCGCGACACCTGGTCCCACTGATTCTGCAGCCCTCACAATGACCTCCATGGCTGACACAAAAAGGATGGGTGAAATTGCACATCCCATTGGGATTCCAATATCCAAGCTTTGCCACCTAGTTGTAAACTGCTGAGTGGAAAACCTCATCCGGAAATTGTTGTAGTACTGCATAACAAAGTTCCTCACCTTAGCAGGAATCCATAGGAATTCCATCGCAAACTCAATCAGGACATGGGGAACAGAACCATGTGCATTTGCCAGATCAAGCCAAACTACAGTCAGATTACTTCTTAACCTTTTCGACTCCTGGATGGTACGCTATATCATACTAGTATGTTCAGGGTGTCCCGGGAAGCCTGGTATTCCTGCCTTCAGCACCGATGTATTTACTAATCCTTTCTCTATCACAAATGAAGATATTCTTTCTGCCAGAATGCCAAACATAATCTTCCCCTCTACATTCAGGAGTGAAATTGGTTGGAACTGATTCAATGTAGAAGAATTCTCTTCCTTTGGGATGTATACTCCTTCAGCCTCACTCCATGACAAAGGAACAACACCTTGTCTCCACACCACCTTTAACAATCTCCACAAGTATTCCCTCAGCTGTTCAAACTTCTCGAACACCTTATATGGCACTCCGTTAGGTCCTGGCGCTGAGCCTGACCTTGCCTGTCTGATGAACGGTTCGACTTCTGCCAGTTTGGGTTCTGACAGATCGAACTTCACTCCTGGCTTCGTAGGCTTCACAAGCCCTGAAATGTCAAGCAAAGGAGCCTCCCGCTGTTCGTTAGAGTAAGTGCTTGCCAGGTGATCCTCAAGTTCTTGTTGAGAGATGTTAAGCTGCCCGCTCTTACTTTGTTCAAACAGTTTCTTTGTGAACTCGTGAGGGTTCTCAAAGAACGACTTTCTTGCCTTCTCTCTCTTCTTTCTCTTTTTATGTTGTGACTCTGCATGACGGAGTGATGCTAAATTTAATCGAAAATGCTCTCGGAGATCAGCAAGCCCTGGCTTGTCACCCTCACTTGCTACCTTCCACCTCTGTCTCAATGATCTAAGTTCTCTCCTCAAACTACTAATCTCCTTCTGGCACCTGCTTGGTTGCTGTGTAGGCTTTGCTTTCTTCAACTCAACCAAACCAAACCTGTACTTTCCAACAGCGTAAATCATATCGCCCATCACTTCCAACTTTCTCTTTGATGTTCCCCTGAGAGTGTTCTCCAACATCATACTGATATCCTCATCAAATACACGCCAAGCCTTCTCATCTGCCATTGCTGGCCACTTGACCTTCCTCTTCTTCTCTACCTCCACACCACCGCCATCATGCGAAGGATCTACCTGGGTACTGTTGGCCTGAAACCTGACCTGGGTTATCTCTCGTCTGACCTGGAGTATGATGACTCTCTCCAGAGCGAATCGCTGTGGCTTGTGAATCAGTGGTTGAAAATACCACATCATCTGCGCTTGGTGAAGTAATTTCATCTTCATCCACTGGGATGGAATAGCACTTCAACTTTGCTTGGTGACTCGCAAACCTTTAATGCTGGAAAACACTCTCCCACACCAACACACTGGACACTGAAAGCCTCTTATCCTAGCTCTTGTTCATAGTCGTTCCCTGTAATTAACTGTATCCATCCGATATGTATATACACTCAACTCTCATTGTCTGTCCCTCTTGATATTTAGTCCTCAACTAATCAGGTTTTCACTGTCCCACTCTGTTTAAAATCATATTCCAGTTCTTACTTAGAGTGAGACCTTCATCTTTGTTAAAATTCTTATTCTCTAGTCTTATTCCAATGGCTTCTTTCACCAGGTGACCCAAAAGCCATTGGTGCGGCATAGCAGTTTTGTGCCGTTGAATTCAATCCTGTAGTCATTCGTATGCAATGTTCTGCTACCGCTGATTTCTCTGGGTAACCCAAACAGATACACCTCCTATGCTCCTTGTTGCAGGTTTCCACTGTGTCCCCCATTTGGCTGATATACGGTGCTCTGTACCCGCTAGCTGTGGTGAGTCCCAGGTCATCTTTGACCCACATAAACTGTGATCTGAGCTTCCTTACGGGTTTGAGAATGGTATTAATCTGGTATTTCTTCAGGATCCTAGTGATTCTTTGGGATCCTAGTGACCCTTCAGGAGGACCGATCTAGTCATTTTGTCAACACACATCAAAGTTGCTGGTGAACGCAGCAGGCCAGGCAGCATCTCTAGGAAGAGGTACAGTCGACGTTTCAGGCCGAGACCCTTTGTCAGTCCTGCGTTCACCAGCAACTTTGATGTGTGTTGCTTGAATTTCCAGCATCTGCAGAATTCCTGTTGTTTGGTCATTTCGTCAATGCTTTGCCCTGTTTGTTTTGTGACAATCCTTTCTGTATCCACTGGTGGGATGGCTGCACATTGTTGGGATAGCTTGTTGTATTTCCTGCCCTGCCTTGCAGTGTTCCTTCATGTAACTAGTTCATCTTGGGCAGCGGTGGACCTGTCGATGTACTCCCAATCACGAGGAGAGAAGAGGGCTGACAATTCCAGGTGAAGAGACAGTACTCTGTTCGTGTTGATGTCCGGAGTGGATTTGATGTAATGGATACATTCCCTAATCAATGCTTGGCTAGCTCATCATTGAATGTGGGTAGCTGCCAAATGAACCACCACAGGGCGTCATAAACTTAGGGATGATGTCCTTGTCCTGGCATCTCAGAGCCCACTCGCATAAACTTGTACCTCAACAATACAGACACCTTCATGCCTCCCAACGTAAAGTGGTTCTTTCTCCTTCGATTTACCGTGCAAACTATTTCAGACCCGGAGAGCCTCCACGAAGAAATAAGACAATTATGCACGAGGTTCCTACAGAATGGCTACAAGGCGAAGGAAATCAATCAGGTTCTTAAAAGTCCCGACAGAAAATCCAGGAACCTGTCACTGCCACCTGCCTTCTTTACATTTTCACAGTTTCTGGAAGGATAGCTAGGATCCTGAAGAAATACCGGATTTATACTATCCATAAACCTGTAAGGAAGCTCAAATCCCCGTTTAGGTGGGTCAAAGATGAGTTGGGACTCACACAGCTAGCATTTACAGGGTTCTCTGTGAATGTGGAGCAGCATGTATCAGCCAGATGGGGCACATGGTGGAAACCCACATCAAAGAGCACAGGAGTTGTATCCGTTTGGGTTACCCGGAGAAATCAGCGGTGGCAGAACATTGCACACGAATGACTACAGGATTGACTTTGGTGGCAAAAACCACTGGGTCTTTGCCCAAAACGTTGACGATACTCATTTCCATAGACGCTGCCTGGCCTGCTGAGTTCCTCCAGCATTTTGGGACAATGTAGTGAAGGAAGCCATTGAAATAAGACTAAAGAGTTGAGTATGTATACCATCGGACTTGATGTGTCTAAGCATCATCCCTGATGAAGATGGTGAAATTTGTCATCAAATCGGTTAAAATTAACGCCTGTACCTGGCTGGAAGCCCAAGAAGAGTTTATTGTTTAAATTCTTTCCTGCTTCCTTTATGTTTTTTAAGGGGCTTGCCCAATTTCAACTTTTCTTACTGACTAAACTTACTAAACTTAAATATCTCTTGTTATTCAAGATCCGAAACCTTGCCTCACAAGAACATACCAATCCTAAATTCCAGTAAACTGACCTTGAAAGAACTTCCACATGTCAAGCTACTTACAATTGACTCTCCTCATTTTCTGTCTAATCCTGTTGTGACTAACTTTCTCTCAGTTTACCAATTCCTCCAAGGATCAGTGTTATCCTTATCCATAACTATCTTAAAACTTATATAGAAACAAAGAAAACCTACAGCACAATACAGGCCCTTCGGCCCGCAATGCTGTGCCAAACATGTACTTACTTTAGAAATTACCTCGGGTTATCCATAGCCCTCTGTTTTTCTAAGCTCCATGTACCTATCCAGGAGTCTCTTAAAAGACCCTATTGTATTCACTGTCCCATAAAGCTTCCCCCCTGAAACTTTGCTCATCTGGTTAGGCTTATTTCACAGTACAAGATTTGGTATTGCCTCTTCCTTTTTTTCCAAGATTCACTCCTGAATGCACTTAACAAATTCTGCCCAGTCTATTATCCTGACACGAAGGAAGTGTCAGACAATAGTGGAGAAGTTAATAAAACCCACTAAAATAACATTGTTCTCTTTGCATCTTTGCATGATCTGCCTGCATATGTGTTCCTCCATTTCCCTCTGGATATTAGGAGTCTTTTAGCATAATCCCATTATAGTGATTGCACCTTTCTTATTTCTGAGTGCACCCACAGTGGTGGATGAGCCCACTGGTAAAGATGTGACATTCTCCCTAATCAACTCCCCCACCACCGCCATGACTCAAACATGCAAAACGTGGGCCAGTCCTGCTCTTCCCTCAGCCAAATCTACACCATTGCAGTTCCATGTATTCATTCACACCCTGAACTCTTACCTTACCCTTTACACTTTTTGCACTAATATAAATTCAAAATTCCAGATTGTTTAATGTCATTTCCTGTGTACAAGTGTAAAGGAGAAATAATTGTTACCCCAGATCCAATGCAGCTCAAAAAATGATAAAAGTTAAAGAACACAATAACAATAAAAAAGACAATAAATATAAGTACATAATATAGCTTAGGTACATAGATTAATTGTATGTCCATAATGTGATGCTGGCTGTATATAAGGTGACGGACAGGAAATAATAAAGTAGTGGTGGAGTTACTGGGCGGAGGTGTTGATGAGCCTTGCTGCTTGGGGAAAGTCATCTGTGGGTCCTGGTGTGGATGCTACGTTCCTTCTCCCAGATGGGAGTGGGCCTAACAGTCCATCAGTGGGGGGGGGGGGTGGCACCTTTCATAAAGTATGTTCTTGATAGGGCGTAGGCTGGTGATGCATTGGGCAGTTTTGAGTAGTCATTGCAGAGCCTTGCTGTCTGCCACACTGCAGCTTCTGTACCAAGCAGCGATCGTCAGGATGGTCTCTTTGGCACATCAGTTGAATGACGTGAGTATGGGTGTGCAAAGCCCACCTCTTTTGAGCCTCCTCAGAAAGCAGAGGCACTGGTGAGCTTTTCTGGCTGTGTAAGATGTGTTCTGAGACTATGAGAGGTTGAAATTAACTTCAGACTATCAGTCCCACCGTGTCCATTAACCTAGCCCTATGTGTTCTTCTCATTAAATTTATATGAGTTAACTACCTTCTCTGTAACCTCCCCACATGATGACCGACTGTTCGGGTTGCTACCCCTGCAGTTCAGTATAAATCTTTCTGAGCAGCATTGGGAAACACTATTGCTGACCCCTCCAGGTTCGGGGCAACTTGTCATTCTTGCACAGACTCACCTGCACTGGGATAGAACCCAGTAATCCAGTGGTCACCAATCTTTTTAAGCCCAAGATCCCCTACCTTGACCTCAGTGAAAGGCAAGATCTACCTACTAAATTGTTTAGAGAAAAAACAGCTCAGATTGTACTTCTAGTTTGAGGCCTTTTATTTGGGTGAATTGTATTTGAATTACACAAAATACTTTTGTCAAACTTTCAAATTAATTCAAACAAGAAAACACTGTAACTAACATATCAAACAGGCCATAGCTGTCTTTCTTTAAGAATATTACCATACTTCACACCTTTAATTCCAAGTTTCATTATTTAATTTTATTTCAACATGAAAAATAAATGAATAAAAATTGACTGTTGCACTCAGTGTGATGACTGGGGCTGAATACTTTCTGCCAGTTCCCTGAAATTTGGCTCATAACTACAGACAGCCAGTCTGAGACAGTCTGTGAGGTGTAGGGTTGCCAACTGTCCCATATTTCCCCCGCTAAGGTAGAGCATTCCTATGAAACCTTTCGTGCTGAAATGCGTTACGCCGAAGAAGCAATTACCATTAATTTATATGGAAAAAAATTTTGAGCATACTCAGACCCCAAAAAAATAACCTCCCAAATCATACCGAATAACACATAAAACCTAAAATAACACTAATATATAGTAAAAGCAGGAATGATATGATAAATACACAGCCTATATAAAGTAGAAATAATTAAAATTAAGCCAAAACCGATTGATAGGGTAAAGAGAAATCGACACGTATGCGTATGCGCACACAGGTGCCCGCGCAAAGCTTCATGGTCATTGTAGTTTTTCTTGGGGTAAACACAAATATCCCGGGATTTGACTGCTACTTTTGTCCGTTATTTGGGAGTGAAAAAGTCGGCAACCCTAGTGAGGTGTCTGTCAGCAAATCAGATCTTGTACTTAGATTTAATAATTTTCATCTGTGAAAATGCAATTTCGCATAGATAAGTTGACCCGAGTAGGCACTGACTTTTAGTGGTATAAAACCAACGTGCACACCGCGCATTGCTCGGCCCCATCAGTAGTAATTGCCACCAGTTTATGAATGGGGATGTCATTTTCACAGACATTTTTTTAAACTCATTGTAAATATCCTCACCTCTCGTTCTTTCCTTTAGTTGCAAAAGAGTGAGGAGGTCCTCCCTTGTAAAATCCTGGAAAGCCATTCTGACAAATACAACAAGCTGAACTATTTGCATTACATCCAGGGATTCATCGAACTGTAGTGAAAAATACTCACGTCCTCTGACAGTGACTCTACCCTCCTTGTCACTGTTGCAGAGCCAAGCAGAATATTACATCTTGCGGTTGTGATGCCGTTTTTGTTTTTAAAGTCATTAAAAACAGTCTCTGCGGTAATGACCATTGCTTCCTTGAATAAATTGCTGTCTGTAAAAGGCTTCTTGTGTTCAGCCAAAAGGTGACTTACACGAAATGATGCTTCAATAGCAGATTTATTTTGAGCAGCATGTTTTGTGGAAAACGATTGCTGGGCCTTCAACCCCGATTTCAGCTCAACTTTCCAGGCACGAATTGCGCTCTTTGCGGGGTAGGTGTCTTTAAATTCCTGGTGGTTGGTGTTGCGGTGCTGCTCCAGATTCCCTCTTTTAGTCAGTACTTGTGTTTGGTGGCACAACATACATACACATGTGTCTTTCACCAAGGTAAATAGAAATTCCTCTTCCCTTTCTGGATGGAATTTGTACGTTTTTGCCTTCTTTCGTGGAGCCTCCGCTATGCAATCAGGGTATCACGAGTGATTGCCGATTGCGTCGCCTCTGATCTGAGCCGACATTTACGTGCTGGGCAGCACCTAATTAATTAGCTTGTTTATTTTGGCCTTTTTTCTTAAAAATGTGCTGTGTGCATCCCGACTACCACTGCACCACTGCATGCTTCGCAGCCCAGAGGTTGGGGACCACTGCCGTATATAGATGTTTGTGACAGTCTGTACTCTTATCTTGCCTGATTGGTCACTTTGATGCAGCACAGGCTACACTGAATATGCGGTGCATGGTGGGGGAACTACACACATGCGCACTGGGCAGAAAGAACGGAACTAAACCCCCGCAACCCGGAAACAATCTCTCTTTACAAATAGCTTTTTAGCGAAAATATTGCTATATTGCCATTATCCTAATTAGTATTACTTACTTTTATAATGCTCAAATTACAACAGTATTTGTGTATTTATTTTTTATTTTTCTTCGGGATCTACTGGGAAAGTCTGAAAAATCGACGGGTCGATTGCGATCGACGGGTTGGTGACCCCTACAGTAATCCATACTGGTGTCCCCTCCAGCACCAGTACCTGGGTCTTGCATTCAACTGTAGTATCATCCCATTTTTGCCCCACTTAGCACATGGCATAGGGTGTAATCCCAGAATTACCACCTGAAAGTCAGAGAGTTATACAGGTAGAAGAAAATGTGAGCATGAACTGTCAGAAATGTGGGCTTGTATAGAGTTCGAGATACTGACCTCTCACCACACAAATGAGATTTCTCAGCTTGGCAGGGCCAGATGTTGTCTTGCCCTAGATGAACATGTGCTGGCCGAGCCTAAAGGGTCACAATGTGTATGAAAGATATTGAGAAAATAGGGGGATGGAGCAGGAAGCAAGGTAAAAAAAAATGTAGATGTTAGTGTTAGGAGTCGCTGGGCTTGTATAGAGTTCGAAATACTAGCCTCTCACCAAAACAGAAACAGAGAGAGTGAGAATGAGAAAAATTGAAGATCTACTCTGTGAAGTTGAGAGCAGGTAGATATTGGCAGGAATGTTGCTGAGACATCCCGTTCAGGAAGAACAACAGGTGGGACCTAAACATCATCCAACATCCCAGTAAAAATGTGAACAGGATATGGGGGGGGGAGGGAGTCCAATTGGGACTGAACTAAGTATGCTGTATGTCTCTCACAGAGTGACAGGTACAGTTTAAATCCATACAGGTTCTACTGCAATTCCTTCTAGTTCAATGGGGAGTGTGGCTAATGGAGAGGTTGTTGAATGTGAGAACATTTAGTTGTTAGAGGGATAGTGTTGGTGGAAAGAGACTAATTGCACCCTTAACCCAAGAAGTGATGAAGGAAGCTCAGGCCATCCTAATGTGGCCTAGAGGTGCAGAGACATTGGTCACCTGCCATGAAAATCATCCAGTGGAGACAAGAAACTGGATATCAGAAGATTTGTGGGTATAGGTAGGAAGCTACAGGGCAAGGAGAGGAAGAATAAAGTCAAGAAGGAATTGATTCTGCAGGGAAACAACAGGTTAAGACAATGTAAATAGCAGGATAGTACTCTGTTGCAATCTTGAGTCAGACTTTGTTTTGTCTTGTTGCTCTTAGATGTTTCAGTCTGCTTCTGAGATGACAATGATAATTGTTTTCCTTCATTCTTTTTGTTCTTGCCTGTTTACTCTAGGGCTCAATTCTGTTCTTGGGAACATAGCACAATGACGGTGAGCAACATTCCAAGGCACATCCCAGCAGTGCAGTGCAGTCCAACACAATTTAACCTGCAACTAATATTTGCTCTAAAGGCCAAAAAGTGCTGGAAATTCTTGGCGTGTTTGGTAACATCTGTGGTAATAGCTTCCAGAAGTAGATTTCATTGCAGATGATTGAACGCTTGGTTAAAAAGGTTGTAGGTTTTAAGAACTGTCTTTAAAAGAAGAGGAAACCAGAGAGCTGCAAAGAATTAGTGAGAAATTTCCAGAGTTTAGGAACAGCACAGATGTAGACATGTAAACAAGAGATTGCAGACGCTGGAATCTGGAGCAAAAAAAAACGACTGGTGGAACTCAACAGGGCAGGCAACATATGTAGAGGGAAATGGACAGTCATCATTTCAGGTCAAGATGCTTCACCTGCGGATGAAGGCATTGTTGACAATGATGGAACAATTACAATTAGTAATAGGGTAACAGCCCGAATCAGAGACTATCTCACATGCAAATATATGTAATCCATTAGCCCCAAAGTGTTTTAATTTCCTCTGTTCTTCCCAAGTTGTTGTCTTGTCTGCTCAAATGCAATGACACAGGGCACTGGACACTAAAAGAAATGTAAATCAAGTTGGTTAAAACAGCTTTTTCTCATCCATTCTAGGAAACTTGGATGTTTCTGAATGTGAACTAAGTACTAGCTGTGAAAGAAATGGATAGGGGCATTTATGCATTTGCACATCATCGGAATAGAATACAGTACAGAAAACTTGGAGAAACAGGACGAAACATAGAACACAGGGCAAGACCACACAAAGGACAATGGGATAATTTCATCATGTAATGTCAGGACATTCAAACTTCCTGCCTAGATGTGCACAATTCAGTTGTCCTAACCCTCCTGAGATGCCGTCCTACTGACCAGGCTCCGATGATGAACCTAGCCTCAGAGTATCAGTGGTGGAGCAATAGCTATACTGGGAAATCTGACAAGAGAATATGTGCCAGGTTAGACCTGGCACAAGCTGGGTTTGCTAACTCTGCTTAATGCTCTGTAGATCCTGCTTGACCTGACACTATTTGAGCCATTTTCTGTTTCTACTTTACACCTGGCACCAGTTCAACATGATGCATTTCTTTGGATTAATATACACGTAGGCAGCAACATTCACTTTTGATATCAGGTTCAATCCGGGATTATGGCTCAGTAATCAAAGCATTTCTGAGTGGGCAGTGATTAGAGGGCACTGCACTCAGGGCCTCACAGGTCAGTGAGCAGCTTTTTCGGGGAAGATTTTCCTCAACATACAGCAGGTTTGATATGTAAGCCAGCATAGGGTGTTGTCAGCAAATATTTTAGTGATCTTCGTATAGATGTGCAGTATATGCATGAACACCAGAGATAACTTCTCTGCTCTTAATTTTAAAAAAATGCGACGTACATCAACCGAAGCTGATAAACAGGGTATGGACACAAGAAAGCAGGAATAGGGCATTCAGCCCCCACCCCCCCAATGTCTGCCCCATCATTCAATATGATAGTGGCCAATCTGCCTAAGGCTTTACCTCTTCTGTGCCAGTTCACTACAGTCCTTAATCTCCAAATCTTTCAAAAGTACTGTACATCGACCTACGCCTTAATTACTCCGAATGACCTAGAGTCTTCATCCTCAGGGCAGAAAATTACAGAGATTCACCACTCTTCGCAAGAAGAAATTTCCCTCCAAACTTCATTTTAAATAACTATCCCTTGTCATGAAACTATGTCCCTTTGTTCGAGATACTCCCACCTGTGTAAACATCCTGTCACTCTCCCTTAGGATACAATATGTAAGTCACAGCAACATTCTTTTAAACTCCAAAGAATACCAACCCAATCCTCTCATCCCAGGAAATAGTCTGGTGAATCTGCCTGCAATGCTATTATATGTTTTCTTAGAAAAGGGAACCAAAACTGTGCACAGTATTCCTCGGGTGACCTCACCAACATTCTGTACAATTACCTCAATTGAACATTTAATCAGAGAGATCTCCTTGGCTAAGGAGCTTCAGTTCTCTCTGGGAGGTCATTAAGCAAGTGGGATGACCCATGAGCACCGATTCATCTTCTCACACTTCGCCCATAGGCTTCAATCATCTCCGCACCTCTTCAAAGCTCAAACAACAGGAATTCTGCAGATGCTGGAGATTCAAGCAACACACATCAAAGTTGCTGGTGAACGCAGCAGGCCAGGCAGCATCTCTAGGAAGAGGTACAGTCGACGTTTCAGGCCGAGACCCTTCGTCAGGACTGATGTCAGCTCTTCAAAGCTGTCAGGACTCTAATTCCACCGATCTCTCCTGCGGTTTATTCCAAGTACTTGTCAGCATCTGAGTGAAAATCCCGTCTAAATTTCTTACCTCTCACCTTAAATCCATGTCCTCTAGCTTCATTCACAAGGGAAAAAAATTCCAACAGTCTACCCTATCTATACCCTCCACAATTATATATACCTTAATCATATCTCCTTTTAATCTCCTCTGCTAAGTTCTTCACTGCCCACCTGAAGATTTCAACTGCACCTCAGAAATCAATATTGGTGTATTTTTAAATGGAACTACGGGAGAAATGGGAAGGGTAATTGGATTGAAGGGATTGCTCTGCTAGGAGACAGCAGGATGACATGGGCTGAATGGCCTTCACATAGTAATAAGCAGCATCTTTGATAGCACTGCTAGAGTAGCAAAGCACCTTTTTTATGGTGCCAAATACTTGTTTTCTTCCTGTCAGTGATTAACTTTCCCTGATGCCCACGGTTTGTCTGCACCATTTGGATGGTACTGTATCTTGCATTGCCTCTTATAAGACAGCATGAGTTAAACTTTGTCATCTGACCAGTAATCCAATTCAAAGCCATGCTGTTGTAGTACCATTTGACATAGTCTGTCTGATGGCAGCTCTTAGCTGTGGTAATTCAAGAATAATCTCCCAGCCCTAAGAGGCAAATAAGTTCCAGTTCTTCAAATCTTAATCATTTTTTTTAAGTTCCGGACTTCCTGCTGTAACCTGGGGTAAAGCATTCCATGACTCAGCAATCTCTCTTCCAATACCCTGGCCTGGGCTAATAGGTGGCAATAACACGACAGCGTAGTGGTTGGAATAATGCTTTGCAGCACCAGCAATCCACCACTGCCTGTTCGTTCTCTCTGTGACCGCATGGGTTTCCTCGAGGTGCTCTGGTGTCCTCCCACAGTCCAAAGAATGGGTCGTTGCAAATTGTCCCATGGTAAGGCTAGGGTTAAATTGGGGGGTTGCTGGGTGGAGCAGCTCGAAGGGCCAGAGGGCTTACTCTGTGCTGCATCTCAATAAGTAAATAATAAACAGACACGAACACAAATGCCAGGTTATGACAGTTATCCAACAAGAGAAAATCCGATGATTACTCCCTGACATTCAGTGATATTCCATATAACCATATAACAATTACAGCACGGAAGCAGGCCATCTCGGCCCTTCTAGTCCATGCCGAACTCTTACTCTCATCTCGTCCCACCGACCCGCACTCGGCCCATAACCCTCCATTCCTTTCCTGTCCATGTATCTATCCAACTTAACTTTAAATGACAACATTGAACCTGCCTCAACCACTTCTGCTGGAAGCTCGTTCCACACAGCTACCACTCTCTGAGTAAAGAAGTTCCCCCTCATGTTACCCCTAAACTTTTGTCCTTTAACTCTCAACTCATGTCCTCTTGTTTGAATCTTCCCCACTCTTAATGGAAAAAGCCTATCCTTGTCAACTCTATCAATCCCCCTCATAATTTCAAACACCTCTATCAAGTCCCCCCTCAACCTTCTACGCTCCAAAGAATAAAGACCTAACTTGTTCAACCTTTCTCTGTAACTTAGGAGATGAAACCCAGACAACATTTTAGTGTATCTCCTCTGTACTCTCTCAATTTTATTGACATCTTTCCTATAATTCGGTGACCAGAACTGTACACAATGCTCCAAATTTGGCCTTATCAATGCCTTCCACAATTTCAACATTACATCCCAACTCCTATACTCAATGCTCTGATTAATAAAGGCCAGCATACCAAAAGTTTTCTTCACCACCCTATCCACATGAGATTCCACCTTCAGGGAACTATGCACCATTATTCCTAGATCCCTCTGTTCTACAGCATTCTTCAATGCCCTACCATTTACCATGTATGTCCTATTTTGATTAGTCCTACCAAAATGTAGCACCTCACATTTTTCAGCATTAAACTCCATCTGCCATCTTTCAGCCCACTCTTTTAACTGCCCTAAATCTCTCTGCAAGCTTTGAAAACCTACCTCATCATCCACAACACCATCACTGAATACCTACTATCAACATTCTGAGGTTTACTAATGACCAGACACTGAACTGGAGCTGCCATATACTTAATGTGGCTCCAAGATCAGGTCAGAAGCTAGGAATTCTGTGCTAAGTAATCCACCTCCTAACTCCCCAAAGCCTGCCTGTCATTTACAAGGCTCAAGTCAAGAGTGTGGTAGAATACTTTGCACTTGCCTGGGTGAGTGCAACTTCAACAGCTCAAGAAGTTCGATACCATACAGCAGTGGTCCCCAACCTCCGGGTCGCGGACCGATACCGGGCCGCGAAGCGTGCAGGGGTGCAGCGGTAGCTGGAGCGCACCCGGCACATCTTTAAGAAAAAAGCCGAAATAAACAAGCTAATTGATTAGGTGCAGCCCAGAAGCCAGTCTTCATTAGAGGAACTGAGGTGGAGAGGGTCAATAACTTTAAATTCTTTGGCATTAAGGATCGATGTTTCTCTCTCTGAGAAGTGTCAAAGGATCTGTCCTGGGACTATTGGAAAACATTTTAACTCTGTTTTCTAAGTGTTTATTTTAAGTGTTTTTATCGCGTATTAGGTGTTTATTCAGATGTTGACCATGCCTTTACTATGCATTAAGTGTCTGTTTCTGAGTGTGTGGGATTACTGTGGTATTTGGGATGTAATCATTGAATGAAACCTATGTACTTTTAACCCCTCGAGAAAAACGAATGTAGCCAAGTAAGAGAGATAAGAGTGATTGATTTATTAGTTAGAGTAAAAAACTTACAGAGGTATGCTAACCCAGAAGGGCTATAAAGAATGCTGTGTGAAAACGACAAATGGGCAGTCAGTGACAGACTTACACAGCCTGGTCCACTGTCTGTCTCAGCTTTACTTTGCAAATTAAAGTTTAAACATCTCTTGAAGAATCTTCGGCGCTTCTTTGCCATTTGTGAAACCACGACAAAACTGGCGTAGTCGGGCAGGATCGGGAAGAGAACGGCAAACTGAGGGCGCTTCCCAGTGGGGGACCTCCACAGAACTAACAGAATTCAGGGTGCACCCAAACAAAGGTAAGCGCTTTTTCTCGACAATTTGGACTAAGAATTCTGTTGGTTTTTGGGGAGATCTTGGGGACTCAGAAGTGTGAAACAACTGCCAAAGGGTCTCTCCAATTCAAAGAATCCGGCAGAATTGAGGGTTAAAAGGAGAGTCAAATGATTAATCAAGAACACTGCCGTGGGGGGGGGGGTGGTGGGTATGAATAAAGTAATAAGAAGTTAAGTGAGAAAAGTTCCACGTGGTGTTGGTAAGTCCCTGTGGATACCGCATCGTACGAGATGAAGGGCTGAACGGACAAGGAAAGAAAGAAAAGAGAAAATCCTCGTGAATACCGCCTTAGAAAAAGTTAAGGGTCTGAATAGACGAGGTGCAAAAAGAAGGTTCTGCGGATACTGCCCGAGAAAGGGGTCTGCACGGGCAGAACAGAATAGAAGATAAGGATAGCTTAAGTAGATAATTCAGACGCGGGTGAGAAGAAATCATAAGGCTAGATAGAAAATAGGTTACAGAAAATAGTATTACTTTGGTGTGAGACGCCAAGAATATCTTAAAAGGGGGAAGAACAATATGACAGGGAAAGGAACAGCAGTAGAAATATTGAGTAGAATATTCCCGGTGTGTCAAGGTAAGATCACGGAAATTTCAGAAAAATGGGAAAAAAGAACCAAAAATCTGGTCACGAAGTGGCCGAAAGAAGGAACATTTGATGTAAGTTTATGTAAAAATTATAAACCAAGAGATAAATCTAAAAAAAGGGAGAAAAAAAGAAAATAGGAGATAGAAGTGTTAAAACTCTTTAGGATGGAGGGAGAAAGATTGAGAAAGAAAGGACGAATATCAGTAGCAAGTAAAGAAGACACTGAGAAACAAGAAAAGCAGTTTGGTAAATCGCAGGAGAAACCGAATAAAGAGCCGACTCTATACCCAGACCTGAGAAATGTAGAAACCCCTCCCCTTTATTACGAGAAGGAGACTCTTAAAGTTTAAAGTCTGGGAGAACGAGAAGGAAAGAAGGAAATACGAGGAGGAGAGAGGGGCACTGTGGAAGGAGATGCAGGAAGATAAGAAAAAAGTAAAACGAGACAGTAAGTTAATAAGAGAACGTATCAAAGAGTTGCAGGAATTGAGGCTGAGGAAAAATCAGGAGGAATTCCTGTTACAGGAACAGGACACTGAACTGGCTGAAAAAGAAGATGATTTATCAGAAGAGCAAGAGTCAAATAATGAGTATGAGGGTATAAGAGAGTGTAGACAGGGGATAGAAGAGGAGTTCCTTGAAGGGGAAAAAGAGAGAGTGGAAAGGGAGATAAGAGAAGCGGAGAAAGAGTATAGGAGATTACAGCGGAAACTGGGTTTCCCACTGGGTTTCCAACAACAGTTTGAGGAATTCGTGAGGACCCGAGCAAATGCTAGCCTGAATCAGAAAGAGAGGACTCTAAGGAGAAGGCAAGAGAAAATAGGAAAACAAGGGAGAGCAAACCCCAGGGAGATTTGTGTGGCAGCCAGTAAGAACGAGGTCAGAAGGGGATGAGGAGTCGGGTGAGGAGGAAAATCAGAATATGGGGAGAGAAGGAAAAAAGTGATGCCGTTGTTAGTAAAAGGATCAGGACAAGTACGGTATGTTCCTTGGGGCTCCCAGGACCTGGAAGGGCTGAAAAACACCCTGCCTAGCTCACATGAAGGAGCAGGGAAGTGGATCAGAGCTTTTGAAGAAGAAACTACGGGACGGTTATTGGCTATGGGAGATTTGAAGGCACTGCTGATAAGGTTGATGGGAACCTTCAAGTTAAAAGAGTTGATGGAAATGGCTGGACTACTAAATGCGTTCAGCCCAATGACTGACGGGACCAGCTTTGACCAAGTGAGGCAGAGGGTATGGCAGGCCCTCAGGAAGCTTTACCCACCTAAAGTGGACCCCAAAGCGTTGAAAGGGGATCCGCTGGGGGACACTGAGAATCCAGCAGCCTATGTAGAGAATCAGTTGAAAAGGTGGAGACTGCAGACTGAGCAAGAAGTGGAAGACAACTCGTTTATAACCATACTGTTCCGAACCGCCGTTTTGGACGCAATGCCTCCGCAAGTTAAATCTAAATTGGAGGAAGTGGTCGGACTGATGTCAATGAACTCACAAGAATTTAGAGACCGCGTAGTCCATGCAGTTGAGAAATATCGGAAAGACAAACGGAAGCTGACTGAGCAGCAGGAAGAGGTGCAAAGAAAGCTAATGCAAATGCAGCTTGAAGAACTCAAAAAGAAGGAAAAAGAGAAGGGAAAAAAGATGCTGCCAGTAGCAACCGATTTAAGTGCAACTGTTGAAATGGATGAAACACCACTGTATGGAGGAACCGGTTGCGCTGTCAGACAGGGGCCGGAAAACGCCATGCCAATAATAAAGGTCTTTGGAGGAGCATTCCCACGAATGCCCTATCAGGAACAGAGTAAATTTAAACAGCAGCCCAGACAAGACTGGAAACCCCAAGGAGGGGGAACAGAGAGGTTATGGACAAAGAGGGCCAGTGAGGAGACAAGGGGGGAGAGAGATAGAGAGACTGTATTGGGGGTGTAACCAGCCAGGACATATGAGAAGAGACTGTCCACTCAGGTCATGGCCCGTCACATACCAACAGGGGCCGATGAGAAGGGAGCCGCAGGTTAGCCAAGGACCAGCCCCCACGGGCTCAAGCGGACCCGTGAACCCCTATGCAAAATGCTAGGGGTGCCCAGAGAACCCAGGTGGGAAGGGACATTACCCAGTGATAACAAGGGAGGCGGAAGAGGAGCCCATTGTTCAGGTTATGTTAGAAGGGCAATTGACACCCATGATGATAGAGACTGGAGCCACGTATACCTGTGTACAGCCGCAGTCTGCCCTTCCCCTTCCCATGTCAGGAAAATTTATTAAGTCTGCAGGGTTCTTGGGGAAAACACAGTTAACACAATATACAGCTCCAGTACGGTTGGTGATGGGCAGCAAAAGAATAGTTCTGCCAGTATTAGTGTCCAAAGGAACCCCGATTAATTTGCTAGGCAGAGATTAAAACTAGAATTAAAATTAGAATGCACTAGAAATGGGTTGAGTGTGGAAAGAGCGAATACTCAAAGTTACTAGTGCGGGAAATCAAGAAAGCGAATGTTTTCTGGATAGGAGACATAGAAGATCAGATCTGGGAAACCTGGGAAAAATGGGGAAAGGGCGTGCAGGTCATATTGCCCAAGGCGGAAGCACCTAAGTCTGAGTTACATTGCACAGTAATTTTTGACGAGACTCAGAATAAGGAGTTAGAGGAGAGATGGCACGAGGGGACATGTACCCGGCAGCACCTAAGAGGAGAGGCTATAATAATTGGAAAGCAAGGGGCAGTTCTACAAGTCAGGTGGAACACCTTCTTGGAGAAATGTTATAGAATACGGAGGCTGTGCCCCACATAACGTTGCTGGTGAATGAAGGATACCAGTCTAGAGACCTAGGACCCTTAATAAAACGCGCTGGAACCGTAATGGTTTGAAGGAAAATCACGCCGGAGGTATGGGCATCGGGAGACAACAACTACATTAAAATAATGGTGGATATAGATATGACAGGAACTATAAAGGAGGTCGAAGTAATTCCTCAGCTGCACATGTCACTATTGGAAAAGGAGAAAGGTCAGGGAAAAGATAACAGGCTGGATAGGTTACCATCTATTCTGTGGTCGCAACATGACACGGACGTAGGGAGAATGAAAACAGCAAGTCCGGTAGAAATAAAACTGAAAAAGGGAACAGTTCCACCTTGGAGACCACAATACCCTCTAAGACCAGAAGCAGAGGAGGGAATAGCGCCCACGATACAAGGGTTGCTCGAAGCAGGCGCACTTAAGAGGATAGATAGTCCGTGTAATACTCCGCTGTGGCCCGTTTTAAAAGCGGACAAATCCAAATGGAGACTGGTACATGATTTACGAGCGGTAAATGAGGTGGTGGAGGAATGGCCAGCTGTAGTCCCCAACCCGCACACGCTTTTGACTAACCTTCCGCCGGAATCAAGCTATTTTTCAGTGATTGATTTGTGTTCAGCTTTCTTCAGCATTCCCCTGGCCGATCAGTGTCAGTATCTATTCGCATTTACATAAGAGGTAACCAGTATACCTATACTAGAATGCCGCAAGGATTTAAGCACTCACCGCACATTTTTAATCAAGTATTAAAGGCAGACTTAGAGGGTATACAATTGGAAAGTACATTAATACAGTATGTGGATGATCTGTTAATTTGCTCCGAAAGTGAGGAGCAGTGTGAACAGGATACCATAACCCTTTTAGAAAGACTGGCCTATGGAGGACATAAGGTATCCAAAAAGAAGTTGCAATTCTGTAAGCAACAGGTAGAATACCTAGGTAAGGTAATCTCCAAGGGAATGAAGGCGATAGCGCTGGATCAAATTGAGGCAATAACTAAAGCTCCTAAACCCCAGACAGTAAAGCAGATGATAATGTTTTTAGGATTAACAAGATACAGTTCAGATTGGTTTGGGGAATATGCTGAAATCGTAATGACATTAAGGAAAACAATGAAGGAGGCAGGACATACAAGTTTAAAAAGTGGCTTACAGTGGAACGAGGAGGCAGAAATAGCATTTAATACTATTAAACAGGAATTGCAGTCAGCCCCAGCGTTAGCTTTGCCTGACTATGAAAAGGACTTTCATTTGTATGTATCCAACCGGCAGGAAGGCTATGTCGCAGCGGTTCTAACACAAGAGACAGGCACAGGAAAAGCAAAACAACCAATAGCATACTATAGTGCGAAATTGGATGAAGTGGCTCAGGGGTACCCACCCTGTTATCAGGGATTAGCAGCATTATACTATGCCTATGAAAAGGTATCATCCGTGACCATGGGCTACCCTGTGATCCTGTACACACACCACAAGGTAGCAGAATTACTGGAAAGAGGTAAAGTTGTGTTGACACCAGCCAGAATAACAGCATAACAGATGTTATTGACATTTCCAGATATAACTATACCGAGATGTACTACCAGTAATAAAGCTGATTACGTCCCCTTGGGTCATGAAGGAGAACCCCATGACTGTGTAAGGGAGACAATGGCATTTGCCAAATTAAGAGCAGATTTATGATCCGAACCACTAGAAGGGGAAGATAAAAAGGTTTTGTTTGTAGATGGCTCCTGTTATAGGGATTATGATGGAAATCATGCGGGTTTCCCAGTAATGCAGCAGGATCAGACAAGCTTTAAGACTATTAGAATGGACTCTTGCCCCCAACCGTATTCTGCCCAATTAGCGGAAATCAAAGCCCTGACAGCAGCGTGCGAAATGATGGAAGGTGAGAACGTAGACATTTATACTGATTCGGCATATGTGCATGGAGTGTGTCATTTGTTTGGGGCAGTGTGGAAACAGAGAGGCTTTAAGAAGAGTAATGGAGATCCCATACAGCACTGTCAGCAAATTTTAGATTTATAACAGCGATGATGAAACCCAAAGCGTTGGCTATAGTGAAGTGTCAGGCACATAAAAAAGGAAACGATGTAATAACTAAGGGAAATCAAGCTGCAGACGAAGCAGCCCGGAAAGCATCTGGATGTATGTCAGCCTTCATTGCGCCCCAGGTAAGCTTGGAGCCGGAACCTATGGTAGAGGACCTGATTGAAATACAAGATAAGGCAACTTTGGCAGAGCAGACAATGTGGAGACGAAGGGAGGCCAAGCAGAGCCCAGATGGCCTGTGGAGCACGGAGGACGGTTTATTGGTAGCACCCACCCCATTGTTGACTATCCTGATTTCAGAAGCGCATGGGATGGATCATTGTGCAAGGGGGAAAGTAATAAGGAAAATAAAAAAGGACGGTTTTTGGTCACCTTATTTACAGGCTTCAGTAGACCATGTGCTGTTGCAGTGCGAGGTATGTGCACAGAATAACGTTCGGAAAGGAATTACAACCCCAATAGGTCATATACCCGTGCCCGAAAGGCCATTTAAACATTTAGTGATTGACTACGTAGATATGATAAGAACAGTAAGAGGGAAAAGATACATGTTAGTAGTAATTGACAGATTCAGCAGATGGGTAGAAGTGGTACCTTCGAAAGATCAGGGGGCAGGAACAGTGGTAAAATTCCTGACAAACGAAGTGATCCCAAGATTCGGGATACCTACAGAAGTCAGCTCAGACAATGGTTCAGCGTTTATCCAAAAAGTGGTCAAATTAGTATTGCAAGCACTAAGAATAAAGCAGAGGTTTGGATGCATGTATCACCCTCAGTCGCAGGGCATGGTGGAAAGAATTAACAGGACTCTAAAAACCAAACTGAATAAAATTTGTGCGGGTACTAAACTCAATTGGATTGACGCGCTGCCGTTAGCATTAATGAGTTACCGCATGCAAACTAATCGAATGACGTGTCTAACACTGCATGAGATGCTAACGGAAGGACCATGCCAGTGCCCCAGTGGAGAGGACCATATAAAGGGCCTAGTTTGGAACAATTGGAAGCAGAACTAAAACAATACGTGCAGCAACTAACCATGATACATAAGTCTATCTATGCACAGGGAAAACGGAAAGAGCCAGAGATCGTGCAAAGGGAAGGACCAATCAAGCCAGGAGATCAGGTCTATGTGCGAGCTTTTCGAAGAAAGTGGAACGAACCAAGAAGGGAAGGGCCTTTTACAGTAACCAAAGCGTCACCCACCGCAGTTCAGGTAGAGGGACGTTCCACCTGGTACCATCTCAATCACTGCACCAGAGCAGTCCCACAGGTACAGTCAGGTGTGGAGCCCGAGGTAAGTGGTGAAGAGGAACGGATAGCAGGGGGCAGATAAGAAGAACAAGAAGCTGGTACTGAACGGTAGGAACTTGACCAAGTAATAAGGGAAATTTTTGGTCCTGAGGACAGGCCCGAAGTCCCTAAGGATGGGGTTATGGCTGTTAGAACTTTTTCAGATAATGGGGACGACTTGGGGGCGACCAGTCTCGCCCCTCGGGATGATACACTCAGATACTCTTGTGCAGATTTGGAGACCATTAATTTGGCAGATGTGGCATAGGAATGTAGGATCCCACAAAACCTGAGAGAAAGGAGTAAGAGGAGCACAACAGTTACCTCCGTACCATGGTACCAGAACACGTGGTACCAATGGGGAAACTATACAGCAGGGATGATGAAGAAGCAGAATTGTTATCTGTGCTCAAGGTCAAGCCCAGCACAGTATGTAGTCCCCATGCCCTACAACTCCTCCACTTGTGCGCAATGGCGAGGGGAGCATAGGGAATGGTGTGAATGGCAGTGCCCGAGTGCGACCAAGGCTTGTTCCATGAGGGTTTGTGTTAAGGTAAACCCCTGTTATCAGAAGTGTGTGGCCAACACACTAATGTGCCCTTATTGGTGTATGTTATACCAGGCTTCCTCGCAGTTTGATCAAAACAACTGTAATTGCAGCAGACCATGGGCTATAAATAAAAGAAGCCAGACACCCACAATGGGAAACCTTAAAATGCAGGAACATTTGAGTTATGAATGCTTCACGCGGACGGGTGATCTCTCGGTTGGGCATTTCAGTGGCAACTGTGTTAAGACTTGGGATGTAACCCTAGGCCGAAGATACAAGACAAGTACCCCTCCACCCGATGGTGCACTGGATGCCCAGACCATCCCGTTAGCAGATACCTGGTGGCTGTGTGGACAGGAGGGAGGTCTGAGATTCACGCTCCCCCTCGGCTGGACAGGTACATGTACACGGGTTATGCTGATTCAAGAAGTTGTAGTATCCCCTGAAGTACAATTTGACGCTCCGAAGCAGCAGACACTGCGGCGGAAGATGCGAAAATATGAACCTGATCCAACGATCCAAATCGACAGTATAGGACAGCCGAGAGGTATACCTAATGAATTTAAGGCAAGAAATGAGATTGCTGCGGGCTGGGAAGCACTTATACCTGTGATAGGGGTTAGCAAAAACGTTGAGTGCATAAATTATATATATTATAATCAACAGAGATTCATTAGTTACACCGATGATGCGCTGGAGCGCTGGAGGCACTAGGATAACAGCTGGATGCAACTAGTAGAGTGGCGTGGCAGAATAGACAGGTGTTAGACTGGCTGCTGGCAGAAAAAGGAGGAGTTTGTGTAATGTTTGGAGAACAGTGCTGTACTTTTATACCAAATAACACTAGTCTGGAGGGTTCATTTACCAGAGCAATGAACAAATTGAAAAGTCTGAGAAGAGAAGTTAGACAGAATGCAGGGTTCGGACATCAGCTATTTGACTGGTTAGATAGCAAATCAGGGGGATGGGGAGCATGGCTAACCAAGATAGCGATAACTGTAGGTATTGTATTGGTAAGCTGTGCGATTGTTTTGTGCTGTTTTCTTCCGTGTCTCAAGTCTCTTATAGTGCAGGCCGCAACAAAACGCTTTCCGATGCTCCTGGAAATTGCTGAATCGAGCCCAGTGGAAGGAGAAACCGATGATGTACTGTTACAGCTTACATGACATGCAAGATGTACAGGAGCGAAATGATAATGTGGCAGTAGACTGTAAAGGCTCAGACACGAAGGGCCAGGTTTTTGGCTCAGTGGCCTAGGAAGGTAGGGAGAGAACATTTCGAGTTCTAAGCACAAGAAATTGTAGTTTGACCCAGATTTGGGAGTAAATTCTATTTGAGCTTTTTTGTGTGTACTCGGAGTTTCCTCTCTCTATGTGAGACTTTGTCAGTCTCAAAGGAGCGATTATATTGGAAAACATTTTAACTCTGTTTTCTAAGTGTTTAGTTTAAGTGTTTTTATCGCGTATTAGGTGTTTATTCAGATGTTGACCATGCCTTTACTATGCATTAAGTGTCTGTTACTGAGTGCGTGGGATTACTGTGGTATTTGGGATATAACCATTGAATGAAACCTGTGTACTTTTAACCCCTCAAGAAAAACGAATGTAGCCAAGTAAGAGAGATAAGAGTGATTGATTTATTAGTTAGAGTAAAAAACTTACAGAGGTATGCTAACCCAGAGGGGCTATAAAGAACGCTGTATGAAAACGACAAAGGGGCAGTCAGTGACAGACTACACAGCCTGGTCCACTGTCTGTCTCAGCTTTACTTTGCAAATTAAAGCTTAAATATTTCTTGAAGAATCTTCGGCGCTTCCTTGTCATTTGTGAAACCACGACAGGACCGGCACGTAACTGTCATTACAAAGAAAGCACGGCAGCGCCTATACTTTATTACAAGTTTGTCTAGATTCAACATGTTACCTCGATCCTGACAGCCCTGTCTTTTCAGCCTGTCTGGGCTGGTGTTTAAATTGACCAAACAATGGAACAGCTAAAGGCTCCAGCGCCCTGGAAAGAGGAGTGAACATCGCGTAGAGCAAGTGAAACCGGCAATCGCCTCTGATGTCATAGTCATAGTCATACTTTATTGATCCCGGGGGAAATTGGTTTTTGTTGCAGTTGCATCAAAAATAATAAATAATAAAACCATAAATAGTTAAATAGTAATATGTAAATTATGCCAGGAAATAAGTCCAGGACCAGCCTATTGGCTCAGGGTGTCTGACCCTTCAAGGGAGGAGTTGTAAAGTTTGATGGCCACAGGCGGGAATGACTTCCTATGATGCTCTGTGTTGCATCTTGGTGGAATGAGTCTCTGGCTGAATGTACTCCTGTGCCCACCCAATACATTATGTAGTGGATGGGAGACATTGTCCAAGATGGCATGCAACTTGGACAGCATCCTCTTTTCAGACACCACCATCAGAGAGTCCAGTTCCATCCCCACAACATAGAACCATAGAAAATAAGTGCAGGAGTAGGCCATTTGGCCCTTCGAGCCTGCACCACCATTCAGTATGATCATGGCTGATCATCCAAATCAGAACCCTGTACCAGCCTTCCGTCCATACCCCCTGATCCCTTTAGCCACAAGGGCCATATCTAACTCCCTCTTAAATATAGCCAATGAACTGGCCTCAACTGTTTCCTATGGCGGAGAATTCCACAGATTCACCACTCTGTGTGAAGAAGTTTTTCCTAATCTCGGTCCTAAAGGGCTTCCCCTTTATCCTCAAACTGTGACCTCTCGTTCTGGACTTCCCCAACATCAGGAACAATCTTCCTGCATCTAGCCTGTCCAATCCCTTTAGGATTTTATACGTTTCAATAAGATTCCCCCTCAATCTTCTAAATTCCAACGAGTATAAGCTTAGTTCATCCAGTCTTTCATCATATGAATGTCCTGCCATCCCAGGAATCAATCTGGTGAACCTTCTTTGTACTCCCTCTATGGCAAGGACGTCTTTCCTCAGATTAGGGGACCAAAACTGCACACAATATTCCAGGTGTAGTCTCACCAAGGCCTTGTACAACTGCAGTAGTACCTCCCTGCTCCTGTACTCGAATCCTCTCGCTATAAATGCCAGCATACCATTCGCCTTTTTCACCGCCTGCTGTACCTGCATGCCCACTTTCAATGACTGGTGTATAATGACACCCAGGTCTCGTTGCACCTCCCCTTTTCCTAATCGGCCACCATTCAGATAATAATCTGTTTTCCTATTTTTGCTGCCAAAGTGGATAACCTCACATTTATCCACATTAAATTGCATCTGCCATGAACTTGCCCACTCACCTAACCTATCCAAGTCACCCTGCATCCTCTTAGCATCATCCTCACAGCTAACACTGCCGCCCAGCTTCGTGTCATCCGCAAACTTGGAGATGCTGCATTTAATTCCCTCATCCAAATCATTAATATATATTGTAAACAACTGGGGTCCCAGCACTGAGCCTTGCAGTACCCCACTAGTCACTGCCTGCCATTCTGAAAAGGTCCCGTTTATTCCCACTCTTTGCTTCCTGTCTGCCAACCAATTCTCTATTGACATCAATACCTTACCCCAATACCGTGTGCTTTAAGTTTGCACACTAATCTCCTGTGTGGGACCTTGTCAAAAGCCTTTTGAAAATCCAAATATACCACATCCACTGGTTCTTCCCTATCCACTCTACTAGTTACATCCTCAAAAAATTCTATGCGATTCGTCAGACATGATTTTCCTTTCACAAATCCATGCTGACTTTGTCCGATGATTTCACCGCTTTCCAAATGTGCTGTTATCACATCTTTGAAAACTGACTCTAGCAGTTTCCCCACCACCGATGTTAGGCTAACCGGTCTATAATTCTCAGGTTTCTCTCTCCCTCCTTTTTTAAAAAGTGAGGTTACATTAGCCACCCTCCAATCCTCAGGAACTCGTCCAGAATCTAAAGAGTTTTGAAAAATTATCACTAATACATCCACTATTTCTTGGGCTCCTTCCTTAAGCACTCTGGGATGCAGACCATCTGGCCCTGGGGATTTATCTGCCTTTAATCCCTTCAATTTACCTAACACCACTTCCCTTCTAACATGTATTTCCCTCTGTTCTTCCATCTCACTGGACCCTCTGTCCCCTACTATTTCTGGAAGATTATTTATGTCCTCCTTAGTGAAGACAGAACCAAAGTAATTATTCAATTGGTCTGCCATGTCCTTGCTCCCCATAATCGCTTTTACAGTCTGTTTTTATGTTCCCTGCCAGTTTTCTCTCATAATCTTTTTTCTCCTTCCTAATTAAGCCCTTTGTCCTCCTCTGCTGAAATCTGAATTTCTCCCAGTCCTCAGGTGAGCCACTTTTACTGGCTAATTTGTATGCCTCTTCTTTGGAATTGATACTATCCCTAATTTCCCTTGTCAGCCACGGGTGCACTACCTTCCTTGATTTATTCTTTTGCCAAACTGGGATGAACAATTGTTGTAGTTCATCCATGCGATCTTTAAATGCTTGCCATTGCATATCCACCGTCAGCCCTTTAAGTGTCATTTGCCAGTCTATCTTAGCTAATTACGTCTCATACCTTCAAAGTTACCCTTCTTTAAGTTCAGAACCTTTGTTTCTGAATTAACTATGTCACTCTCCATCTTAATAAAGAATTCCACTATATTATGGTCACTCTTACCCAAGGGGCCTCTCATGACAAGATTGCTAATTAACCCTTCCTCATTGCTCAATACCTAATAGAATAGCCTGCTCTCTAGTTGGTTCCTCGACATGTTGGTTCAAAAAACCATCCCGCATACATTCCAGGAAGTCCTCTTCCTCAGCACCCTTACCAATTTGGTTCACCCAATCTATAAGTAGATTGAAGTCACCCATTATAACTGCTGTTCCTTTATTGCACACATTTCTAATTTCCTGTTTAATACCATCCCCAACCTCACTACTACTGTTAGGTGGCCTGTACAGAACTCACACCAGCGTTTTCTGCCCCTTAGTGTTATGCAGCTCTACCCATATCGATTCCACATCCTCCCGGCTAATGTCCTTCCTTTCTATTGTGTTAATCTCCTCTCTAACCAGCAATGCTACCCAACCTCCTTTTCTTTCATGTCTATCCCTCCTGAATATTGAATATCCCTGAATGTTGAGCTCCCATCCTTGGTCACCCTGGAGCCATGTCTCTGTGATCCCAACTATATCATATTCATTCATAACAATCTGCACTTTTAATTCATCCACCTTGTTACGAATGCTCCTTGCATTGACACACAAAGCCTTCAGGCTCGCTTTTACAACTCTCTTAGCCCTTATACAATTATGTTGAAAAGTGGCCTGTTTTGATTTTTGCCCTGGGTTTGCCGGCCTGCCACTTTTACGTTTCACCTTTTTGCTTCTACCCTCATTTTACACCCCTCTGTCTCTCTGCACTGGTTCCCATCCCCCTGTTGTGAACTAACCTCCTCTCTCCTAGTCTCTTTAATTTGATTCCCACCCCCCAACCATTCTAGTTTAAAGTCACCTCAGTAGCCCTCGCAAATCTTCCCGCCAGGATATTGGTCCCTCTAGGATTCAAGTGTAACCCGTCCTTTTTGTACAGGTCACGGCTGCGCCAAAAGAGGTCCCAGTGATCCAAAAACTTGAATCCCTCCCCCCTGCTCCAATCCCTCAGCCACGCATTTTTCCTCCACCTCATCGCATTCCTACTCTCACTGTCGCGTGGCACAGGCAGTAATCCCGAGATTACTACCTTTGCGGTCCTTTTTCTCAACTCCCTTCCTAGCTCCCTATATTCTCCTTTCAGGACCTCATCCCTTTTCCTACCTATGTCATTGGTACCTATATGTACCACGACCTCTGGCTCCTCACCCTCCCACTTCAGGATATCTTGGACACAATCAGAAATATCCCGGACCCTGGTACCAGGGAGGTAAACTACCATCCGGGTCTCTGGACTGCGTCCACAGAATCGCCTATCTGACCCCCTTACTATCGAGTCCCTATTACAACTGCCATCCTCTTCCTTTCCCTACCCTTCTGAGCTACAGGGCCAGATTCTGTGCCGGAGGCACGGCCACTGTTGCTTCCCCCAGGTAAGCTGTCCCCCCCCCCCAACAGTACTCAAACAGGAGTACCTATTGTCAAGGGGCACAGCCACCAGGGTACTCTCTATTACCTGACTCTTCCCCTTCCCCCTGCTAACTGTGACCCACTTGTCTGCCTCCTGTGGCCCCAGTGTGACCACCTGCCTGTAACTCCTCTCTATCAACTCCTCACTCTCCCTGACCAGACGAAGGTCGTCGAGCTGCAGCTCCAGTTCCCTAATGCGGTCCCTTAGGAGCTGCATCTTGGCGCACCTGGCGCAGATGTGGACGTCCGGGAGGCTTGGAGATTCCAGGACCTCCCACATCCGACACCGAGAACAACAAGCTGCCCTCCCACTCATACTTCCCCCTTTCCTCAAATAACAACAAAAAATGAATACCAAACCTTCCTCGCCTCGCCCGTTTGTGCCTAAGCCCGTTGAGCCAAAGCCCTTAAGCCTTCACTCTGCTCCCAGCTCACTCCACAGCCCGCAAACGACGCTGCCCGCTGTATAAGGCTCTGTTCCTTTTAAATCTTCCGCGCTTCACTGCCCGATGTCACACGCCTGCGCAGTCCCGCCTCTCTGAATGCCAATGGAAAAAAAAGCCGAAAAATTCAAAAATGGCTTCCTCCGCACTCCCACTCCGATTGTCAGACTTCCTTCTTCGAATCACTGGCCTTACGAATGAGTTTGTTGATTCTGTTGGTGTCTGCTACCCTCAGCCTGCTGCCCCAATCTGGGCCGACATTTACGTGCTGGGCGGCACCTAATTAATTAGCTTGTTTATTTCGGCTTTTTTTCTTAAAAATGTGCTGGGTGCGCTCTGGCTACCGCTGCACCCCTGCATGCTTCACGGCCGGTATCAGTCCGCGGCCGGGAGGTTGGGGACCATTGTCCTACAGGACATAGCAGGCCACACCAGAGGCAGCCCACCCACCACCATTCACTCACTCCACCACTGATGCACAATTATGGCAGTCTGTCTCATCTACAGGATGCGCTGCTACGACTTCAGCTGCAGTTTCCAGACTCTGTCAGCTGGGAGAATAAGGGCAGCAAAAGCATGGAAGCACCACTGCCTGGAAGTTGTCTTCCAAGCCACAGACCATGCTGAGTTGGAAATATATGACTGTTCCTCCACCGTCACTGGGTCAAAATCCTGGAATTCTTTCCCGAACAGTGTTGAGAATATACCCACTCCTCTCAGACTGCAGAGATTCAGGAAGGCAGTTCACCACCACGTACACAAGGTTAACTAGGAATGGGCAGTTAAATGCTGGTTCGGATGGCAAAGTCCACGTCTCTTGAATTAATAGAATAAAATTATAATCCAACTTTTTCCAGGTTTTCCATGAAACTTCAACCAACTTTAGAAGGGACAAGTGGAAAAACAATTCCACACATCAACTCTCTTCTCTGAGGAATCCAATCAAATAGATTCTATTGCACTTTTCCATCCTTTTCCAGAATCTTGGCACACATCCTCTTGTTCTTTCCTCCCTGTACTATGGGACAAGATCTGAAATTTGTTCCTGGATAAAAGGACAGGATCCTTATCTTACACTGAGGAGAACTTCCTCCCCTCCACCACCCCACCAATCTGTAACCTCTTGACTTGGGTACCAATCCCCTTTTTTTCAATGATAAAAATACTTGAAAGGAACCCAAAATTATAGGGCCTGTAGTGTGACAGTTAAGTGTGGCTAAATAAGGGGTGGCCTAATAACTCCTAATTATTCCTTAATATGATAATTTTCATGGATAATATAGGAAAGCAGCATTGGGGCAAGGATGATCTGCAGCAAAAATTACACTTGCAGGCAGAATGTACCACACATGGCTACACGTACACCTAAACAAAGAAGCAATGGTCAGTAATCCCACAATCACTACTCCAGTCTCCCTGATCTGTGAATGACATTGCACAGTTCAACAATGAAAGGTGGGAAAAGACTTCATAGAGTCACAGTCATGGAGCAATACAGCACAGATATGGGCCCTTCGGTGTAACGTGTCTATGCCAACTACGGTGCCCACCCAAATCATGGCAATTTCCTGTGTTGGGCCCATCTGCTTCTAAACCCTATTCCCTCTGTGTACCTTAAATGATACCATCGTACCTGCCTCAACCACTTCCCCTGGCAGCTCATTCCATACACCCAACCCACTCCAGATGAAAAAGTTGCCCCTTAGGACTCTTTTAAATCTTTCCTCTGTCACTCTAAATCTATGCCCTTAGTTCTGGTCTCCTCTACCCTGGGGAAAAGACTGTTACCATCCACCATATTTAGGCCTCTCATAATTTTAAATATTTCTCTAAGGTTGTCCTTCATTCTCTTATGTTCCAAGGAATAAAGACCTATCCTGGCCAACCTCATCCTATAGCTCAGGTCTTCTAGTCCTGCCACATCCTTGTAAATCTTTTCTGTACCATTTCCAGTGTAACTACAGTACACCTGTCTTATGTGCAGAGTACAGCCTCATTAATGCAATATAATGTCCCAACTCATGAACTCAATGCCCTGACTGATAAAAGCCAGCATGCCAAATGCAATTTTGTTTCCTTGTCTACCTGTAATACTGCTTTAAACAAACTATGACTTGGACTCCAATGTTCCTTTGTTCCATTACACTCCCCAGTGCCTACCATTCATACTATAAGTCCTATGCTGGTTTGACTTTCCAAAGTGCATCATCCTACAGTTATCTGTATTGAAATCCATTCTCTACTCATGAGGGCCACTTTCTCCATTGATCAAGCTCCCCTGTAATCCAGAATAACCTTCTTCACTATCAACAAAATCTCCTAATTTCATGTCATCTGTAAACTTACAGAACAAGCTTCATGCATTTGCCTCAAATCATTTTCATAAATAACCAATATTAAGTTCCCAAGCTCAGTTGGCTTGATGACAATTATAAAGACCAGAAGCTGAACACAAGGTGATGCTGTTACAACCATCCTTGGCCAGGATTGATACACCTTCACTTCCCCCTGCATTAAACAGACACCAAACATCTTCAGTTAACACACATCAAAGTTGCTGGTGAATGCAGCAGGTCAGGCAGCATCTCTAGGAAGAGGTACAGTCGACGTTTCAGGCGGAGACCCTTCGTCAGGACATCTTCAGTTAACTGATTTTGAATCATTTTGATATAGATCAATGAAGGTTCCAGACCAGACTGATTTTGTTATTTGCCGTATAATCACCTGGGCGTTGAGGCAGATGCTTTCTTTCTTCTGTGCCTTGTCGATGAGCAGGGACCCATCACTACACATGGACAGTAAGTTACTCAGAATATTGTTATTGGAGGAGGGGGGCACAGGTAAAACAGTAAAGAGTAAACTAAGGGGAGACACAAGACTGCAGATGCTGGAATTTGGAGCAACACATAAAATGCTAGAGAAACTCAATGGGTCAGGCAGCATCAGTGGAGGGAAATGGATGATCGATGTTTTCGTTATGGCCAATGTGACTCCACATTCTCATCTAATTTTTCACCCCCTTAATTGTTTAATCTAGGACCTGTCTACCTCTGTGTTAAAATTATTCTGCTTCCACAACCCTTTGAGTAGGAGACTCAAAACATTGATAGTCCATTTCCCTCCACATATGCTGCCAGATCTGCAGAATTCTCCCAGCATTTTGTGTGTTGCTGACCAAATTAAAGGATTGATTTATCTTCTCATTCTAAAATTATATTCCTGTGCAGGAGTTGTTGATCACAGCCTGCCTTCTCTCCAAGTGATGGTTGACTACTGCCTGACGGTGCACGGATCTGCACCAAACATGTCCAGCTAAGGGAGGAGAATAATCACAAAGGAAAAAGGCAGGGAGAAATCATGAATGAGGCCTCCATGGGGTAGATTGCCTTTAAGCTCTTCCGAGTTTCCTGTTTGTCCAGATGGACTTAGTGGCACAGGAATGTGATACACATGGATGTCCTGTTTTCCTCCTGATTCCAGAAAATGCGAACCAAGGTATCTATTGGAGCTCATCCAATCATCCAATCAGGTTTCTGATGGTTTGTTAAAATTCCCTGTGAATGTGGAACAATGTATATTGTCCGAATGGGATGTATGGTGGATACCTGCATCGAGCACAGGAGGTATATCCATCTGGGTAAATGGGAGAAATCGGTGGATGCAGAACATTGCGTTTGCAATGATCATAGGATTGACTTATACAGCACCAATCTACTGTGCCACGCCAATGGCTTTTGGGACTGCCTGGTGAAGGAAGCCATTGAAATAAAATGAGAGGAAAAGAATTTTAACAAAGACGAAGACCTCCCTCTAAGTAAGAACTGGAATTCAATTGTAAAAAAGGTGGGACAGCAGAAATGTGATTGGATGAGGACTAACCAATCAGGAGGGACAGATGACAGGACTATAAATACCACTGGACTAGACATGCCCAGGCATCATCCCTGATGAAGATAGCAGAGTCTGTCATCAAAACGTTGGTTAATATTGATACCTGTACCCATCTGGAAGCCCAAGAAGAGTTTAATCGCCATTTGCCGGCATTTGGCCCATATTTTTCTAAACATTTTTTATCCATGTATCGGTCTAAATGTCTTTTAAACATTGTAACTATACAGGTTCCTCCGGTAGCTTTTCCAAATACCACCACTGGCTTTCTGAAAATGTATTTCCTCAAGTCCCTGAGAAACCTTCTCAGCTTAACTAATGCCCTGCTACCCTGGGAAAACCTCCAAGAGGACCACAACCTTGTCGTTGGGTTTGGAGACTTGGTGCCTCAATGACCCAGAGAGTTATATTGACTGGAGTCAGGGCTTTATACTTTGGCTCTTAGTGGAATCATCCATGCCAAACAGATCAAAGGTAGATGCCAGGCTAAGTGTGGTCCACCAGTCCTCCAGGTTTGGGGATTCAGTTCAGGGCTAACCACCCTGACCGGTAAAACAAAATTGTGAAAATAACAATGAAGAATCCTTCTACATCTGAGTATGACGGTATTCCTGAGTCTTGACCTGGGGCTTGTGTGACTGACAGTAGTGAAAACCAAGAGGAAGCTACTACGTGATGAAGGAAGCCCTGAACACAGCCAGAGATGGAGGACCTCAATTGCTGCCCCTAAATGCCAATGCCATAATAGGCAGTACGTAAGTACCCAGGAAAAACAAAATGATCAGCCACCTTATCTACACCCATCCTACTCTCCAGGGAGTAAAGTTTCAGCTTATCCAGCTTCTCCTGATAACTCCGACACTTCAATCTCAATAACTTCTGCACCTTTTCCAGCTTAATGACATCTTTCCTGTAGCTGGGCTGTCAGAACACAATACTCCAAGTGTGGTCTCACCAAAGACTTATACAGTTGCAGTATTCTGATCAATGAATACCAGTGTGCCTAATGTTTTCTTCACCACCCCATCCAACAGTGTCGCCATTTTTAGAGACGATGTACCTGTTACCGGAAGTTTCTCTGTCCAAAAAAACTCTCAAAGGCCCTGCCATTTACTGTGCAAGTCCTGCCCTGGTTTAACTTACCAAAATGCAACACCTCACACTTGCCCAAGTTAAATTCCATTAGTCATTCCTTAGACCACTTCTGGATCGAGTTGTAATCTTATGTAACCTTCAGCTGCTATTACACCACTGATATTGGCGCTGTCCATAAACCATGCTAATATCGTTGTCACCCATTGTAATTGGTGGAAATGTACAGAATTCACAGATTTGGGGTTCATTTTGAGGTTGGTCTGATGTGTGGCGTGTTTACCTAAAGAACTTTTACCGCGCTTTGTGTTTTTTTTTGGAGTTCTATAAAAAAGTTGTTATGGTCGTTTTATTTGCGAAAACCCACAACCCAAGCGGTTCATATCAATGACAAACAACTGCGCTCAACGCCAAGCAGGCGTGCCACTGATCACAGGTTTCCAGTGTAGATAACAACCCGCCAGTATCAGCCTGAGTCCGAAAGCGGCGACAGTTTTGTATCCTCAAAGTACTACTGTGTAATATTTTGCCCAATTTCCTATATTTCCCTTGCATGAGCTCATCAGTAT
Source organism: Mobula hypostoma (assembly GCF_963921235.1). NCBI lineage: Eukaryota > Metazoa > Chordata > Chondrichthyes > Myliobatiformes > Myliobatidae > Mobula > Mobula hypostoma. Next base: position 92,126,249 of record NC_086102.1, read on the forward strand.
GTTTATAGTAAATTCGGGGCAGCAGAGGGGGAATGGGGCAGCAAAGCGATGGCTGACGGCAACGCTGCTGACGACACGGGGCTAGCCGGTTTCGCGCTCGATGACGACGACGCGCTGGGCGGGCACGCGCTCGGTGACGACGACGCGCGGGGCGGGCACCCGCTCGGTGACGGCGCGCTGCAGACGCGGCCTTTCTCGGCCTTTCCACTTATTTCCTCTTCTGCTCCCGGACGGAAGGCCGGTTGCGCAGCAACGATGTAAGTGAGGGGGCCTTTGGGGTGAAACATTCCCGGCTGAAGCTCGGGACCACAGTCTCTCCAGAGGGCCCGCTGCATCCCGAGGCAGCCCGGGAGATCTGCGCAACGGGCAGATGGCCGCGTGGGGAGTCAGTCACGCATCACGGCTCCCTCACCCTCTGCTCACCACTCCGGGATTTCTGTCTCTCTTGGAGATTTTACCTCTCCTCTCCTCCTGCCTTCATCTCTTCCTCCTCGCCGCCGCCATCCTGTGCCCCCTCTTCCTCCCTTCCCCCTCTTTCCCAACATACCTTGCCCCTTTTTCCCTTCCCCAACCCCTTTTCCCCTTCCCCTCCCCCTCCTCTTCCCCTTCCCCCTTCCCCTCCTCTTCCCCCTTCCCCTCCTCTTCCCCTTCCCCTCCTCTTCCCCTTCCCCTCCTCTTCCCCTTCCCCTCCTCTTCCCCTTCCCCTCCTCTTCCCCTTCCCCTCCTCTTCCCCTTCCCCTCCTCTTCCCCCTTCCCCTCCTCTTCCCCCTTCCCCTCCTCTTCCCCTTCCCCTCCTCTTCCCCTTCCCCTCCTCTTCCCCCTTCCCCTCCTCTTCCCCCTTCCCCTCCTCTTCCCCTTCCCCTCCTCTTCCCCCTTCCCCTCCTCTTCCCCCTTCCCCTCCTCTTCCCCCTTCCCCTCCTCTTCCCCCTTCCCCTCCTTTTCCCCTTCCCCTCCTTTTCCCCCTTCCCCTCCTCTTCCCCCTTCCCCTCCTCTTCCCCCTTCCCCTCCTCTTCCCCTCCTCTTCCCCTTCCCCTCCTCTTCCCCTTCCCCTCCTCTTCCCCTTCCCCCCTCTTCCCCTTCCCCCCTCTTCCCCTTCCCCCCCTCTTCCCCTTCCCCCCCTCTTCCCCTTCCCCCCCTCTTCCCCTTCCCCCTTCCCCCCCTCTTCCCCTTCCCCCTTCCCCCCCTCTTCCCCTTCCCCCTTCCCCCCCTCTTCCCCTTCCCCCTTCCCCCCTCTTCCCCTTCCCCCTTCCCCCCCTCTCCCCCCCTCTTCCCCTTCCCCCTCCCCCCTCTTCCCCTCCCCCCTCTTCCCCTCCCCCCTCTTCCCCTCCCCCCTCTTCCCCTCCCCCCTCTTCCCCTCCCCCCTCTTCCCCTCCCCCCCTCTTCCCCTTCCCCCCTCTTCCCCCCTCTTCCCCCCTCTTCCCCTTCCCCCCTCTTCCCCTTCCCCCCTCTTCCCCTTCCCCCCTCTTCCCCTTTCCCCCTCTTCCCCTTCCCCCTTTCCCCCTCTTCCCCTTCCCCCTTTCCCCCTCTTCCTCTTCCCCTTCCCCCTTTCCCCCTCTTCCCCTTCCCCCTTTCCCCCTCTTCCCCTTCCCCCTTTCCCCCTCTTCCCCTTCCCCCTTCCCCCCCTTCCCCTTCCCCCCTTCCCCCCCTTCCCCTTCCCCCCTTCCCCTTCCCCCTTCCCCCTTCCCCCTCTTCCCCTTCCCCCTTCCCCCTTCCCCCTCTTCCCCTTCCCCCTTCCCCCTTCCCCCCTTCCCCCTTCCCCCTTCCCCCCTCTTCCCCTTCCCCCTTCCCCCCTCTTCCCCTTCCCCCTTCCCCCCTCTTCCCCTTCCCCCTTCCCCCCTCTTCCCCTTCCCCCTCTTCCCCCTTCCCCTCCTCTTCCCCTTCCCCTCCTCTTCCTCTTCCCCCTTCCCCTCCTCTTCCCCCTTCCCCTCCTCTTCCCCCTTCCCCTCCTCTTCCCCTTCCCCTCCTCTTCCCCTTCCCCCTTCCCCTCCTCTTCCCCTTCCCCCCTCCCCTCCTCTTCCCCCCTTCCCCTCCTCTGACCCCCTCTCTCTCTCTTCCCTCTATCCCAATCCTCCTGTCCACTCTTGTTCTAATAATGAAGAAAACTGTGCTTCAAGACTCTGGCGTGTATCTGAGGTGCCAGAGTTTGGCTCTGTGTATTGTTTTGATGAGAATGTGAACTGGCAGACTGAGCTACTTCACGTGGTTTTTGACAGTGCTCTAATTACCTACAGTGTCCCATGCCATATCCATGCTGGGTAAATTACCTGCCAAATCTTGAATTTAAATGGAGAAAGGAGGTCTCCTTGCCTTTAGCTTTGTTTTTTTTATGTGGAATTCTTAATTTTTAAAAGATAGGTTTCATTCCCTGGTTTTAATTTTGATGTGACAGCCAACTGTTAAAACTCAACAAGATTTTGGGAATCAAGTTGCTTCTCCAGAGAATGTGAAGTAAAGCAGGGTGCTTGTTTTAATTTCAAGCTGAAGGGAAGGTCTTGCCTGACCGTACACGATAAATTATATTATCTCATACTTTTCTGCAAGCATCAGTACTTGCATTACTTATGGCAGACTTTGATAAGGCTGCTTTTGCAGAGACCAAAGACAAATTTCTCTTGCTTTTCTTCCATTAACTTTCACTCAAAGGATATTCAAAGGGGTTCAATATCTTTGTGGGCAGGTTTGTTAGAGTTGTTTGGGAGAGTTTGAACCGATTTGGTGTGGGGATGAGAACTCATCATTGAGGACGAGGTAGTTGGTTTGCAAACAAAGGCAGTCTGTAGTGAGACTCCTAGCAAGGAGAGGCTAATGATAGGGCAAAATTGCAAAATAAAAGGCAGACAAAATTAGAAGGTGTCAATACAGGACTGAAGGTGTTATATTTGAATGTGCACAGTATATGGAATACGGTAGGTGAACTTGTACCAATTATAGATTGTCATGATGTAGGCATCACTGAATCACGGTTGAAAGAAGATTATAGCTCGGAGCTTAATGTCCAAGCATACACCGTATCGAAAGGGTAGGCAGAAAGGCAGGGGGGAGTGTTCTGTTGGTAAAGAATGAAATCAGATCATTAGAAAGAGGTGACATAGGGTCTGAAGGTGTTGAATCATTGTGGACAGAGGCTAAGGAACTGCAAGGGTAAAAAGACCCTGATGGGAGTTGTATACAGATCCCCAAACACTAGTAAGGATGTGGGCTACAAATTACAATGGAAATAGAAAATGCATGCCAAAAGGGCAATGTTACAATAGTCATGGGGGGCTTCAATATGCAGGTAGATTGGGAAAATCAGATTGGTGCTAAATTCCAAGAGGGGTGATTTCTAGAATGCCTATGAGATGGCTTCTTAGAGCAGTTCATGGTTGAGCCCTTGAGCAATGAACCAAATTGATTAGATAGCTGAAGGTAAAAGAACCCTTAGGGGAAAGTGATCATGTGGTGGAATTCACCCTGAAATTTGAGAGGAGATGCTCAAGTCAGATGTATCAGTAATACAGTGGAGTAAAAGGAATTCCAGAGGCACGAGAGGGGAGTTGCCCAAAATTGATTGGTAAAAGAACACTGGCAGGGTGATAGCAGACATTTCTGGAAGTAATATGGAAGGCTCAGGATGTATACATCCCAAAAAGGAAGAAGTATTCTAAAGGCAAGTTGACACAACCATGGCCACTATAAAAGCCAAAGAGAGGACATTTAATAGAGCAAAGCTTAGTGGGAAGTTAGAGGGTTGGGAAGCTTTTAAAAACTAATAGAAGGCAACTAAAAAAAGTCATTAAGAAGGAAAAGATGGAATTTGAAAATAAGCTAGCCAATAATATTAAAGAAGGTACCAAATGTTTCTTCAGATAACATGAAGTGTAAAAGAGAGGCAAGAGTGGATATTGGTCTGCTGGAAAACAATAGTGGAGAGGTCATAATGGGGGACAAGGAAATTACAGACAATATAAATGAGTATTTTCCATCAGTCTTCACTGTGGAAGTTCTAGAGTGTCAGGGGTCAGAAGTGTGTGAAGTTGCCATTACCAGGAGGAAGTTCTTCAGAAACTGAAAGGTCTGAATGTAGATAAATAACCTTGGGCCTGGTGTTGTACACCCCAGGGTTCTGAAAGAGGTTGTGAAGGCATTAGTAATGATCTTTCAAGAATCACTGGATTCTGGACAGTTTTGGAGGTCTGGAAATTTGCAGATGTCATTTCACTCTTCAAGAAGGAAGAGAGGCAGAAGAAAGGAAGTTATCGATCAGTTAGTGTAACCTTAGTGTTTGGGTAGATGTTGGAATCGATTGTTTAGGATGAAGTCTAAGGGTAGTTGGAGGCATATGATAAAATAGGCTGTAGTCAGCATAGTTTCCTCAAGGGATAATCTTGCCTGACAAATCTTTTGGAATTCTTTGAAGAAATAAGCAGGATAGACGGAGGAGAATTGACTAATGTGTGTTTGGATTTTCAAAAGGCCTTTGACAAGGTGCCACACAGAGGCTGCTTAACAAGTTAAGAGCCTATGGTATTACATCATAGATTCTGTCATGTATAAGGCAGTGGCTGATTGGCAGGAGACAGATAGCAGGAGTGAAAGGTGCCTTTTCTGGCTGGCTGCCGGTGACTAGTGGTGTTCCACAGGGGCCTATGTTGGGACTGCTTATTTTTACATTATATGTCAAGGACTTTGATGGAATTGATGGCTTTGTTGCAAAGTTTATGGATGATACAAAAATAGGTGGAGGGGCTGGTAGTTTTGTGGAAGTAGGGAGGCTACAAAAGGATTTAGACAGATCAGGAGAATGGGCAAAGAAGCGGCAGATGGAATACAGTGTCGAAGAGTATGGTCAGGCACTTTGGTAGAAGAAATAAAAGAGTAGACTATTTTCTAAATGGAGAGAAAATTCAAAAAACTGAGGTGCAAAGGGATTTGGGAGTCCTAGTGCAGGATTTGCTGAAGGTTAATTTGCAGGTTGAGTCTGTGGTGAGGAAGGCAAATGTGATGTTAGCATTCATTTCAAGAGGACTAGAATATAAAAGCAAGGATGTAATGTTGAGGCTTTATAAAGCACTGGTGAGGCCTCACTTGGAGTATTGTGAGCAGTTTTGAGCCCCACATCTTAGAAAAGGTATGCTGACACTGGAGAGGGTTCAAAGGAGGTTCATGAAAGTCATTCCAGGTTTCAATGGCTTGTCATATGAAGACTGATGGCTGTGTGCCTGTATTCACTAGAGTTCAGAAGAATGGGGGGTGACCTCATTGAAACCTTTTGAATAGTGATAGGCCTTGAGTGGATGTGGAGAGGAATGGACTAGAGGGGACAGCCTCAGAATAGAGGGGTGTCCTATTATAATGGAGATTAGGAGGAATTTCTTTAGCCAGAGAGTGGTGAATCTGTGCAGTTCGTTGCTACATGTAGCTGTGGAGGCTAAGTCTTCATGTGTATTTAACATAAGAGGTTGATAGGTTATTGATTGGTTAGACCATAAGACAAAGGAGCAGAAATCGTCCATTTGGCCATCAAGTCTGCTCCGCCATTCTATCATGAGCTGATCCATTCTCCCATTTAGTCCCACTCCCCTGCCTTCTCACCATAACCTTTGATGCCCTGGCTACTCAGATACCTGTCAATCTCTGCCTTAAATACACCCAATGACTTGACCTCTACTGTCGCCCGTAGCAACAAATTCCACAGATTCACCACCCTCTGGCTGAAAAAATTTCTTCACATCTCTGTTCTGAATCGGTGCCCTTCAATCCTTAAGTCATGCTCTCTCATACTAGACTCCCCCACCATGGGAAACAACTTTGCCACATCCACTCTGTCCATGCCTTTTAACATTCGAAATGTTTCTATGAGGTCCCCCCTCATTCTTCTAAATTCCAAGGAGTACAGTCCAAGAGCAGTCAAGCGTTCCTCATGTGTTATTCCTCTCATTCCCGGAATCATTCTGGTGAATCTTCTCTGAACCCTCTCCAACGTCAGCACATCCTTTCTTAAATAAGGAGCCCAAAACTGCCCACAGTACTCCCAAGTGAGGTCTTACCAGTGCCTTATAGAGCCTCAACATCACACCCCTCCTCCTATACTCTATTCCTCTAGAAATGAATGCCAACATTGCATACGCCTTCTTCACCATCGACTCAACCTGGAGGTTAACTTTAAGGGTATCCTGCACGAAGAATTCCAAGTCCCGTTGCATCTCAGAACTTTGAATTCTCTCCCTATTTAAATAATAGTCTGCCCGTTTATTTCTTTTACCAAAGTGTATAACCATACACTTTCCAACATTGTATTTCATTTGCCACTTCTTTGCCCATTCTCCTAATCTATCCAAGTCTCTCTGCAGACTCTCTGTTTCCTCAGCACTACTGGCCCCTCCACCTATCTTTGTATCATCAGCAAACTTAGCCACAAAGCCATCTATTCCATAATCCAAATCGTTGATGTACAACGTAAAAAGAAGTGGCCCCAACATGGACCCCTGTGGAACACCACTGGTAACCGGCAGCCAACCAGAATAGGATCCTTTTATTCCCATTCTGTTTCCTGCCAATCAACTAACGCTCTATCCATGTATGTAACTTTCCCGTAATTCCATAGTCTCTTATGAAGGGATATGGGGAGAAGGCAGGAGACTGGGGCTGAGAGGAAAAATGGTGGAGCAGACTTGATGGGCCAAATGGCCTTATTCTGCTCTGATATGATATAACTGCAAGCAATTATTAGCTTTTAAACAATTCATATGCAGCTTGTAACAAAATTAACTGAAGTCCAACAGGGAAGATGGTCCAGTTGCAGTGAGTAGAACATTTCAAATTTAAAGTATTATTAGACCAAAGAAAAAAAGCTTATATGATGTTATCAAAAAGAGCAGTAAGCTTGAGGACGGGAAATAATACTGGAATTCAGCAAAGGACAACAAAGAAATTGATAAGGAAAAAGAAAGTAATGAGAGGAATTTTGTGAACTGCAAGGACAGGTCAGAAAAGTTATGCAGATACATAGGAAGATAATATTCCTCCTTTAATGTGAGGTAGGACAATAAGGAAATGGCATAGAACAAGACACAGAAAGCCTTCCAAAATAGTGGAGAAATACAGCAAATGAAATGAAATAAATTAGCAATGGTCAAGAAAGCAGCATTGGAGTAATTAGTGGGACAAGAATCACACTTGAGGAATCAATCCTCAAGATCTGAAGATCTACAATGAAGTATTTTGATAAGGATGGTTATGGAGGTAAAAACAGAGCAGATCAGGAAGCAGCTGTGGAAAGAAAAATAGTTTGCCATCCAGATGTGGGATCCTTCATCAGAACTGAGAAAGAGAAAGTAAGTTCCATTTAACTTTCCTTTCTTTTCCACTTCTGGTGAAGGAGTTTGGGACCTGAAACATTAACTGTTTCTCTACACATTTGCTGCTTGATCGGAGTTTTAACAACATTTTCTGTTCTTATGTCAGATTTCCAGTGTTGGTGTTCAGAGGGACCTGGGTGCCTTCTACATGAATCACTGAAAGTCAATGGTCTAGTACAGTAAACAGTTAAGAAGGCAAATAGTATGTTGCCTTTATTCTAAGAGGGTTTGTGTTTAAGAGCAAGGATACCTTGCTGCATTTATGTATGACCCGAGTGAGACTGTACCCAGAGAGTGGTGTACAGTTTGGGTGTCCCTACCTGAAAAGGAACAATTACGAGCACTATAATTTATCACAAGATAGAATCCTGGGATGGCAGTTCTATCCTACGAAGACAGATTAAGATCTCTGGACCTTCACTTTATTTTTCTTTAGAAGAGTAGGAGGTGATCTCATTGAAAAGTGCAAAACCTTAGCGCCTGTGAAGATTCTGTATTTCCACTGGCTGTGTTGTATAAAACCATGAATCATAATTTTCAAAATAAAGGGTATGCTGTTCAAAACAGAATTAAGAAAATCTGCATCTGGAGTGTAGGTGGTGAGTACATACATGACAGATTAATTTTTTAAAATATGGAAATAAAGGGATGTGGCGTTAGTGCAGTAAAGTCTTGTTGAGATAGATCAGCGAAGATCTCATTGAATAGATCAGTCTGCATAAGGTTGAATGGCTTTACTCTTGCCTCTATATACGCTAGCCTAACCATTTAACAACTCCATTTCTTTAGAGCATAATGAGCTTGACAGGAGCACTGTTTTACAGAATTTGCAAGTAAAGAGAACCAATATTTCAGGAGAATCTCAGTGGAAAGAGGAAATTTAGGAACTAAGGATTGCTGGTTAAGCTAGATGGATGGTTTCATGTGGTGGAGCAAATTTAAATGTAATTTGACTTCTCAGAAGAATGTGAGGCTATAGAGAATGTTAGAAGTAGGAGAAACAAGGCTGAGACTTTTAACTTGTAAGAATTTTGAAATCAAATGCCCTGGTGAATTGTACTGCTGTACCATGTTTTTAGAGAATTTTTGCATGTCTGGCAAAGGTTCAAATCCTAGTCTTGATGCAGGGTCTCAACTGGGAACATTGACTATGTTTTGCCTGAGGTTTCTCCAGCAGTTTGTTAATTTGCTGAAAAGTCAAATCCTGCTTGATAAAATATTGAATGTTCCACATTCTGGCAGAAAGTGAAAATACGCAAGGTTCTTTTGGAGGTGAAGACGTGTTAATTGTTGGAAGCTTGGAGCCAGTTATTTGTAGTAATCCTTGTAATTGTGGAGAGATTGCTCTCAACACTTGGAAAGCTAAGTCATCATGTCCTCCCAGGTAATTATGCATCCCTGTTCTCCAGTAGTTGGAGTGATCCTGACTGAACAAGAAAACAAAAATTCAATACTCTGTGCTTTCATAAACTACACAGATCATGATTTACTATGGAGGTGCCTCTGCTCACTCATTTAATGATATTTTGAAATGGATGTCCTTTTAATCTGTGCTTTGACACTCTCTACTTGTATTTTAGTAGGAATGTTTATGCCCTATAGAGAATGTTTGAACATCTGTACATTTTGGATTGTTAAACTAGGGGAAAGATGACTTCATGCTCTCCATTATTGATTTTAAAATTTGACTTTGTGAATTGTAATGTTAATAAATTAATGCAACTATCTTTTTAAAATTTGGATTGTACTATCTTGTTTCAGATGCATAATCTGGGTTTAGACCATAAAACATAGGAGCAGAATTAGGCCATTCAGCCCATCAAGTCTGCATTGCTATTCCATCATAGCTGATCCTGGATACCACTCATCCCCATACATCTGCCTTCGCGCCATATTATTTGGTGCCCTGACTGATCAGGAAATGGTCAACTTCCACCTTACAGACAAACTTGGCCTCCACCGCACTCTGTGGCAGAGTATTCCATAGATTTACCACACTCTGGCGAAAAAAAAATTCCTGTTTACCTCTGATCTAAAGGGTCACCCCTCAATTTTGAGGCTGTGCTCTCTAGTTCTGGATACCTCCACCATAGGAAACATCCCCTCCACATCCACTCTATTTAGCTCTTTCAACATTCGGTAGGTTTCAATGAGATTCCCCGCCCGCCCCCATTCTTCTAAATTCCAGTGAGTACAGCCCCAAGGCTGCCAAACATTCCTCATATGTTAACCCTGCCATTCCTGGAATCATCTTTGTGAACTTCCTCTGGACTCTCTCCAATGACAATACATCCTTTCGGAGATATGGGGCCCAAAAATGTTGACAATACACCAAGTGCGGTCTGACTAGTGTCTTCTAAAGGCTCGACATTACCTCCTTGCCTTTATATTCTATTCCCCTTGAAATAAATGCCAACATTGCATTTGCCGCCTTTACCATAGACTCAACTTGTAAATTAACCTTCTGGAAGTCTTGTACAAGGACTCCTAAGTCCCTCTGCACCTCTGATGTTTGAACCTTCTCCCCATTTAGATAATAGGCCGCACTATGGTTCCTTTTACCAAAATGCATTATCGTACATTTCCCAACACTGTATTCCATCTGCCACTTTTTTGCTCATTCTTCCAAATTGTCTAAGACCTGCTGCAATCGTGTTGCTTCCTCAGCACTACCTACCTCTTCACCTATCTTCGTATCATCTGCAAACTTTGCCACAAAGCCATCAATTCCATTATCTAAATCATTGGCGAGCACTGTGAAAAGTAGTCTTCTCAATACTGATGCCTGAGGAACACCACTAGTCACTGGCAGCCAACTCGCTGCCTCCTGCCTGTCAGCCATTCTGCTATCCATGCCAGTATCTTTCCTGTAACGCCATAGGAATTTATCTTGTGAGGCAGCCTGATGTGTGTCACCTTGTCCAACCTGTCTATTAGCTCCTCGAAGAACTCTTAAACAGATTTGTTCGCAAGATTTCCCATTACAGAAACCATGCTGACTTAGTTTGTTATTGGTCTCCAAGTACCTTGAAACCTCATCCTTAATAATGGACTCCAACACTTTCCCTACCACTGAGGTTAGGCTAACTGGCCTATAATTTCCTGTCTTTTCCCTCCTCCCTTTTTAGAGAGTGGAGTGACATTTGCAATCTTCCAGTCCTCTTGGACCATGCCAGAATCAATTGATTCTTGAAAAATCATGGCCAGTGCATCCATTATCTCTTCAGTAACCCCTCTCAGGACTCTGGGATGTAGTCAATCTGGCCCAGGTGACTTAATCCATTTTAAAACCTTTAATTTTGCCTAGCACTTTTTCCTTTGTGATAGCAATGGCACTCACTCCTGCTCCCTGAGACTCTCAGACCTGTGGCACACTGCTTGTGTCTTCCACAGTGAAGACAGATGCAAAGTGCCCATTAAGTTCATCTGCCATTCCTTTGCTCCCCATTACTACCTCACCAGTGGTCCAATATCAACTCTTGGCTCCCTTTTACTCTATATAACAGAAAAAAACTTTTGGCATTCTGCTTTATATTATTGGTTAGTCTGTCCTCATATTTAATCTGTTGCCTTCTCATAGCTTCTTTTGTTGGATTTTAAAAGTTTCCCAATCATCCAACCTGCCACTCACTTTTGCTACCTCATATGCCCTTTCTTAGGCTGTAATGCGGTCCTTAACTTCCTTTGTCAGCCATGGTTGACTATCCCTGCCATTTGAGAACTTCTTCCTCTGTGAGACATACAGGTTTCCCCTGACATCCGAAGGTAGAGCATTCCTATGAAACGGTTCGTAAGCCGGAATGTCGTAAAGCGAAGAAACAATTACCATTTATTTATATGGGAAAATTTTATGAGCGTTCGCAGACCCAAAAATAACCTACCAAATCATGCCAAATAACACATAAAACCTAAAATAGCAGTAACATATAGTAAAAGCAGGAATGATATGATAAATACACAGCTTATATAAAGTAGAAATACTTTTCCACAATCATCACCTGAACTGTTCTCCGTAGCGAAAATCTCACGCAAACGCCGTCGGCAAAAACACGGCACGAGCGCTCTCTAATAACCTTTAAGCTATGAAGCTGCCAAATCATACCAAATACCACGTAAAAATACACAGCCAATATAAAGTGGAAATAATGTATGTACAGTGTAGTTTCACTTACCGGAATTGGGAAAGCGCGGAGCACACTGATGATGGTGTGTCGGATTGCATCGCCTCTGATCTCGGCCGACAATTACGTGTCGGGCGACACCTAATTAATTAGCATGTTTATTTCGGCTTTTTTCTGAAAGATGTGCTGTGTGTCTCCCGGCTACTGCTGCATTCCGCAAATCGGTATCTGTCTGTGGCCTGGGTGTTGGGGTGATGGGGACACTGGGGTGTTATCTCGTCGTCTGTTTCCATTAGAGCAGGTAGCTCATCTTCTCCTATGACTGCCCCCCTCGATGTCGAAGGTTGAGGTTTGTCGTCTGCTTGGCTGATGTGGAAGGCTTGCTTGACTGCTGAGCCTCGCGCATTTTTAGATCATACAGTTCTTTGTAAGCACTCAAACCATCCTGCAAATATGCCCTAAACCGATGTATCCTTTCAAAATTAAAGTCGTACTTTATCATTACTCATTCGGTTTCGATTGTTATCCTTTCCTCTTCCTATTGCATCAGCTCTTCATCTATCAGTTCTTGGTCATGGGATGCCAAAACCTCTTCAACATCATCTTCGTCAGCCAACTCACTTAGTCCTTACTTTGTTCACCACGATCGAAAAGCTTAATTATGTCTAGTTTTATGCTAAGTGTAACACCCTTACGAGCTCTTTCAGGCTTTTCCGATACCATAGAACTCATCTTGCAAACGGCTGTTCACAGACGTGTTTAAGCAATGCCGGCGAGAATGCCGTTTGGAATCCGGGGGAGAGCGGCTGTTCGGGGCGCGTGCTGCCTTTTATTGCGTGCTGCTTTTCTCGTAACAGTGAAAACACTTTCTGAAAGCGAAAACAGGGTACTAATATAGGTCTTTCGTAACAGTGAGGTTTTGTAAAGCGAATGTTCGAAAAGCAGGGGACACCTCTATCTATCCTGCACCTTGTGAACTATTCCCAGAAACTTCAGCCATCTCTGTTCTGCCATCATCCCTGCTGGTATCCTCTTCCAGTCCACCTGGGCAAGCTCTTCTCATGCCTCTATAATTCCCTTTATTTCACTGTAATATTGATACATCTGACTTGTGCTTCTCCCTCTCAAATTGCAGTATGAATTAATCATATTATGATCACTGCCTTCTAAAGGTTCCTTTACATTAAGCTCCCTAATGAGATCTGGGTTATTACATAACACCCAATCTAAGATAGCCTTTCCCCAAGTAGGATTAAGCACAAGCTGCTATAAAAAGTCATCCCGTAGGCATTCAACACACTCCCTCTCTGGCAATCTGACACCAACCTGATTTTCCCAATCACCTTGCATATTGAAGACCCGGTTACAATTGTGTCATTACCCTTATTACATGCCTTTTCCAGCTCTCTTTGCAATCTTAACCCCATATCTTGGCTACTATCTGGAGGCCCATATATGATTCCCATGATTTTTTTTTCCCTTTGCAATTCTTTTGCTCCGCCCACAAAGACTCAACGTTCTCTGACCCTATGTCACCTCACCTCTTTCTAAGGATGTTATTCCATCTCTTGCTAACAGAACCACACCTCCACCTATGCCTTCCTGGCTGTCCTTTCAGTACAAAGTATATCCTTTGATGTTAAGCTCCCAGTTATGGCTACCTTTCAACCACGACTCAGTGATCCCCATAATGTCATATTGACGAATCTCTAATTTCACTGTGAGTTTGTCCACCTTATTGCGAATGCTATGTGCATTTAAATACAGCACCTTCAGTCCTGCGTTCTTTGCTGTTTTGAATTTTGTCTCTGTGATGCAATTTAACTCTTTGCTCTATCTGCATTTATACCCCGTTGTTGGCTTGTCCTTCCTTACATTCATGTTACACCCATCATCGACTTGTAAACCCACTGGCTTATCCTCAGCTCTTATCATCCTGGTTTCCACCCCCTGCCATATTAGTTTAAACCACTCCCAGCAGCTCTAGTAAATCTGCCCCCAAGAATGTTGGACCCCCCTCAGATTCAAGTGCAACCTGTCCATCTTGTACAGGTCCCACCTGCCAGAAATCTGAATCCCTGCCCCCACCCCAATTCTTCAGCCACACATTTATCTGCCACCTCATTCTATTCCTATCCTCACTGTCACGTGGCACAAGCTGCATTCCCAAGGTTACTATCCTTGAAGTCCTGATTCTCAGCTTCCTTCCTAACTCCCTATATTCTATTTTTCAGGACCTCATCCTTTTTTCTTCCTATGTCATTGGTACTGATATGTACCATGACTTCTGGCTGACCACCCTCTCTTTTCAGGATATTATGGGCGCGTCCAGAAACATCTTGAACCCTGGCACCTGGGAGGCAAACTACCACCCGCCTTTCCTTTTCTGTGCATCCACAGAATTGCTTATCTGTCCCCCTGACTATAGAGTCCCCTATTTCTGCTGCCATCCTGTTCCATTCCCTACCCTTCTGGGAGCCAAAGGGTGAGACTCAGTGCCAGAGACACGGCCGCTGTTGCTTCTCCCAGGCAGGGTTTGAAGCTACTTGTTTTACAGTAGTTAACTATAATATCGTTTGAAAAAATGAATTGTTTTTCAATGTTTTAGTTTCTTAAGGTTGTCATAGCCAGGGGTGGTAATGGGTTTAAACTCCCACTATTTATTAAATGCTTCTTATGGCGTATGTCTCATATAGCCGTTGACAACCAAATCCAGCTCCTAGCTTTCACATGTGGCTTAGCTACTAAGCCCAGTAGAACTGTTTCTACTGACAGCAGAAGGCAAAGGCTGGTTACTGATGCCTTAAAACAAGTTGCTTCAGGCAGATGAGGCTCATCAGCTCATCTTGGAAAAGGAAAATTGATCTTAAACCTTTGCTGCTTTGTGGCTAAACCCACTTATAGGAAAGGTTTTGGAAGTAAACCCCTAGAACAAATCTGGAGCTGGAGTCTCTAAGGCAATCCAACGTTGAGTTCCGTGCTGAATGGCAACTCCTACAATACCACTGGTGCCAAATTGTATTGTTCTCTTGAGTTCCTTTGGATTCATCAGCTGTGTGGAGGGGGAACAGAGAGGGGATTTTCTTGGACTTATTTAGTTGATATGAGATTGTGGTGAGTCTGTCATTCTCGTCATTAAGAACCCTCACCATCTAGAACATACCCTCATTAGTACTATCATGGAGGAGGTACAGGACACTGAAGATGCACACTCAATGTTTTAGGAATAGCTTATTCTCCAATATCAGAGTTCGGAATGGTCCATTATTACCTCATTATTTCTCTTTCGCACTATTTAATTATTTATGTCTTGCACTGTACTGCTGCCACGGAATAACAAGTTTCATGATACATGTCAGTGATAACAAAACCTCATTCTGGTTCCAGCTAGTGCTGTTATTGTGTTTTGTCATGGTAATATTAGGTAGATAGTTCAAGGTTTTGGCAAAGTAATGAGCAATGGAATTATGATGGACACTAAATGGTGTTTAACATGGGATAGGAATCTGGACATGATTGTCTTTATGATAATGATCATGGACTCGCTGTAATATAGCCAAAGTAAGGCTGCTGGGTATACTGTTGATGATGTACTAAAGACAGTGTATGACATGAGGGAACTTTCAAAATTTCAAAATCAAGAATTATCTTTTAAGCATCTTTATTCTGTTTGATGTTGAGTGGCTTGTTGCAGCTAGAAATATTCAACTGAACACATCAGGAACTTAATGCAGCTAGAAACATCTAATTGAATTTATTAAGTTCCTGAATTATGCCTTACAGATAATCAACAAGACTTTTAAGGCATTTTTCTTTCTTGATGATGCATTATTGGAATCTGTTGATTTGATTTTGACGGACTCAGATTAGTTCCTGGTCAGTGGTGATCCCTTATATCTTGGCAGATATCTCAGCAGTGCTGGTGATGTGGTCAAGGCAAAGTAGAAATTCCTTTTGTTCACTGTTCATTTATTAATGTGAATGGTTTCTGCTGCCTGTCACATTATTGGTTCATTATATCCTGGTTTTGCCATGGACTGTCACAGGCTGTCTCATTTTTGGAATAGTCTGTGAAGCTTGACCTCAAACTTTTACATCTCTTGTTTTATAACCTGCAGCCAATTTCTTATCCAGTTAAGATTTATCTTGACTCCACATTTTGAGCGTCATTCATGGAATGTTTGCAAAATATTTCTGGAAATCTGAGTCTATGGGACTGTTTATCATCATTGACACTCTTGGGAGTCAGTGCTTTAAATATGTTAGCAACATACAAAACGCAGAAGGAACTCAGCGGGTCAAGAGGCATCCTCTGCTCTATTGTTTTGACTTTAGAAGGCTTGGAAAGCATTGCATGAGATTAGAAAATTTAATATCACATTCTCTGATTTAAGAAGAGGAAGGTACAGGGATGTCTTGTTGAAAAATTGCTGGATCATACAATTTATCTACAAAGAATTATTTCTGCTGATCTGAGACAGCAGGCTTGGATTTGGTAAAGGCAGATAAAGTGCTTGATGAAGATTGAAAAATCTTCAAAGCGACTGACAGAGGACGGCAATGTCTGTCGATTTTATTTGTATCGTCTCTCAAAATTAATTTAATAAAGTTCCTCATAAGAGGCTTTCAACTCCAGTTGCAACTCCTGGGTTTGAGATTAATGTACTGACCTGGTATAAAATTGTCTGAACATGTGAATGGTGACAAATTGGCAGCTGTGATGACTAATTCGGCAAATTTATTTTAAGATGTCTAGATGATGTAGGTAATGGGATTGAAAGCCATATATCCAAATTTGCCTCCTTGAGTAGCTTTCCTTGGCAATGTTGAATAAAAGCTATTTGGTCTGTGAGACCTAACCATTCTAATAAGCACAGGTAGACTTTCTGGTCTATCCTACCTATAATTTTAATTGCATCCATTACCAAAATCATCTCTATTTCAACCAATACAGCATCCTCTCTGTAGACATTGCTGAGTACTCACTGTACTTTATGCATTTAATCATGTTCCACCTTTGAAACTAATTTATCTTGACCTGTGTCTGACTTCATGTTTACTAATTACACATTGGTAGAAATAGCCCTAGTAATGGTGGTTTTAATGCCATTATATTGTGAATGAAATGTCAGTTCTAACCTACCATAACAAATATCGTAAGATAAAATTTGGGCAAATTACTGTTAATGGGATTAAGGTCTTTTGCATGTTGCCTGAAGTTGCTTCTCATAGTTGTATAGTACAAAGGCCTTTTGAGCTACCATGTCCATGTTGTTCTCTTACGTTAATCCTATTTACTTGCATTAGGCCTGTAGCTTTTAAAGCCTCAACAATTTAAATACTTGTCAATTTGATACTGTATCTTACATGCCATGAGAGTAACTGCATTCGTCACCTCTTTAGGCAGCACATTCAAGCCTCCATACACTTCGTTTCCCTCTATTCGACCTTCAATCTTTGCTCCTTGTCTTAGATGACCCACCATGATCCTCCCTATCGCCCTCATATGGTCACCTCTTAGCTTCCTCCACTTAGACCTATATGATTCAGTCTCTCCTTTTAACTGAAATACAACCTATGCCTTAGATAAACTTTACATAGTTTATTGTTTTGAAATTTGGTGTATTTTATTCTGTAATGACCATTTACAAATCAATTGGTGAGAGTTTGTCTTGTTATGGGAGTTTTCATCAGATATTCATTCTGTCACATGATGTTGCTTAGTCCACCTTCTCGATAGAAACATAGAAAACCTACAGCACAATACAGGCCCTTCAGTCCACAATGCTGTGCTGAACATGTACTTACTTTAGATACTACCCAGGGTTACCCATAACCCTGTTATTTTTTCTAAGCTCCATGTACCTATCCAGGAGTCTCTTAAAAGACCCGATTGTATCCGCCTCCATCACCGTCGCCGGCAGCCCATTCCCACGCACTCACCACTCTCTGTGGAAAAACTGTGCCTTCTTGCGTTAGCCATTTCTGCCCTGGGAGAAAGCCTCTGACTATCCACATGATAAATGGCTCTGATCATCTTATACACCTCTATCAGGTCACCTTGATACTTCATAATGAGTAAAACAAATGAACTATGTTATTGCAATGTTTGAATTGTACACAAAGAACCAATGGGCCTTTTGATGTTGGGAAACAGTACCCTAACCTGTGTCTTTTAATTCTACAGGGCGGATTACTGGAAGTCCCAGCCAAAGAAGTTCTGCGAGTACTGCAAATGTTGGATAGCAGATAATAAGCCTGTATGTTGAATTTTGCTATTTGACTCATTTTGGCTGTGTAGATCTGTTTTAGCTGCTGTTTGAACCAACCCAACCCACCATATCGTTATAGCATAATTTTTTATTATTAAAAGGATATGTTCTGTACATAATTTTCAGCATCCTATTTAACTAGACTTTGAAGGTCGCACTTCTTCCTTGAAGCTTGTTTGTTAGGTTCATCGGGATGGTTTTGACGACAGAGAGGAGAGTTAGTGGCCAGGTTAGGGTTTAGGGACAAGGATATGAGCGAGTTAGAGGTCAGGCTGGTCTGGGGTCTGCTCCACCCTCTGCTGTCAAAGGCCAGTGATCTCCATGGACAGTAAGTGCTGCGGATGAAAACCAACAAGGATTAGGGTTGGTTGGTGAATCTCTCTGGGTCAGCGGAACCTACGATCGAAGGTCTTTGCGGGCTGAAGGCATGAGAATCAGCAATCCCTTAAGTTATCGAGTCTAGAACTCGAGGCCTGGACTTTGGTGTCCTGTCATTGGCAAGTCCTGGGGTTGATACCAAAGAACAAAAGACAAAAACCGAAATTGGGGAGTTCGGAAGATGAGGACTGATGACCGAAGCCTTGGGTCTGCAAGTCTGCATGTCCACTGGGGAAATTGGAGTTTGATGTCTGAGTCTGCTGGAGGCCCAGAAGTGGCCTATCTTTGTGTGAGTGGGTGTGTGCATGGAGGGAAGAGGTGGGCTTGTTTTGCTGCTATTATTTTGGCTTGTGTTGTTCTGCTGAACATTGTGGGCCTTCTATATTGGTATCGGAATGTGTGGTGACACTTGGAGGCTGTGTTGGTTGTTAACACAATCAACATTTTGGACTATGTTTTGATGTGCATGTGATAAATGAATCTGAATCTGAAACTATTGAATTGTAAGAGATTTGGTTCAGTAACATCGTAATGACTTCCACTAAATTTACAATCCTTGATTAGTCTGACCTATACAAGGCACCAGGCCTCAGCATAGTGGAAATGACTACAAGGCACCAGGCCTCAGCATAGTGGAAATGACTCGTATTAAACTTTTACAAGAAGTTTAAAATAGGATGAACCACCTGACATCAGTTCAGGCACTGAACAAGATGGATAGATAGATACTTTATTGATCCCAAAGGAAATTAGTATCGCAGTAACATTACAAAATAAAGATATACACAGCTCAGTGACCTCTACAAGGTCAAGCTCACTATCATCTAATGATTGACAGAATTTAAAAGAATGTTTTAAACAATGGCCTGGCACAATTCATCTGAGTTGAACCAGACTCTTCATCACCGTCTCTGTGAAGGCCCGTGCTGGCTTTGTGATACCAGGAAATAGCTTAGTGCATTAGATTCAACAAAAGCTATGGATTTCAAATATAGTGAACGGATCTGTCAACTAGAATAGGTACATTGCAATGTAACTGCAGTGGCATCCACCTGACTAGAAAGAGGCAGGATCTGTCAGTCTAGCCAGTCACTGCCCGGTTGTTCAAACAGTTATGAGCAAAGTGTTGTTGTGACAGTACTAACAGCACTTGGACATCAGTAATTTACTTTTGGTTGGTACTTTGCTTCCATTAAGGCTACTAGATCTTATTTTAGGCTTGTTCCACACAGCCTAAAGAACTGGATTCCAGGGCTTGTTGCTCTTAATATCCCAGCAGTATTTGACTGACTGTGGCAATAAAGAACCCCAGTGAAACTGGTGAGAGGATAGCCTGTCTCTAACGACTTCTTACCCAGTACTAAGGAAGTACGGTCATCTCTGCCCTCAGGATATTATAATATTTTGAAAGACCATTTACTGTCAATTCAGAAACTTCTTAAGACAGGCTTTGTTAATAAAACAGAAAATATGTATAACTAGTGGGCCTAGCTTTGAGTTTTTTCCAGTTGTGACCACATGGGTTTTCTGTAGCCAGTCCTGTTTCTTCTCTCATCCCAGAGATCTGAGTTGTTTGGGTAATTAGCTATGCGTAAGAAGTATATTCTGAAGGGAGTTATGGGAATATAAGGAGAATAAACTGAGTTCTGTATAAGATTAATGTAAATGGGTACCTGACAATCAGCATGGACTCAATGGCCGTTAGTTTTGTTTTTATACAATGATATCACCACATATCTACACCTTTGAGATAGTGATCTAGTGTAACAGATCCCTTTCCTATTATAGAACCTACTTGATTTCAAACTGATAAAAGGCGCCAACCAGTTGATTGTATTTAATTTGTGTTTCAGTTTTACATTTTCCATTCAAATTTTAATTGGCATTTGATCATTCCTTCTAATGTGGTAGTGTTATAACAATGTGTTTGGAAAGGATTTGGTTTTAAAATTATATTCTGGGAGCATAATTTCATCTGGTATTTTAAAAGTGATGCTCTGTACATTTACAGTCACAGTATTACTGATGTATTTGTATTGACTATGGATTCTGATGTTTCTTGGTACAGGGTTCTTTGAGAATTCAAAGAGACATAATGACTCTGAAAATGGACAGTAGCAGGAGTCTAGTAGGGGAAGGAAAAGAAGCAAAGATGGTGTTCCACATGCCCTTATACCATGGATAAGAGAGACTTCATTCAAATTTGTATATAAGAGTTAACCAATCAGATAGCCCCATTTGAATAATGTGACACCAAATAAGCTTCCAGAAAGAGGGAAAAAATAACCACTAAAGGGTCCACCGAACAATTGCATATATATACTATGACTATTGTGTGGGCAGGTGGCCAGGTAGTTAAGGCATTGGACTAGCGACCTGAAGGTCGTGAGTTCGAGCCCCAGCCGAGGCAATGTGTTGAGCAAGGCACTTAACCACACATTGCTCTGTGACGACACTGGTGCCAAGCTGTATTGGTCCTAATGGCTTTCCTTTGGACAACATCAGTGTCGTGGAGAGGGGAGACTTGCAGCATGGGCAACTGCCAGTCTTCCATACAACCTTGCCCAGGCCTGCGCCCTGGAGAGTGAAGACTTCCCACGCGCAGATCCATGGTCTCGCAGATGCAGACTAACAGTTGCCTTTACGATGACTACTTGGAAATATATTGAGCAATTACATGTATGTAGGTAATTATACGGTATAAAATAGAGGCAGGCATAAAAAGTTAACCTGCAAAGAAAATAACTATTATATAGTCTGATATTGACCCCTTTGATTGTAAATCACACAAAATCATTATATCTGAAAATTCAGAGACAGAAAAACTTGATATCTACGTTAAGTATAAAATAATCAAAAACCTACCTGAATTATGTAAATACAGGGTATTCATAGAATTATGTTACTGTTAGGTAGATTAGAAGGCATACTTGCCTGAGTTTGAACTACTGTATTAATAATCACCCTTATACAAGTAAAAATTATGAAGAGGCATATCAGGATAAATAATATGACTCGTAATATTGAGTAACCCTAGCTTCTCAGAGTTCAATGAATCAAACAAAATAAATCCTGTCAATCAGGTTGATGTATTTTAGCTGCTTCTTTACAAATATGAGCAGTCAAATCAGTTATGTCTTCAGACTCATCAGGTATGATGTGATTGGAATCAAGCTGTAAAGTTTAATTGTTGAAGCTTTAACCTGTATAATAAGTAGACTACATTACTTTTCACAAATGTTTCCTACAGAGTGTGGAATTTCATGAAAGGGGAAAGAATCATCAAGAAAATGTGGCAAGAAAAATTAGCGAGGTATCTCATTTTTTTCCAATTTCCATTTTCTTTTTTTTGTTGGTTATGTGCACACACTTTTCTTATTCCTGTTTTCTACTGTATTGCAGATTAAAAAGAAAAGTTTGGATAAAGCAAAGGAAGAGGAGAAAAAGGCAAAGGAATTTGCTGAGATGGAGAATGCAGCCATGAAAGCTTATCAGGAAGATCTGAAGCGGCTAGGAGTAAATGTGTCAGGTAGTTTTACGTGTTGGTGTATTTTGAGGACTGAGTTGTATGTGATTTTGGACCATTTTTAATTGGTAGGTGATTAACGAAAATGGACCTTCTCATAGGAACCCTGAGAAAGATGGTAGATGAAAAATTGTTTAGATCTTTTTGCATTGGTAATGATTAGTCATTAAAGTGAAAGATTAGTAGATTAGCATTTAATAAAATAGACTTAACATTGTTTACTATTTTTTGAATTTAGCTAGGAGCCCTTTAATCAGTTTAACCACCTCATGTTACTTGGGAAGTTTAATTGTTCAGAGGTCACATTTTACATTATAAAACAACAAATAGAAAGAGCTTTGTGCAGTCTCATTGAAAACTCTTTGATATGAAAGAAAACCATCACTTTATATTGAAGTAATGAAAATTTTAACTTCTAATTTACTGTTAATTCCCTCCTATCAACTCAGTTTTAGAAAATCTTTGCCATTTAGAAATTTAATTTTATGGATTAGAATGTGGTCACGTCAAACAACAATTAGCTTACAACTGAGCCATTTAGTACACTTCACAAGGATCAATTTGGCATGAAGGACAAATTTAGTTGGACCAAATAGATTTTTAAAGGTCAATCCACCTAATTACAAAAGGGTAGCCCCCTCAATTAAACTCTGATTAGCAGACCTCTGCTTAATTTAGATGGTTTGCAGCCAGTTCTGTTTTAGAATTGTAATTTCTATGAATGTAGTTGATTGGTGCTTATGGCTCCTTAGTACACAATGTTTGATTCTTTGAGCTGCATTATTTACATCTCTGTGACTATTTAGTATACTCCTTTCAGTAATTGGTGTCTTCCACAGCTTTAGTGCAATTCAGTGCTATTTGTTGTTTTAGATTTAATCTAAGATACAAAGAGGATGAGGAACTAAGGTTAAAAATAATGCTGGAAAAGTTGGTTTGAACGAAAACCAACAAATTCTAAGGACCTGATGATTTACATCTTAGCATTGTGAAAGCGGTGGCCTTAGAGATGGATGAACCTCTTATCATTTTCTGAAGCTCGATATATCCTGGAACTGTTCTTTCGAATAGCAAGTATGACTATATCGTTCAAGGAAGGAGGGATAAAGGAAATAGGCAGCTAGCAAGCTGTTAGCTTGATAACAGTGATGGGAAAAGTATTAAACTAATAATGCAGGATGTAAAGGCACTACCCTGAAAAGAGTGTTGGGATTGAAAGTGTCTGCATAGTTTTATGAAAATAAAACCCATTTTATTAGATAAGGTGGAGCTTGTAAAAGTGTACATTTGTATTTAAGGAAGGCACTGAGTAAGGTCCCACATAAGAGGTTGGTCAATCAAGTTTGAGTAAGTAATAGGGCGTTATGGTGACAGCCATTTAAAACAAATGGTTGTTTGACAGAAGGCAAAGAGTGAGAGTGGAGGGACCTTTCTCAGATTTAGAGTCTGTGGATTGTGGGCAAGGATTAGTACTGGGGTTCCAGTTTTTCACTACATATGTCAGAGATGAGAGTGCCATATTTTTATGATTACTTGCAGTGCCAAGATAAGCAAAGTGGGATTATGAATACAGAGGATATAAAGAGTCTCCATAGGGGAAACAGTATGAGTGAATAGGCATTTTTAGAATATAATAAAGGAAAATAAATTATCCACTTTGCACAGAACAGAAAAGTGATATGTGTAAGTGGTGAGAGATTGGGTAATTTGCAAAGTATACGACATAGCAAGACTATGTTATTAAATTGCTACAGTACATACATTTAGCATGCTATAAAAATAGGAAATGGTACATTAACCTGGGAACTCTATTTTCTAAAATTCAGTTGTATAAAAGGCAATCTCATCAAGCTGTACTGCGTTCTTATGGGGCTTAACAATTAGGTGCAAGGAGAGGTTCCTCCTGTCTGAGTCTAGAAGCAGAGGTTAGGCTATTAAGGACTGACATGAGAAAGTTCTTTGCTCAGGAACCTTTGGAATTCTCATCCTTGGAAGGTGTGGAGGTTCAAGTTACTGATATTCAAAACACAGATTGAAAGATTTCTGGGCATTAGTTCAGGAATCAAGGGATAATCAAGGAATAAGAGCTTTGACTTCCAGCCAATTGGACATTGGAAGTTTTAAGAGGAGGGGACGTCAGTCAAGGGGAATGTTCCTCTTGTGGGATGTGGGAAAGCAGGGAGACCTCCAGTCTCCCTGACAACTACAATTGTGAGAAGTGCATCCAGCTGCATCATCTAACAGTCTGCATTAAGGAATTGGAGCTGGACCTGGATGAACTCCAGTTCATTTGGGAGGTTGAGGGGGTGAAGGATAGGACATACAGAGAGACACTTACACCCAAGATGCAGGATACAGGAAACTTGGTGACTGTCAGGAAGGGGAAAGAATTTTAGGAGCCAGTGCAGATTTTCCCTGTGGCCACTCCCCTGAACAACAGGTGTATCGCTTTGGATACTCTCAAGTACTTGATGACGTAACACAGGAAAGCCACACTGGCCGGGTCTCTGGCACTGAGGATGTGATGCTGAGGCTTTATAAGGCACTGGTGAAGCCTCATCTTGAGTATAGTGAACAGTTTTGGGCTCCTTATCTTAGAAAAGATGGGAGAGGGACCAGAGGAGGGTCAGACGCTGCGCCCCAGCGGCCTCATTGACTACAGACTGGTGGCATTGACCTCCCACATCATGAAGACCCTGGAGAGACTTGTTCTGGAGCTGCTCTGGCCTATGGTCAGGCCACACTTAGATCCCCTCCAGTTCGCCTACCAGCCCCGACTAGGAGTTGAGGATGCCATCGTCTACCTGCTGAACCGTGTCTACGCCCACCTGGACAAGCCAGCGAGCACTGTGAGGGTCATGTTTTTTGACTTCTCCAGTGCGTTCAACAGCATCCGCCCTGCTCTGCTGGGGGAGAAGCTGACAGCGATGCAGGTGGATGCTCCCCTGGTGTCATGGATTCTTGATTACCTGACTGGCTGACCACAGTACGTGTGCTTGCAACACTGTGTGTCCGACAATGATCAGCAGCACTGGGGCTCCACAGCGGACTGTCTTGTCTCCCTTTCTCTTCACCATTTACACCTTGGACTTCAACTACTGCACAGAGTCTTGTCATCTTCAGATGTTTTCGGATGACTCTGCCATAGTTGGATGCATCAGCAAGAAAGATGAGGTTGAGTACAGGGCTACTGTAGGAAACTTTGTCACATGGTGTGAGCAGAATTATCTGCAGCTTAATGTGAAAAAGACTAAGGAGCTGGCGGTAGACCTGAGGGGAGCTAAGGTACCGGTGACCCCTGTTTCCATCCAGGGGGTCAGTGTGGACATGGTGGAGGATTACAAATACCTGGGGATACGAATTGACAATAAACTGGACTGGTCAAAGAACACTGAGGCTGTCTACAAGAAGGGTCAGAGCCGTCTCTACTTCCTGAGGAGACTGAGGTCCTTTAACATCTGCCGGACGATGCTGAGGATGTTCTACGAGTCTGTGGTGGCCAGTGCTATCATGTTTGCTGTTGTGTGCTGGGGCAGCAGGCTGAGGGTAGCAGACACCAACAGAATCAGCAAACTTATTCGTAAGGCCAGTGATGTGTGGGGATGGAACTGGACTCTCTCACGGTGGTGTCTGAAAAGAGGATGCTGTCTAAGTTGCATGCCATCTTGGTCAATGTCTCCCATCCACTACATAATGTACTGGGTGGGCACAGGAGTACATTCAGCCAGAGACTCATTCCTCCAAGATGCAGCACAGTGCGTCATAGGATGTCGTTCCTGCCTGTGGCCATCAAACTTTACAACTCCTCCCTTGGAGGGTCAGACACCCTGTGCCGATAGGCTGGTCCTGGACTTATTTCATAATTTCCTGGCATAATTTACATATTACTATTTAACTACTTATGGTTCTATGATTATTTATGGTGCAACTGTAACGAAAACCAATTTCCCCCTGGGATCCATAAAGTATGACTATGAGGAAGATTCCAGGAATGAAAGGGTTATCATATGAGGAACATCTAATGACTCTGGGTCTGTACTCACTGGATTCAAAAGGATGAGGGGGGATCTCATTGAAACCTTTCAAATGTTGAAAGGCCAAGACAGAGTAGATGTGGAAAGGATGCTTCCCATGGTCGGAGAGTCTGGTACAAGGGGGCACCGCCTCAGACAGAGGGGTATCCATTCAAACCAGATGTGGAAAATTTCTTTAGCCAGAGGATGGTGAAATTGTGGAATTTGTTGCTACGTGCAACTGTGGAGGCCAGGTTGTTAACTGCATTTAAGGCAGAGATTGAAAGGTTCTTAATTGGACATGGCATCAAAGGTTACGGGGAGAAGGCTGAGAAATGGGGTTGAAGAGGAGAGAAAAAAAGGATCAGCCACGATTAAATGGCGGAGCAGACTCGATAGGCCAAATGGCCTACCTCTGCTTCTATGTCTTAAGAGTCTTATGGCTTGTTAATGCTGTACAGTGGGGTTTAAACTAGAGTTACGGGGGTGGGGGGGGGGGAACCAGAGTGCCAGAACAGTTGGTGGTGAGGTGGTGGAAGTAGATGTTGGTTAGACCTCATACTAAGTTAGGATTCAAAAGGTTGAACATGATGCGACTGGAGCTGCGTATATTTCAGTGAAAGACATATCGTAGGAAAGGTGGATAATAGTGAAGAAGATGAGGGAGCTGGTTACAGACGGGGCAATGTGTAGTGAGGGAGAGGTTGTTGATGGGCGAAATCTGCAGTCAATGCGTTGAGATGCAACATAAAAGGTGGACAATATCAAAAGGGTGAATACAGGACTGAAGATGTTATATTTGAATGCGTGCAGTGTATGGAATAAAGTAAATGAACTTGTAGCACAGTTGCAGATAAGCAGGTATGATGTTGTAGGCATCATTGAATCATGGCTGAAAGAAGATTATAGCCAGGAACCTAATGTCCAAGGATACACATTGTATTAAAAGGATAGGCAGAAAGGCAGAAGGAGTGCGGTTGCTCTGTTGGTTTAAAAAAAAGTGAAATCAAATCATTAGAAAGAGGTCATATAGAGTTGGGAGGTGTTGAATCACTGTGGATAGAGTTAAGGCACTGCAAGGATGAAAAGACCCCGATGGGAGTTGTATACAGACCCTCAAACAGTAGTAAGGCTGTGACCTACAAATTACAACTGGAGATAGAAAATGCATGCCAAAAGGTCAATGTTACAATAGTCATGGGAGACTTCAATATGCAGGTAGATAGGAGAAAATCAGGTTGGTGCTAGATTCCAGCAGGGGAATTTCTAGGGTGCCTATGAGATGGGTTTTTAGAGCAGCTTGTGATGAGCCCACTAGGAGATCGGCTACTCTGGAGTGGACGTTGTGCAGTGCGCTGAATTGATAAGTGAGCTTAAGGTAAAAGAACCCATAGGGGAAGTGATCTAATATGATTGAATTCACCCTGAAATTTGTGAAAGAGAAGCTAAAGTCAGATGTATTAGTATTGTGATCGAGTAAAGGGAAATACAGAGGCATGAGAGAGGAGTTGTCTAGAATGGATTGGAAAAGAACACTGCTGGGATGATGGCAGAGCAGGAATGGTTGGAATTGCTGGATGCAATTCAGAAGGCAGAGGATGTATACATCCCAAAGGGGAAGAAGTATCCTAAAGGAAAGATGACACAACCGTGGCTGACAGGAGAAGTCAAAGCCAACAAAAGGCAAAGAGAGGGCATATAATAGAGCAAAAAATTAGTGGGAAGTTAGAGGATTGGGAAGCTTTTAAAAACCAACAGAAAACAACTGAAGTTATTAAGAAGGTAAAGATGGAATACAAAAGTAAGCTAGCCAATAATATTTGTTAGCCAAGAGGATACTGAAAGTTTCTTGAGACACATAAGTGTGAAAGAGAGTTGAGAGTGAATATTGGAAAAACGATGCTGGAGAGGTAGTAATGGGAGACAATGGAATGGCAGACAAAATTATTAAGTATGGGGGAAGTTCCAAGTGTCTGGGGTCATGAAGTCTGTGAAGCTACCATAACTAAAGAGAAGGTCTTGGGAAACTGAAAGGTTTGAAGGTTTGAATACCTGAACCAGATGGTGTACACTCCAGGGTACTTAAAGAGATGGCTAAAGAGGTTGTGGAGGCATTAGTAATGATCTTTCAAGTGTTACTGGATTCTGGAATGTTTCTGGAATACTGGAAAATTGCACCTGTCACTCCACACTTCAAGAAGGGAGAGAGGCAGAAGAAAAGAAACTATAGTTAGTCTGACCTCAGTCATTGGGAAGATATTGGAGTTGATTGTTAAGGATATGGTCTCAGGGTAATTGGAGACACATGATAAAATAGGCCATAGTCAGTATGGTTTCCTTAAGGGATAATCTTGTCTGACAGATCTGTTGGAATGCTTTGAGGAAATAACAAGCAGGATAGACAAAGGAGAATCGGTTAATGTGTACATGGATTTTCAGAAGACTTCTGACAAGGTGCCTGCAAGAGACTGCTTAACAAGTTTTAAGAGCCCATGGTATTACAGGAAAGGTTCTAGCATTTATAAAGCAGTGACTGATTGGCAGGAAGCAAATAGTGGGAACAAAGGGAGCCTTCTGGTTGGGTGCCAGTGAGTAGTGGTGTTCAGCGGGTTCTGTGTTGGGATTGATTCTTTTTATGTTATATGTCAATGATTTGGATAATGGAATTGATGGCTTTGTTGGAAAGTTTGCAGGGGGTATGAAGGTAAGTGGAGGGGCTGGTAGTTTTGATGAAGTAGGCTACAGAAGGACTTAAACAGATTAGGAGACTGGGCAAAGAAATGGCAGATGGAATACAGTGTCAGAAAGTGTATGGTCATGCACTTTGGTAGAAGAAATGAGAGGATTGACTATTTTCTAAATGGAGAGAAAATACATAAAAACTGAGGTGTGAAGGGACTTCCCTGAAGATGAATTTGCAGGTTGAGTAAGACAAATGCAATGTTAGCATTCATTTCAAGAGGACTAGAATATAAAAGCAAGGGTGTAATGTTGAGACTTTATAAAGTAGTGGTGAGGCCTCTCTTGGAGTATTGTAAGCAGTTTTGGGCTCTTCATCACAGAAAGGATGTGCTGAAACTGGAGAGGGTTCAAAAGAGGTTCACGAAAATGATTCCAGGATGAATGGCTTTTCATATGAAGAGTGTTTGGTTCTGGGCCTGTATTCACTGGAATTCAGAAGGATGGGAAGGGTGACCTATTTGAAACCTGTCAAGTGGTGAAAGGCCTTGATCGAATGGATATGGAGGGGATTCGTCTCATGGTGGGAGAGTCTAAGATCATAGGATACAGCCTCTGGATAGAGGGTCGTCCTTTTAGATGAGGAATTTTTTTAGCTAGAGAGTAGTGAATCTGGAATTCTTTGCCACAGTCAGCTATGGAGGCCACGTTTTTATGTATATTTGAGGCAGAGGTTGATAGATTCTTGATTGGTTAAGGCATGAAGGGATATGGAGAGAAGGCACGAGATTGGGGCTGAGAGGAAAATTGGATCAGCCATGATGAAATAGCAGAGCAGACTTGGCCAAATAGCCTAATTCTGCTCCTATATCTTATGGTCACGGGTATTGAGCAAAAGAATGGCAGCAGAGTCAAAGCGCCAGATGGCCTGCTCCTGTTGTTAATGTTTTTATGAGGGAGGCCAATGGTCTAATCGGATTATTTTTTTAAAACTCTCCTTTGTACATTTTAATGTCAGATAAATGTTTTATCTTTTTGAAATCTGGGCAGTTGTCTTGATAAATGCAAGTAAATAGCTTATGAATAAAAATATGCTTTGGTCAGCTTCAGCCATGAGACTGAATGGGAAGGACAAACAAGTTGAGTTAAAACGCCAATTATTTATCGTGTGTTCCCTTTCACTAAATACTGTAAGTTAGAAAAATGAGATCTTGGAATGCTATCTGCAGACCCCTATAGGTAGCATAGTAGTAAGAAGGTAGACATAATACTTTAAAGAGTGGGCTGGTTTTTGCCAGGATTGTAGTTAGGATTAGTTGGATCACACACATGCAAAGAAAGCGATGAAAGCATTCAACAGATCACATGGTGTCCATGGGAGGAAACGTGATTCAGACCCACCTTCTGAACAGTAAAAACAAGGACACAAGCATGTTTTAAATTACAGAGGCAGGTGAGGAAAGCAGTGAAAATGTGTGATAGGGTGCAAATCCAAGTTAGAACATCGAACACTACAGCAAAGGAATAGTCCCTTTGGCCCAGTTTGTTATGCAGAGCTCATTAAATGTCGAATTATTCCCTTCTGCCTACACAATGTCCATGTACCTCCATTCTCTCTATGTTCATATGTCTAAAAGCTTCTTCAATACCAATATATTTTTGCTTCTTCTACTAACACCACCCCCTACCCCCCACCCCCCTGGCAGTCCAGGCACTTAATACTCTGTGTAATATTAAGAAAGACTTGTCCTGCACATTCCCTTTGAACATCCTTTAAATGCATGTCCTCTAATATCAGACATATCTATGGGGGGTGGGGGCGGGTGTGGGGAGAGATACCAGGTTACTACTCTTTGTCTTGCATCATTTTAGAAACTTGTATCAAGTCTCCTCTCAGCTACATCCTTCCTATACTCAGAATCAGATTTATTGTTACTATCCTGTGTAGTGTGAAATTTCCGGTTTTGCAACAGGAGTGCGAAAACATAAAATTTCAATAATTACAAAATAATTAAATAGTGCAAAAAAAAAAGTAGTGGTCATGGACTGTTCAGGAATCCGATGACAAAGGGGAAGAAGCTGTTTCTGAATTGTGAGTGTGGTCTTCAGCCCCCTGTACCACCTCCCTCTTGATAGTAATGAGAAGAAGGTGTGTCCTGGCTGGTGAAGTTTGTTAATGATGCTACCTTCTTGAACATGTCTTTGATGGTCAGGAGGGTTGTGCCTGTGATGCATCTAGCTAAGTCTACAACCTGCTGCAGTCTCATGTGATCCTGTGCATTAGAGCCTCCATACCAACCTGTTATGCAACCAATTAGAATGATTTCTACTGTCCATCTATATAAGTTTGCAATAGTCTATTGTGACGTACCAAATCTCTTCAAACTCCGAATGAAGTAGTATCACTGGTGTCCTTCTTTGTGATTGTATCAATCTGTTGGGCCTGGGTCAGATCCTGTAAGATGTTGACATCCAGGAACTTCAAGCTACTCAACCTTTCATTGAGGTCTTCCTTGATGAAGACCAGTCCTTTAGAGGCATGGCAGTGCCACTACTTCCTTGGGAGTTTGTGAAGATTTGGCATGACATCTAAAACTTTGAGAAACTTTTATAGATGTGGAGTAGAGAGTATATTGACTGGCTGCATCACAGCCTGGTATGGAAATACCAATGCCTTGAACAGAAAATCCTACATAAAGTAATGGATACAGCCCAGTCCATCATGGGTAAAGCTCTTCCAGTCAGTAAGTACATCTACATGAAACGTTGTCATGAAAAAGCATCATCACGGACCCTCTTTTCTCGCCTCTGCCATCAGGAAGAAGGTACAGGAGCCTGAGGACTCAACCAGCAGGTTCAGGAACAGTTACTACCCTTCAACCATCAGGTTCTTGAACCAAAGGGCATAACTTCACTCAACTTTACTTGCCCTATCATTGAAATGTTTCAATAACCAATAGAGTCACTTTCCAGATCTCTTAATCTCATGCTCTCAATATTTATTGTTTATTAATTATTATTATGTATTTATTTTTGTATTTAAGTTTGTCTTTTGCACACTGGTTGAATGCCCACATTGGTGTGGCCTTTCATTGATTCTATTATGGTGGTTATTCGATTATGGATTGATTGAGTATGCCCATATGAATTTCTGGGTGGTATATGGTGCCATATATGTTCTTTATTAATAAATTTACTGTGAACTTTGAGTCAATAACTGGAAGACACTTAATTTAATAGGTAAGGGATGTGAGGAGAAAAGTTATTCACCAAAGGGAGGAGTGGATATTGAACCTGTGTGTAGTATATTTAGGGCTTAAAAGAAGTCATCACTGTTTAAAAGTACAGGAAGGTTTTTTTTTCCTTTTTGCCAGCTCTAAGTCTGTACTCATTGGTGATGGGTGGAGACTTTAGTTGTTGCTTAGATCCAGCTTTAGATCGTTCATCTTCTAAACTAATGATACCAAATAAATCAGCTGTGTTTATTAAATCTTTTTTGATGAAATTTGGTATTGTTGATGCTTGGTGTTTTTTTTCATCCAGTAGACAAGGAATATTCGTTTTTCTCTCATGTCCATCATACATATTCCAGGATTGATTTTTTTTATTGGATAGCCAAATGATTCCATCAGTTCGATCCTGTGAATATAAAGAGATTGCTGTTTCAGATCACGCTCCTGTGCTCCTATCTTTAAATCTCCCTGGCCTTCTTTAAACAAATAGGTTTTGGCGATTTAGCTTAACTTCATTATCTGATAAAGATTTTTTAAAGTTTATGGAGAGACAACTTTTTTTGAAGTGAATACGTTAGAGGAGACTTCTAGTCTTATCAGATGGGATGCCTTTAAGGCATCTATTGGAGGACAAATTATTCCTTATACTGCAAGTATTAAGAAAAAAGCTAATAAAGAGAGAAGTGATTTAACTAATCAGCTGAAACAATTAGACCAAGAGTGTGCCTTGGCTCCAGAACCTGCCTTATATAAAAGACGTGTTGAAACTAAAACTAAATATTATCTCCCTTTAACTTATCCAATTGAAACCCAACTCCTAAAAGATAAAAGTCAATTTTATATTCAAGGAGATAAAACAGGTAAATTATTGGCTGATCAAATTAAAACATTTATAGCTAAATAGCAGATTAAAGAAATATGCAAAGCTAATGGTGATAGGACCACTGATTATTTAGAAATAAATGATACTTTTAGAGAATTTTATTCTAAACTCTATAGTTCTGAATCTTCAAAGGATAACACTGTAATGAACAATTTTTTAGACCAACTAAACAGTCCTACAATTTCTGCAGACAACAGAAAGTTGTTGGAACAACCTATTTCTTTTGAGGAAATTGTTGAGGCTATGTGCTCATTACATTTGAAGAAAGCTCTGGGTCCAGATGGATTTTCTGGAGAATTTTAAGATCTTTTCCCCACTGCTTATACCTCATTTATATTCAGTTTTTTTGGATTCATTCAAGTCGGGCAGACTCCCTCAATCTTTTTACGAGGCTTCCAGTTTGCTTATCCTTAAAAAGAGTAAGGATCCAACTGAAGGCTCTTCTTCTAGAACAATTTATTTACTTAATGTTGATACTAAGATCCTATCTAAAGTTTTGGCCCATAGGATTGAAAATATTTTACCACCATTAATTTCTGATAACCAAACTGGATTTATCAAAAATTGATATTCTCATTTTAATATTTTTTAGTTATTAAATTTTATTTATTCTCCTTCTAACACGATATCGGAATGTGTGGTATCCCTAGATGCTGAGGAAGCTTTTGGCAGAGTTGAATGGAATTATTTATTTAAAACTTTAGAAAAATTCAATTTTGGACCCATTTTCATTCAATGGATTAAATTACTTTTGTTACTGTCCTGTTTTAGCCAGTTCTCAGGTTATAAATTAAACCTACATAAAAGTGAGCTTTTTCCTTTGAATAATCTGATACCAACAAATTCTAACCTTCCTTTTAAAATTGTAAGAAACCAATTTACCTACTTAGGTGTAACAATTACTAAAAACTATAAGTGTCTATTTAAAGAAAATCATCTTACCCTATTGAATCACGTAAAAAGCATACTATCAAATTGGTCGCCTCTTTCGCTATTGTTGATTGGCTGAATTAACTATTAAAATGAATATATTACCTAAATTTATATATCTTTTTCAGGCATTGCCTGTTTTTATTCCTAAATCTTTCTTTGATTCTCTTGACTCTATTATATCTTGTATATGGAAGAATAAGTGTTCTAGATTAAATAAAATTCATCTTCAGAAAGATAAAAAGAATGGAGGATTAGCCTTACCAAACTTTAGATTTTATTATTGGGCAGTTAATATAAGAAATCTTACATTTTGGTTATATTACATTAATCGTGACGATTGCCTGGTGTGGGTTTTTTTCAAAGCTAACTCTGTTAATAAATTCTCCATTATTTCTCTTCTTGGATCCTCACTTCCTTTGTCTCTGAGTAAGTTAACTGATAATCTGGTAGTTAAACACACTATGAGAATTTGGTTACAATTCCGAAAATACTTTGGCTTATTGAGATTTTCTCTTTCGAGTCCCATTTTTTCTAATTTTTTAAACCCTCTATGAATGATGTGGCTTTTAAAGAATGGGATAGATTAGGTATTAAATGCTTTCAGGACTTGTTTGTAGAGGGAAGTCTCTTTTCGTTTGAACAACTGTCAACTAAATATAGTTTACCCAAAACTCATTTTTTCGATACCTACAAATGAGAGATTTTTTTACAGTCTCAAATAAGTACATTTCCTAAAAGTCCTGATAAGAATCTACTAGATGTAATTTTTAATTTGAAACCTTTTTATAATGGATCCATATCTAATACTTATAATATGCTGTTGGGAATGAGAAGTGTTCCATTAGATAAAATTAAAAATCTTTGGGAACAAGATTTATAGACTTCAGTTTCTGAGGTAACTTGGAATCAAATTTTTAAATTGGTTAACACTTCATTGTTATGTGCCCACCACTCTCTCCTACAATTTAAAGTGGTCCATAGGGCCCATATGACCAAGGATAAGTTGTCTCGTTTTTATTTAGATATATCTCCCTATTGTGATAAATGTAATAATGGAGAAGCTTCACTCATTCATATATTTTGGACATGCCCGAGTCTTGGAAAATGTTGGAAAGAAGTATTTCAAACTTTCTCGATACTTTTCAAAGTAAACTTTAAGCCTAATCCTTTGACCGCTTTATTTGGTATTGTTGGAGGAAAGGATATTAATTTGGAGTCATCTGACTTGCACATTTTGGCTTTCATTTCTGTTATGGCCAGAAGGACGCTCTTGCTTAAATGCAAAGATGTGGCTCCTCCTATTCACGCTCAATGGTTACGTGATGTGATGTGATGTTTAAATTTTGAGAAGATTCGATGTTCAATCTCTGAATCCAGCCAAGACTTTCAAACATTGTGGGGACCTTTTTTGAATTCTTTTCAAAACCTTTGATTTGCTGTTAAAGCACAGATGATGACTAATTTTTTTTCTCTACTAATCAGCTTTGGTCTTGGTAGTGGGTTAGATCTTTTTATATACGTTTGTAATAAAATTACTATATTTCAATGTTACGAATTAATCTGTATGAATATAGGGTAAGGAGTCTTTATATGCGATTTAGTATGTATTGATATTTTTTTCTTGTACTCTGTATTTTTAGATGTAAAATTAATAATAAAAATATTGGAAAAGAAAAGTACAGGGAAGAGCATGACTCAAGAGGCAAGAGCTAGAAAGTAGAATTGGCTTTCCATCATACAGACTGTGCAAAAGTCTTAGGCACCCTAGATTTTTAATATAAATTTTGTTTTGGATGTTTATTTTTGTTTTCTGCATTGGTCTGTCAGTAGAAAAGTACAAATTTTAGATTTCCAAACATTCATTTTCCCCCAAAAAATTAGTGTTACAGAAAAATGTTTGTATTTTGTTAAAGAAAATAACATAAGTAATAAACCACTTTTCAAATTAAAACTTGATTACTTTGCAGGTATATAGCCCAGTGCATGATTAAACAAAGATAACAAACAGATGCTAATGATCAATGACATAATCAGTTGAATGAACTAAACTGATTAACTGAAAGTGAAATGGGTGTAGAAGGAATCAAATTTAATGAAGGACAACCAATGTAAAAGTTGAGGGTTTGGCAGATGTGACAGTTTATAACCTTCAACTCATCAAATCTTTAAGACCTTGGCAGGAGTGAGTATAGCAACAAGACATAAGGTGGTCATCCTGCATCAGTACTCCCTTCTACAGTCAGAAGTTGTCTTCATGGTAGAGTTGCTGTCAAAAAGCCATTTCTGCAAGGTGTAAATAAAGCCAAGTGACTCACCTATTCACAAAAACAAATGGACTAGGGTGCTGAATAATGGTAACAAATGCTCAGGACTGATGAGTCAAATTTAAAGTTTTTGCCTCAAACAGGAGGTTAGTTTGTCCACAGAAGGGCTGGAGAGTTTTACATAGATTATTGTCTATCGCCAGCAATGAAGTACGGTGGAGGTTCCCTGCAAGTTTGGGGCTGCATTTTTGGAGTTGGTGATCTAGTCCTCAATGCTGAGAAATGCAAGAGATTCTAATCCATCACACAATACCATCAGGAAGACTTCATTCTGCAGCAGGTCTATGACTCAGAACACATAGCCAAAATCATAAAGAACTATCTTCAGTGAAAAGTAGAACACGGAGTTCTGCAACAGATGTCATGGCCTTCACAGAGCCCTGATCTCAACTCATCGAGGCTGTCTGGAAATACTGGAGAAACAAACAAGCAAGCAAGACAGCTGAAGTCTGCAGAAGAACTGTTGCAAGTTATCCAAGATGCTTGTAACAACCTAGCAGCTGACTTTTTCTTATAAAACTGCACAACAGTGTACCTATGAGAATTGATGCCGTTTTAAAGGCAATGTCACAACAAGTATTGATTTGATTTAGTTGTTTTTTACTGTTTGCTACTCTTCATTGATAAGTTTTTGTAATTCATTTCATTATTTTTGAAAGCATCTTTGTTTTACAGAATTTTGTTTTACATGTGCCTAAGGCTTCTGCACAGTACTGTAGGTGAAACTCTGTATTCTGTTCAACACACAGAAAATGCTGGAGGAACTCAGCAGGCCTGGTAGCGTCTATGGAAAAAAAGTACAGTCGACATTTTGGGCTGAAACCCTTTGGCAGGACTGGAGGAAAAAAAGCTGAGGAGTAGATTTAAAAGGTGGGGGGAGGGGGAAGAGAAACACCAGGTGATGGATGAAACCTGGAGGGGGAGGGATAAAGTTGATTGGTGAAAGAGACAGAAAGCCATGGAAGAAAGAAAAGGGGGGAGCACCGGAGGGAGTTGGCAGAGGGGATTGGAAATGGGGAAGGAGGGGGGTGGTTGGGGTCATTACTGGAAGTTTGAGATATTGATGTTCATGCCATTAGGTTGGAGGCTACCCAAACACAATACAAGGAATTGCTCGTCCAACCTAAGTGTGTTCTCAGGCTTTTTTTTCTTCAGTCCTACCAAAGAGTTGTGGCCTGAAGCGTCGACTGTACTTTTTTACATAGATGTTGCCTGGCCCGCTGAGTTCCTCCAGCATTTTCAGTGTGTTACTCGAATTTCCAGCATCTGTGGATTTTCTCTTCTCTGCATTCTATTCGTCGTTTTAATTCCAATGAAGGTTAATTCCTGTCACCACTTAGAGCATGAACACTTGTTAATATATTATTTCTGTGTGGAATTTGATGGTTGGTATGACGGTGTTTTGAAAGTATTTTTAATGGTCTTCCCATATGTTTTCCCCAACCTGAATCCCACATGTGAGAGAATTTCTCTGAAGAAGAAAGCACCAGAATTTAAATCTGGAGTTGGGTCTTGGAGATAAATTGACTACCTATTTGGTTCAAAGACAGAAACTGAGAATCCTGTGTGAAGGTAACTTCTACACTGAAAAATAAGTGTCAACTGGTCAGGGTTTCAATTATAATAAAAAGATTAATTTAAATTAACACCATTCAAAAAAAACTGGTGAGTATAAAATGTGAAATATTTTAAAGCATTCTGTTTCTTTAAGTTCTGTAAACAAGTCACAAATA
This sequence comes from Mobula hypostoma, assembly GCF_963921235.1. Classification (NCBI taxonomy): domain Eukaryota; kingdom Metazoa; phylum Chordata; class Chondrichthyes; order Myliobatiformes; family Myliobatidae; genus Mobula; species Mobula hypostoma. The sequence goes on from NC_086102.1 coordinate 92,163,684, forward strand.
TATTGTCTTATTAGCTTCATCATCATCAAGCGCGACTGAAAAAAAACCAGCAGAAACAGCTTCTGACACACAACGTGGTACAAAGCAAAGTAAAGCTAATGTTTGGGTGGAAGGTGTCTCACCTGAAGGATATACCTATTACTACAACACTGGAACAGGAGGTAAGAATTGGAGTGATTTAAATTAAATCAATTTAATAAACTTGTAGAAAAATATAGCTGTTGAATGCTAGTAATTTATTCCCTATCTGTGGCAAAAATGGTAATTTTGCTTCTGAGCTACAGGCTTTTAAGTTGAGAAATCTTTTGTAGCACAATAACCTAAAGGTAACACGAATAAAAGCTGAACACAAAATTCTGCAGTTGCAGGAAATTCAGAGCAGTGCACACGCAATGCTGGAGGAACTCAGCAGGTTAGGCAGCATTTATGGAGAGAAATAAAGAGTGCGCGTTTCAGGGCAAGACCCTTCATCAGGATGGGAAAGGAAGGGGAAGGAAGCTAGAATAAGGTGGGAGGGGAAGGAGTACAAGCTGGCAGGTGATAGGTGAAACCAGGTGAAGGGGGAAGTTGTTAAAAAGTAAAGGTCTAAAGGAATCTGATAGAGGACAGTGGACCTTAGGAGAAAGGGAATGAGGAGGGGCTCTAGGGGGTTGTGATGGGTGGGTGGAGAAGAGCAGGGTTAAGAAGGGAGCAAGAATGGTGAATGGAAAAAGAGATTTGGGGATGGGCGGGGGGAGGGGTGAGAAATTACCAGAGGTTAGAGAAACTGATGTCCATGCCATCAGATTGGAGGCTACTCAAACAGAATGAGGTGCTGCTCCTCCAACCTGAGTGTGACCTAATTGTGGCAGTAGAGGAGCCATGGACCAGCATGTTGGAATGGGAATGGAAAGTTGAATTAAATTGGTTGGCCACTGGGAAATCCTGGCTTTTGTGGCAGATGGATTGAAAGCGCTCAGCGAAGCGGTGTCTCAATCTACATTGGCTCCCTCTGATGTAGAAGAGACCACACTGGGAGTACCTGAAAGAATGAATGATTACAACAGACTTGAAAGTGCAGTTTTGCCTTAACTGGAAAGACTGGGGCCCTGAATGGTGGTGAAGGAAGAGATATAGGGGCAGGTGTAGCTTGCAGGGATGTGTCAAGAGGTGAATCAGTGGAGAGGGATGAGTGGACAAGGGAATCAACTGGAGGGCGACTTCTGCGGAAAGCGGAATGTAGGGGTTGTGGTGGGTGGGGGGAAAGATGTGCTTAGTGGCAGGATTCTGTTGTAGATGGCAGAAGTTATGGAGAATGTGGTGGATACGGAGACTCATGAGGTGGTAAATACTTCCACTTTCATAATCTACCTTAAAACTCATATTTTAAAAAACACTTTATTTATGCTTCCTGCAAAGCAGAATTGATACTCAAACCTGGAAGCTGCTCCTACAGCATTACTGTGCATAAAACAGAAAATGCAGGAAATGCTCAGCAATTCAGGCAGCAGCTGTGGAGAGAGAAGCAGAGCTGATCTTTCAGGCTGATGATGTCTGATCATAATGGTCCCTGAAGAGTCTGCAAACTCTTTCTTCTTTCTCCATCCATAGATCTGCCTGACTTGCTGAGTGTTTTCAACAATTTCTACATTTTCTTCAGATTTCTAATATCTGCATGTTTTAAATCTACAACTGTTCTGTAATGGAATCCAAAATAAATGCTTGATTTAATGCTTGAGAAATAACTTCTGGCTTGCTGATCTCCAGTATATAAATGATCATGGTAGATATCTACCAGTGTTTATTCATTCTACTTTGTATTGTTTTATCTCCATTTGGCTCTTCTTGAGCACTTTTGACTTGTCCCATCTCTACTCTTTTCCTCTCATCTAACTGCTAGTTTTAAAGTAGCTGTGAATGCACCAGTAGACTAGATGTCGTCGCTGGGGCTTTGGCATTATATTTTCTGGAGATGACCTGAATTCCTTTAGTGCTTTTGTGTTGCATTAAATTTTATGGATTAATTTGTCATCAGCCTCTCTAAATGGCATAACCCCTCATTGTACCATTGCTCTTAATAAAACAGTGATGTTTTATTCTCCATTTTGCACTCTTCTGAATCATTTTCTTGATCTTCACATTTTTATATGTTTGATGCATTTTCTTTGATTTGAGGAAGAATCTTTGTGTGTCTCATAAGGATTGTTAGCAGCAAAGGTCTCATAATTTCTTAGACCATGTACACACTTGAGCATTCTTCACTTCATTATCAAAGTGTTTGTGAAACTTTAAAAGTCACAGTTTCTATCCAAAAATGCACTTTTCTTACCCACCACTCTGCAACTCTTAAAGTCTTAGTCTGTCAAGTCCATAATACTTTATAAGAGAAATTTTTTCTTTATCCCTCAAGCAGATTAATGGAAAGCTGGTTCCTCAATAGCTTACATTCCGTTTGATTAATCACTATTTTATCTTTTGCTAAGGTCATTACTTGCTTTGCTTTACTCCTTTCCATTTCCTAAAAGATGCAGCCTCCATATGTTGTATTTGGATTCCATCATCTCCTATTCCCAGCACCTATTTTTTCCCCCTGGCTCCCAACTTCAGTCTATGGTATTGTAAGACTGGTTAAAAATCTCCTCACTGAACTTTACTTGATCTCATCTCTTTACCTCCATATTTGAACTTGCCTTGTGAAGGCATTCCTTTCTCGAACTAAAGTTGTTTAACCTGAGTAGCTCATAGAGTTGCATTTTAATTAAAAAGAAAGTTATTGTGTATCAAATTATATTTAAGTATTATGTAGCTTGAGAGGAAAGGTGTTGTATTTGGGTTATTAAGCATCTGCATATCTGAACTGTGCTCTCCCATTGCTTAGTACAGGTTGGAGGAAAATTATTCAAAGTACACATCTGTAGCATATGTCAAACATTTATTGGAGCTTGTGTTCAGATAAATATTTGAAATACAAAATTTGTTGATATAGAGGGTTGTTTTAATGTTAACAGCCACAGTACCCTCCTAAAATTGTTACTGGACTGCACTCAGGAGGCTGGAAGTAACTATGATACTGTTCTGTCTAAAAACTGTGCAAGGCTTCCAGGTATCTGTTGTCAAGGCTAACCTCTTACTTCAGGGCACCAATTGAAATGTTCTCTTCAGCTAGATTTTAGGAGCATTTTTTTTTGTGGTTCCTTTGGCTATCCAGGCACCAGGCTACATCTGTGAGTATGGCAATAAACCTTCGAACTTGGGATCTTATTTCTCCCAACTTGGTTCTCACATGGAGTGTGTGGAAAATTTGATATTTGCCCAATTTGCTCAACTTCCATCTATTATTGGGAACACCTGAAGGCAATCAAAGACTTTGGAAAACATGAATTAGTAAATGTCAGTGTGGATTTGATGTAGACAATTTGATTTTAACTACTTTAAAATCTTCAAAGTTGCAAGATTGTTAAAGATAGAATGGTCAAATTTGTGTGAATATATTTACAAAAGCCACACTTGAAGTATCATAAAATGGCCATGGCAAAATTGAGCTCTAAGTAATTAATGGTGTATTGCTTGCATAGAAGTGCAAATGGATAAAGGACAGAAGCAGGAGGTGGTCACGATATGTTTCCACAGGCTGGTGAAGAGTATACAGTATCAGAGCACCACTTTTCGGTATAGATTAATGGCTGGGTCATTATTTCAGTTTCTGCTGAGAATGCAAACCTTACAATTGAAGATAAAGAGTTTGGTCACAGACTTTGGTTAGAAATAATAAAACCAGTTATATATAGAGTATTAAATGCTGGCTTTGGCAATAGATTCTGTATCCTGTGAATGAGTCTCAAAACAGCAGTTCTGTACAATGACTAAAGAAAATGAATTTCCTAGCTGAAAATGATTAAAGGGAGATCTGACAGGCATTTGAATGAAATCTTGGTTTACTAGATGGGGATGACTCCATGGAGATTCTAGCACTGGAGTGCTATAGGTAACGGTTGGCGATCTGCCTGTGGTCAGGATGTTTGGGTCTTGTGAGGTTATAGAGAAGTTCTGAAAATTACTGATGTTGAGAAATGGTGGCAATTCCATGCCATACTGCTAGTTGAAACCCAAAACAATCCAAGCTATTGAATCTTAATCAACTCCATTCCTTTCAACACTCACGACATGCTGGAGGAACTCAGCAGGTCGGGCAGCATCCGTGGAAAAGATCGGTCGACATTTTGGGCCGGAACCCTTCGTCAGGACTGTAGGGGGAAGGGGCAGAAGCCCTATAAAGAAGGTGGGGGAAGGGTAGGAAGGAGAAGGCTGGTAGGTTCCAGGTGAAAAACCAGTAAGGGGAAAAGTAAAGGGGTGGGGGAGGGGAGACAGGGAGGTGATAGGCAGGAAAGGTGAAGAAAGAATAGAGGAAAACACAATGGGTAGTAGAAGGAGGGGGAACCAAAAGAGAGGTGGTAGGGAGCTGGGGGAGGGGGCAGAATGACATAGGGATAGGGGAAGGGAAGGGGAGCGAATTACCAGAAGTTGGAGAATTCAATGTTCATACCAAGGGGCTAGAGACTACCTCGATGGTATATGAGGTGTTGCTCCTCCAACCTGAGTTTAGCCTCATCATGGCAGTAGAGGAGGCCATGTATGGACATATCTGAATGGGAATGGGAAGCAGAGTTGAAGTGGGTGGTTACTGGGAGATCCTGTCCGCGACTCCCTGGCCCACACGTCCCTCCCCACGGATCTCCCACATGGCACTTATCCCTATAAGTGCAAGTGCTACACCTGTCCCTACACCTCCTCACTTGCCACCATTCAGGGCCCCAAACAGTACTTCCAAGTGAGGCAACACTTCACTTGTGAGTCTGTTGGGGTCATTTATTGTATCCGGTGCTCCCGGTGCAGCCTCCCCTATGTCCGTGAAACCCGACGCAGATTGGGGGAACGCTTCGTCGAGCACCTCCACTCCGTCCGCCACAACAGACAGGATCTCCCGGTTGCCATCCACTTCAACTCTGCTTCACATTCCCAAAGAGATATGTCCATACATGGTCTCCTCTACTGCCATGATGAGGCTAAACTCAGGTTGGAGGAGCAACACCTCATATACCGTCTAGGTAGTCTCCAGCCCCTTGGTATGAACATAGAATTCTCCAACTTCCGGTAATTCCCTCCCCTTCCCTTCCCCTGTCCCTATGTCACTCTGCCCCCTCCCCCAGCTGCCTACCACCTCCCTCTTGGTTCCCCCTCCTTCTACTACCCATTGTGCTTTCCCCTATTCTTTCTTCACCTTTCCTGCCTATCACCTCCCTGCCTCCCCTCCCCCACCCCTTTATCTTTCCCCTTACTGGTTTTTCACGTGGAACCTACCAGCCTTCTCCTTCCCACCCTCCCCCCCGCCTTCTTTATAGGGCCTCTGTCCCTTCCCTCTACAGTCCTGACGAAGGGTTCCGGCCCGAAACGTCAAGCGATCTTTTCCATGGATGCTGCCCGACCTGCTGAGTTCCTCCAGCGTGTTGTGAGCGTTGCTTTGACCCCAGCATCTGCAGATTATTTTATGTTCACCATTCCTTTCAATGAGCCAGTGAAAATTTTGTACTTGATTCTGCATTCTTATTGCATCAGAATATCTTAACCTCCCTTGCCAGCTTCAGAAGAAGCAATGTATTATACAAGATATTTCTGTGGTCTCTATTTGCTTATCTTTTAAACTACTTGCCTTTAATTTGGTTGAGGAGAGCCAAATCACCAGTTTGGTTCTCCTTAGCTAAAAGTTCTTTGTACTTAGACAAATATTTAAATCAGCCTTCAACATCTGCCTTGATGCACTGTGTTTTGAATTGATCCATATGAACAGTATGCAAGACAAGCTATTACAGTACTTGAAAATAATTCCAATTCCATCTTTAGCTGACCGGTGTCAAACATTGTGTTAATTATCCAGTCTGTGTAGACTTTGATATTTTATTTCTGGTATCTGGAGCTTAGAATTCTGGAATTGGTCAAAAATATTATGCCAGAATTTAATGCACTAGTGTTGTACTAAGCCAGTTCATGTTTTGGTAGATCTTGTGGTATCTTGACAGTAGTTCAGATGAGCTTTGCAAAAATTTAGAAAAATGCTAATTGGAGTTTTTTTTATTCAAGCTGTTTGGAAATGACGCTAAATAGTACCTCCTTCCTCATAGTTAGATACTTTGTATGTTCACTATTCCAGCTTTTAGAAATTCTTGAAGTTTTCTGTTCAAGAAAGTTATTAGTGAGAGGCCTAGCTCTTTGAATTATAAACAACTAATTCTTATTGTAGATTGCTTGTACTTGACTTACCATTCTAATGAAATTCATCAGATTGATTTCTTCATAACATTAATCAAATATGTATGGTCGAAGGAGCTTTTTCTCCCCATTTTATCTGCCACCACAAATCAGAGTTGTTATGTATATCTTAGTTACTTGTAGAAGCAAGTGTTCTTCATAGCTTTGAGGCAATGTATTTCCCATTATATAATAAGTGAAGCCAAATTAAATGGTTCCAGCATCCTATAAGGTAAACATTCTGTAGGAAAGGTTGCTTAAGTTAGAGTTAAAGGTCATTCTATTCACAATATTCACTAATTTATAACATTCACTACTGCCTATTACGTAAAACAAATCGAAGCTATTGAATCTTAATCAACTCCGTTCCTTTCAATGCGTCTGTGAAAATTTTGTACTTAATTCTGCATTCTTATTGCATCAGAATATCTTAACCTCCCTTGACAGCTTCAGAAGGAGCAATGTATTATAAAAGATATTTCTGTTTAGGGCAACTATGAAGGTTCTCCATCTCTGTCGGTCCACCCAGTCTTGGTCTTGATGGTGTTCAGGGTTTCCTTCATCAAGCCAGTAGCTTCCTCTCTGTTTCACGACTGTCAGCCATGCAAGTCCCGGGTGGAGACTCAAGAATACCGTTGTACATACAGTACTGTACAGAAGTCTTGGGCGCATATACAGTTGCAAGAAAAAGTTTGTGAACCCTTTGCAATTACCCTTAGCGAAAGGACAACACAGGGACAAGATCCTGACACAGCTCTTCATCAACAACACATGCGGCTCATGGCAAGGTCTGTACACCATTGCAGACTTCAAAGCTAAATGCAGTGGTGTTTCCAATATCACTGCCTCTCTTCCAGATAAACGGAATCTTTTTTAAGCATAGTTTGATATTGTCAACACAGCCCCCGAGGAGAGCCGCCTAAGTGACCTGCACCTTGATCATCTCTGAGGCTGAAGTACCCAGTTGTTTCCAATGAGTAGACAGTCACAAGGCTGCGGGACCGGACGGCACAACTGGCAAGTGTGTTTACGCACATTTTTAATCTCTCCCTCTCCCAGTGTAGAGTGCCCTCTTACTTCAAAATATCCACCGTTGCCCCTGTACCTAAAAAGACCAAGGTACCATGTCTGAATAACTGGCGTCCTGTCGCACTCACCTCAATAATAAGCAAATGCTTTGTGAGGCTGGTCAAGGACTACATCTGCAGCATGCTACCAACCACACTGGACCCCCTACAATTCGCCTACCGCCACAACCGATCGACAGATGACACAATAGCCACAGCTCTACACACTGTCCTTACACACCTGGAGAAGGATGCTTATGTGAGAATGCTGTTCTTGAACTATAATTCCCTCCAGGCTCAACAAGAAGCTCAGAGACCTCGGCCTTCACCTTGCCTTGTGCATCTGGATTCAGGACTTCCTCTCAGGTCACCGGCAGGTGCTAAAAGTGCGCTCCCTCATCTCTGTCCCCCAACCCTCAACACAGATGCCCCTCAGGGCTGTCCTAAGCCCCCTTTACTCTCTGTATATGCGTGACTATATCGCCACCCACAGGTCCAATCTGCTAATTGAATTTGCTGACAATACTACATTGATTGGCCTAATCTCAAATAATAATGAGGCAACCTACGGAGAAGAGTCATCACCCTGACACAGTGTTATCAAGAAAACAACCTCTCCCTCAATGTCACAAGAACGAAGGAGCTAGTTGTGGACTACAGGAGGAATGGAGGCAGGCTGACCCCTATTGACATCAATGGATCTGGGGTTGAGAGGGTGAACAGCTTTAAGTTTCTCGGCATACACATCACCGAGGATCTCATGTGGTCTGTACATACCGACTGGGTGGTGAAAAAAGCACAACAGCACCACTTTCACCTTAGATGGTTGAGGAAGTTTGGTATGGGCCCCCAAATCCTAAGAACTTTCTACAGGGGCACATTTGAGAGCATCCTGACTGGCTGCATCACTACTTGGTATGGGAATTGTACTTCCCCCAATTGCAGGATTCTGCAGAGAGTGGTGCACACAGCCCAGCGTATCTGTAGATATGAACTTCCCACTATTCAGGACATTTACAAAGACAGGTGTGTAAAAAGGGCCTGAAGGATGACCTCATTGGAGACCCAAACCACCCCAACCACAAACTTTTCCAGCTACTACCATCCGGGAAACGGTACAGTAGCATTAAAGCCAGGACTAACAGGTTCTGGGACAGCTTCTTCCACTAGGCCATCAGACTGATTAATTCATGCTGATACAATTGTATTTCTATGCTATATTGACTGTCCTGTTGTGCAAATTATTTATTACAAATTACTATAAATTGCACATTGCACAGATGGAGACATAATGTAAGGATTTTACTCGTCATGTATGTGAAGAATGTAAGTAATAAAGTCAATTCAATACCTGTTTTTTTTGCATTAATTACTCATAAAATGCCTGATCATCTAAGCCACAATAATGGACAAAGACAGTATGCCTAGGCTAATAACAATTATACTACTTCTCGTCAGTACTAAGTACACCATTTAAACAATCTCAGTCTAGGTTAGAAAAAGTATGTGAATCTCTGGGATATGCCTTCTACAAAAGCCATTTATAGTCAGGTGTTCAAATCAATGAGATGAGATTAGAAGTGTGGGTTGTAGAAGTGCCCTGCCCTATAAATAAAAAAAAAGGCACACAGTCAGATTACTGACAGAGCCTGCTCCATTCAAGAAAGATCTGTTTATCTGCACCATGCCTTGATCAAAACAACTTTCAGATGACCTGAGAAGAAAAATTGTAAAGATGCATGAAGTTGGAAAAGGCTACAAAAGCATTTCTAAATACCTGTGTTCATCAGTCCACAGTAAGAGAAATTGTCTACAAATGGAGGAAATTCAGTACTGTTGCTATTCTTCCTAGGAGTGGGCATCCTTCACATCAAGAGCACAACGCGCAATGCTGAAGGAGGTGAAAAAGGACCCAAGGGTAACAGCAAAAGACCTGTAGAAGTATCTAGAACCTGCTAAAGTCTCTATTCATATGTCCAATATAATAAACACACTGAACAAGAATGATGTTCACGGAAGGACACCACAGAGGAAAACACTGCTCTCCAAAAAAAAATTGATGCACATCTCAAGTTTGCAAAAGACCACTTGGATGTTCTAGAAAGCTTCAGGGACAATGTTCTGTGTACAGATGAGACAAAAGTTGAACTTTTTGGCAGAAACGCACATTGCTAAGTCTGGAGGGAAAATGGTACTGCACACTAATAACAATACCTTATCCCAACTGTGAAGCATGGTGGAAGGAGCATCATGGTTTGGGGCTGCTTTGCTGCCTCAGGACTTGGACAGTTTGTAATTGTTTAGGGAACAATGAAATCATAATTGTATCAAGACATTTTGCTGGAAAATATCAGGGTAGCAGTCCCTGAAGTTTAATAGAGCTGGATGATGAAGCAAGTCAATAATCTGAAACGCAAGAGCAAATCAACAACAGAATGGTTTAAAAGGAAGATAATTTGTGTTTTGGAATGGCCAAGCCAGTGTCCAGACCTTAACCCGATCGAGATGCTGTGGTATGACCTGAAGAGGGCTGTCCGTGCAAGGTACCTCAGAAATATTGATAAACTGAAACAGTTTCATGTGGAAGAATGGTCTAAAATTCCTCCTCACCATTGTGCAAGTCTGACCAGCAGCTACAGGAAACATTTGGTGGAGGTTTTGACTGCTAAAGGAGGTTCTGTCAGTTATTAAGTGCAAGGGTTCATATACTTTTCACAGCCTGGACTGTGAATGTTTAAACAATGTGTTCAATAAAGACATGAAAAGTACAATTGTTTGTATGTTATTGGTTAGGCAGATTGTGTTTGTCTATTATTGTGATCTAGATGAAGATCAGACCACATTTTAAGAATAATTAATGCAGGAAACCAAGTAACTGCAAAAGGTTCACAAACATTTTCTTGCAGCTGTATGTAGCTAGGGTGCCAAAGACTGGATTTGTCAATGTGAAGCAGAGAGCAAGTTTATAAATCTGGTGGGAGCAAAGGATGTGGGGAATGGCGATGGTGGAGTGCCCTGGGGGAGGTGTGGGACAGGTGCCAGGGATGGGAGGAGACATGGGTGCAGACATACTCAGCCCTGAGATGTCAGGCAAGGTAGGTAATTTAATTTCAAACAATTGTTTGATTGATCATTGCATCATGCTCCCTGCCCTCTTCCCACTCTCAGTCCACAGTCGAGACCCAAATCAGATTCAGGTTTATCATCACTCACTCATATATGTCATGAAATGTGTTTCTTTTTGCACCAGCAGTGCAGTACTTCCATTTACTACAGTACTGTGTAAAAGTCTTAGGCACCCCAGCTGTATATATGTGCCTAAGACTTTTGCACAGTACTGTAGTTGTAGGATTCTTCATTCCTGTTTCTGTAACAGTTTTGTTTGTCCAGTTAGGGTGGTCAGTCCACTCTTAGTCTGGCCTCTGCCTTTTGACCTGTTTGGCATGGGTGACCTTAGCAAGAGCCGAAGCCCAAGTCCCTGGCTTCAGCTAGCATAGCTTTCCGGGTCAGTGAAGCACGCAAGCCTCCAAACCATGGCAAGGTTGTCCTCTTGGAGGTGATAACATACACAATGTGATTTTGCCTTCAGAAGCTTGGTTTACCCTTCCATAGGTATAACTGTTTGGTTATAATTCCCGTGTATGCAGAGGACACAAAATGAAGTGGATGATTGTGCATCATTAAAAAAACAGAGGGCCCACGTTTGCAATTTCGGAATGGGAAGAGGGTTGTGAATACTTGTTTTCAGCTTAGCACACATCAGGACAAACTGAATAAAATTTTGATTTCAGTTATTGAGGATTTGCACAATAAGTGCTCATAAATATTGATTAATGTTCATCAAAGCCTTGGAGAAGATCCCAAGATTAACTAGAATGGGACCAGTTTAGCAGGATTGAAGTATGTTTGAAGAGTGAAGAGGTTCTTGAAGTGAAGTTTGGAGCATTTGATAGAGAATGTATAAGATTTAAAGTTTGGTAGTATTGGAAGAAACTTTTCTAGTGTCAGCTGAATTGTAAGTGGGAGGGTACAGATTTGAGGAGCTTGACAAAAAATATTAGTAAGGAAATAGATCTTTACACAGGATATTAGAATACCCTGTTTGTGCATCCATTCAATGCCAGCTAGTCTTTTCTGTTGAGCTCCTGAAACATAATATACCACCCACACTGACTGGCAGAGCAGGACCCCAGCAGTGTACTGCCAACTGAAGTTACAAAGCAGTTACTGCTTGGGGAGGAGTGGGTGGGAAGACGCCGAGCTAGTTATTCCTTGTCAAATAAATTGACATTTTTGGGGAGTTACAATCAGGTGAGGCTATTTGGAGCATTGCCTCATAGATCTGTAATAAATCAGAACTAGTCTTAATTCTCCTTTCTCCTCATTGGTCTGTTTCTCAATCAAAAATTAATTCCAATCTGCATCATTATCTGCTTTGCACACTTATCATTTAATAGAAGTTTCTTGTGAGGGGTGAAGATATCTTGATGATAAGGTAGCAGATAAAATTACTACTTACAGGTGGTTATTACACTTAGTACAATGAGGAATACGCTTACAATATTTTGTTCTTTTCTTTGAAACCTGCCGTGGTGTCACAGTCTGTCTTCGAGGAAAGGTTAGATTGCATTTGAATCTTTTACATGCTTTTTGTGTTGGCCTTGCAGTGTACTTAGTTATATATACATTGCTTCAGATGATTTGGCAGGAATAGTACCATAGTTCTCCAGGTTTAGTTACAATCTTGTTCTTTGCTCTCAATTATTTGCAAATCAAGCAGCGGGTTTTGGCAGCCAAGTACAATGGATTCAGGTTAATTGGGGCACATCAATAGCAGGAGGCTTGGCCCAATTAAGCAGCTGCCCCAGTTCTCCAAATTTTCATGGAAATAGTTAAAAAAGGTATAAAAGAGACAAACTGCCATTTAACTGAGTAATAAATTATGTATTTAAAGGAAACACTGAACAAATTAGTGCACAAGCAATAATACTACAGTACTATAAAACTTTGTATTGGTTTGTAATGGTTGCAGCTGAGGAATTCATCAAGTGTATGCTGGCGTAGTACTCGATTGGTAAACTATCCATTCTTAGCCCCTTCTTAAAGCTTCGAGGTTTAATGTTTTTCCCAATAACCAACAATTTATTTTTTTTTATCAGTTTCTGACATATTTGAACAACACAACAGAGTTATGCTATCCTTAGCTTTCTGATAGTGTTGCATGATTGTAGGAAAGGGAACCATCTGGCGTGTTTCATTGGCACTGTAGTTATCTGTTGTCATTGGCACAAAATATTTGAAGCAAGTTGAAGAGTTTTTTAGATTTCCATGTTTCTGTGCTTACAACATCATCACTATCTTTTTTACCGTGTGCCTTATTGAATTTAATGTGGTGCTTACATATCCAACTAAGACAACCAACCATGTGTTGCTTGAAATTCTTTGTGACCCAGCTTCTTGGTCATCCCCTCTGACTTGTTTTTTAACATTGGTCCATTGACAAGCACACCTTGTCCAGTCACAATGTAAAACCATTGAGGGCCTCTTCAACAACTGGATCCTTACTTTCACGCTTTTGTTTTTGGGATGTTTGCTATTGTCCCTCATGTAAAGCCCATTCTTCTTGCAGTTTAACTTGCTGATGTGTCAAATGTCTACTTGTAGATTTTGGCACTCCAGTTATCTCTGCTGCCGATGATGAGTGGTGTTAGACAGATGGCTTTTAATTTGGTCCAATAGGGTAATTTTTTTGGCTAGTGTTAAATTGTTTTGTGACAAGGGTCTCAAAAAATTCAAAGTCAAAATAAAACAACGTCAAAGTGATCAAAAATAACTGCTTTTTCAATTTGCATCTGCTAGCCCAAATGAATAAAACTAATGCCACTGCTCACTTTCAGCACAGTGTAGCGTCTAATAGCCACACAATTGCACATGACTGACCATCTCCTGTCCCAATTAAGCAGCATGGTGTGGGAATCCTGGCTATTTTCTTGGACCTGTTTTTTTTTCCTTAAGGTTTGTCCCAAATAAGCGGCTGCCCCGATTAACTAATGGCTCAATTAACCAAAATCCGTATATCGCTAAACGCAGAATTCTGTATGTTTTTCTGAGGTTTCTTGCTCGAGAAAGCTTCCCAACAATGGTACATGTATAACTGATGGGTCAAATATGTTCATGGAGTAAAATGTTCTTGTTAGGCTTTATTGCCCATCCCTAACCCTGTGCTTTAGAAGGTGGTGCCAAGGTGCTACCTCAATTCTCTGTTCTCCTTGTGTGGAAATGGCCCCATTTTAATGAGGTATCAAGTTCCAGGATTTTGATTTAATTATGGAGCCATAATATATTTCTTAGAACTTTTCAAGTCTTTTATTCTTTTTCAAGTGACCCTCAAGTTTGTTCAGGTCTGATGAAATGTTCTCAACCCAAAACACTGCATCTCCATCGACGCAGCATGACGTGCTTAATATTCCCATACAGTTCTAAGAAATATATTGAATGGTGGAAGAATGGAGAGAATGGGTGCCACAATAGCATCGTGGTTAGCGCGATGCTATTATATCTTGGGTGTCTGAGTTCAATCCTGGTATTGTCTTTAAGGAGTCTGTATAAGCTCACTGTGTGAAGCATGGATTTTCTCTGTGTCCTCTGATTTCCTCCCATTGTCCAAAGACAAAGACAAAGAAAAAAAAAATGGTCAGTAGATCAATTTGTCATACAGATTGTCCCGTTATTAGACTCGGGTTACATTGAGGGTTGCTGGATGTGCTGCTTGAATGGCCGGAAGAACCCATTCCACCATGTGTTTCTTAAGTAAAATAAAATAAATTAATAAACAAAGCAAAATTTTGTCACAGCAGAGACGACAGTTTGGTGAGGCTTAGCCTCTTGTCTACTCTTGAATAATTGTATTTATTTGACTGGTCAGCTGTGAGCTCGAGAATGTGATGGTGAATGATTTGTCAATGTTGTTTGTTAAGAAAATGTAATTGGACTCTGTCACCATTACCTCGCATTTTGTAGTTAGTCTCTGGGTCCATTCCAGGGGAGCTGTTTGTAAGTCAGAAATGAAAAGCTCTGTGGTACAGAATCATAGAATTTGTTGCGATAGGAAGAGTGACTGTGCCATCCAGCCTTACTCAGTGAGTGAATCTGTTTAGCACTCCAGGTCTGCCCAATTCAACCCAGCTCTGATACAGGTCAGAGGACATTGGCGAAAGAATACAGGTGAAAAAGCCTGCAAACTCCATATTGGCTGGCAAATCCATTCCCATCCATCCCACTGTTCTGTCAAACATTAGTTCGGATGTACCAGTGCCCATAAATAATTGAACATGCATTACTCAGGGAGGGGCTTGTATGGAGAACAGGCAACTTGACTCTCACCATTTAATTCCAGATGTCTTGTTGTATGTAGACATTGACAACTTTATTATCTGAGATGCTGTAAATGGTACTGATGGAGGTGAACATTGTGAAACACATCACAACCCCTTACTTCTGACCTTATGATGGAGAAATAATCAAGATAATTGAACTTAGACCTAAGACACCTCTGTAGCAAGCTCTGGGGACTGAGATTGTCCTTAAATCATCTTCCTTTTGTGTTTAGATTGATTCCAGTCAGTGTAGAGTTTTTCAGTTGATTTACACTGACTTGAATTTCTGCTCAAGTTTGTTGTTCGACCAATCAGACATTGCTGCTCGCCTTGACATCAAGAGTTGTCTGTACTGCCTTGCATGTATAATTTCCCCATACTTGGACCGAAGCTACAAAATAATCTGGAGAGGTGACCCAGGCCAAACAATGTGTATTGTTTAATGGTGCACAGATTCCTCATCTGCATGAGATACAGCAGCTAACTTTCTGAAAATAGAGTTGTTCGTCCATCATTGACGTCGATGAGGACCTCGACACCATTATGATGGTGTTGAGACTAGCGCGTGATTTGGATTTAAGTGAGGGAGAGTTGCGCAGCGTCAGCCTCACTCTCTCTTCCCAATTCCCATCTGGATCCAGTGGCAAGACAGAGTTTAGACGGCTGGAGAATAACAGTACGTGTAGATGCCCATCTCCTTTGTATAGAGGCATAGAGAGCTACTGCATGGAAATGGCCCTTCAGCCCATTGAATCTGCACTGACCATCAACAAGATGATTATATCAACCTAAGTTTTCTCCCCCCCACCCCCCAAGTTTCTACTACTCACCTGCACAGGAAAGGCAATTCACTAAGCGTCTTTAGGAAGGAAACTGGAACATTTGTATCAAGCCTATGTGATCACAAGGAGAACATACAAAACCCCACACAGACACATACCAAGATTGGGATTGAACTTGGGTCTCTGGCTCTGAGGAAGTGCCTCAGTTAACTACACCACTATCCCACCATGGTTCTCAAAGCATTAAAATGTTTAAATACCTAAAAAGAAAATCAGGGAAAAAAAGAAAAGTTAGCTAACGAACTGCAATTGATTGCATTAATATTTACAGGGAGTTAGGAGCTTTGAAATGAAGGTATCGCTTTGTAAGCAAGACTCTGTGTATTAGAACTGTACATTACAGGGATCCACTTGACACAAGTGATCTGGAAACTGAACACAGTTTATACAGATTGTGGTTGGTTCTTCAGTGTTAATACAGATATTTGGATAAATTTGAGGTGAAGCTTGGTGGCCAAACCCATGATTATGCAGATCACTATTGTACTAGGATGTCAACCTTAAGTTTAAGCTAAATTTCTGGTTTGGAATTGAGTGCACAATTCTTCTGCGTGGAGCTGAGCCATGTCTGCCGTTGATAGCATTGGCCTTGACAGAAACAGGCCAGACCATCAAAATTGTCTTGATGGCAATAACTGAAAGGATCAGTCAGTTACTTAATAAAATTGACTTAAATAATGATACTGTAGGAGAGAAGTGGTTAATGAATCCACTTGACTTTGACATTAACTTATTTATGAAATGTAGCCGAATTTGGAGCACTGTGAATACTCAGTTACTTGGGCATAAAAGATACCTTTATTTCTGCATTCGTGGCAGCTAATACCTAAATTGCTCCCTTTTCTGTGAATTTGTTTTCAAAGGTGTCTTCTGCTACATTATCTCTCACAGATCCGGATTGCCTACGCAAGTAGTTAATCATTCTTGGCTCTTTATTTACATAAAACTGTATAAAAGGTGCACAGGAACAGGCATTCAGCTTGCCTTCGTGCTGACATTTATCTTGTCTGGGAATTTCATCAAATTGATTTTTGCTTTTACTACTTCTCTCGTACTTTACTGTTACTTTAAAGTACTCAGGATATTTGCCTTTGTTATTTCCTATGTCCTGTACTCAAATCCCACTCAAAGAAGATTTTCTAATTGTTTACATTTATTAGTAACCATTTTATTTAAATGCCCCCTAATTTTGAATTCAACTACATGTGGAAACATCACCATATACCTTCCCTGTCATAAATTTGAGGAACTCTAATACAGTCTTTGGTTCTTAGTCTAAAGAAAAAGCTTTTTCAATTTTTCTTGGAACTTGTGATCTTTCAGTTATAGTATCAGCCTGTAATATATTTTATTGCTCTTTCTCCAGTGTTATTCCTCTTCTGATGGCCTCAAGACCAAAATTGCCCTACTTCATGTGAACGCTGATCAGAGTTCGATCTGAGTCTTGCAATATTGCTCCTTGATTCTGATAACTAATTGAAAGCCTCTCTATTTTGGTTTACAGGTGTTCTCTATCTGTGCTTAAGAATGTGTTCTCCTTTAATAATTAAGTGGAGCTGATGGAAAAAGTATGGCTGTCAGTGGGGGAGGGGTGAGGAGAGAAAATATTTTTAGGGTCATCTTATACAATATAAACACGACTTACAAAAAAAATTGAGCATTTGTTCAAGATACTGTCTTGTAAAAGTTCTATTACGCTAACATTTCTGATTACATGAACTGTATATTTAAAAAGGCATAAGTGGATCCATATGGCTAGGAAAAAAATAGTTCTATAATGGAGCAAGTTTCAGTGAAGACTATTAAGTTGAAGTAAACCTTACATAGTTGTTCAGGACTCTGATCTTGAGAAATATGGTTCAAATATAACTTCTGCATGTGACTTACGTAGTTCAGTTCTGATTACTAGCAATTAAGCAGATACTACTGATAGTCTAAGTTGGATCCTGACCTCCACTGAGGAACTGCAAGGACTGTGATGTGTTCCTGGAGGTGGGCAGATAGACTAGAAAGAGTAATGTTTTCCTTCAGGAGTAATGAAAGAAGGAGGAAGTCAATAGAAGGGGAAGTATTGACGCTAGGACAAATGAAGCTGTGCAGAGGGAAGTTTCTTTTGGGAGGTAGAGTGAGGTTGTCTGAAACTTCCGGCTGGTCATTTATTATGTAAATAAGTATTATTTGACTCTACATTAAATAGGAATGGCATGTAGAAAATGTATTGCAGAGTATTTAAGTTCTTGATTTGGATCAATAATCTCATGCTCTTGTGAGTCTCCACCTTTGCATAAATTAATTCTTAACAGAATTTTTCAAAATGAGATAGATTCAAGTGTTCTATTTAAAGATACTGTACAACCAAATAGTAGGATATGGATTTGTACAAAGAACTTGCTTACTTTAAGAGATTTCAATTTAACATTAAAAATTATCTTTGCATTCTTCTCATCAAGTGTACTTTTGTTAAAAAACACTGACTGAAAAGTAAGTTGGCTAGAAGTTCATCTTTAATATTCTGCAGGCCAGTAAATTTGTGAATTTATGGTGTGCATCCATCTTGTTATCCATGCAGTATGCTTTTTAGTAATTTGCTGCTGTAATGAATGTAAATCATAATGGTATTACTCTTAATCAAATAGGTAGTGCAACATCTTATTTCAATGTATTTTTATTGTATTCTAGCCTTTTTGCTATCATTTCGATGTCTATTAGGTTCAGAGCAATGATGTATTTTTATAATTCAGTGAAGTAACCACAAGATTTGCTGCATGTTTTCTTTTTGAATGTGGTTAATTTGTCATGCTAATTTTTTTCAGCAGAATTAAAAAATACTTTTAATGTTCAAGTTTAAAGTTTGATTAGTCTTGAGTGACTTTTTTGTTTCAAGGAAGCAAAATACATGTGCTAAATTATTGTAGCAGAGGAACTACTCGTGCTAAAGTCTGTACTGCATGGATGATAAAGGTATATTAGAACTGTTCAAAATGCTTTAACTTAAATTGTTAGCTTATGTTATCATGGAGTGGTGTGTGTTTTATCTTTCAAAGGCACTGCTAAAACTTTGTATCCATATGGAAATAGGAACGTGTAATATACAGATTGTGTTCAGGCCAAGTACCAGTGAGAGACTCACAGGCAATTATTTCTTCATTGTACAGAATCACAATGGGAAAAGCCTGAAGGGTTCCAAGAGAGCTCAAACTTTGTGCAGAGTGAAGTTGCACAACAGGTACATTGTTGGTTTGGATTTGCCTACCACATCATTTAGGGCTATTGTATCTGTGGACCAAAAGTACTCAAAATTAACCGTATTTTGTAATCAAATGCCCCTTCCAGCAGACACAGTCACGTGCTTTCCAGGAGGGGTAATTAGTTAGAAGTACATGCACTCCTTACAAAACTATTCATATCACCCGTGGACTATTAAATGGACTTCAATGATAAAGATGGAACCTTGACTTATAAAGTTTGAGCAGGCAGTTATCTTAACAATACTGCAAACATTTTGCTTCTGTGATACTTTTTAACTTTTCCGAGCTTGTGCTTTTGGATGTCGTGTCTGTACATTGAAAATGAAGCTGGTACATCATCTCTGACGTGGTGATGTGTTGTGCTTTGATGCTTGTTGAGAACCCGGTGCAGGTGAAGTTTTACAGGTGAGAAATCACATTGGCTTTTAAGGATTGTGGCTCATTTCAATCATACATTCTGGGTGGGAGGAACTGTGGGCCTTTTTACTTTTCCACCTGTACATGGGTGGGTACCAGGTTTGGGCCTAGGCTTTGTGAATTCAATTAACTTACCATTCGCACAATTTTGGATGGGAAGCTGTAAGTTGTGATTTCCTTTGACAAAGCAAATGATAGATTTGATTTAAAAAAAAACATAGATTTATTAGAGCTGGTTCTCATGAAAATGAGCAGTTTGTATTCCAACTTCTACGGTTGTGAGTGTAGCATAAGGAGGACTTGGGTTTTTAATTGCTGAGTGATTTAAATAGTTATGGAATTATTGTCTCCTCAAGATCCATAATGTGCATGTTATTTTCATGGAATGGGATTGATCTAGCATATATCAAAAACTTGTGAAATTGTCTTTTCAGATGAGACATTAAACAAGTTTAATTCTATTCTATTAGGTGTTAAGAAGGATTGCATGATACCAGCTTTCACATTCACTATTAATCATACCTCTTCAAATCATAGACTATTACAGTTACTGCTTCAAAAGCAGTTAATTGGCCATACTCTGCTTTGGGCATTGTTGAGAAACATAAGACGTAAATACACTTTGTGTCATTTTAATCCAGGTCCATCTGAATTACAGTTGCAAGTTCTGAGATTGAACCTTATCCTATTTCTTAAAGAAAAAGAATCATGCGCTTACTGTTACAGATCTCAAGATTTTTAGAATTTCATTACCTGAAAATGAGTATGTGTGTGTATTACACTGTATTTCTTATTGAATACTGTCCTGAAGAACAAGACAGCTCAAATTTATCACAGCACTGATAATTATTGTGCTGTTTTGAATATGTGCTTGTCATTGTCTTAAATGGCAGCCATGGTCAAAACAACCCAAATAACATGCAAGTTCCTATATCACATTTCAGCTTGCAAGTGTCTGAAAAAACAATGTTGACAATAGCAAACTGAAAGTAACCGGACCTGGATACACTTTGCACCAGTTGTTTAACTTGCAAGTGGATAAAAATATAGTCAGATATAGTGATTGATAGAAATAAAAAAAAAATTGCCAGATTGGTGTGAATAGTTTCTATCACAGCACATATTGTTTGCACAGTCCAAAAATGTACCTTGCCTCACTCTGTGTTATTTTCTTCTTATCAGCACCTGTCAGCCTCTTCATGGGTAGAAGGAATTACTCCAGAAGGGTGCACCTACTATTACAATCTTGTATCAAGAGGTATGTATGTTGACAGTGAACTGTCTATGGCAGCATCTATGGAAAGAGAAACAGTTGAAGTTTCAACAGGACCCTGCCCTGTTGAATATTTCTGGTTTTATTTCAGATTTCCAGTATCTGTGGATTTTATTCATTTCTATTTACTGATCATGCCCTCTGTTAATACCATTGGGGAGGAGGTACAGAAGTATGAAGATCCACACTCAACCTTTTAGGAAGATCTTCTCCTCCACCATCAGATTTCTGAACACTACCTCATTATTCTTGTTCTTGCACAATTTATCTTTGTAACTTACAGTAATTTTGTTTTACATCGTCCTACTGCTTCAAAGCAAGAAATCTCACAGCACATGTTAGTGGTAATAAATCTGATTCTGGTGTTCCACCCTTGTGTAACCAAATAATCTATTTGCTGACAATTTCCAGATCATAAAGGTATGAATTTTGGTCATTTTATTTGCCTCTTTTTTTAGTGAGCCACACTTCATATAAGCATCAGATTTATTACAATGTTTGAGTTTCCTAATATCATACTAATAGCTGACTCAGAAACAAAACTTCAAGAACTACTCACTATAGTGGCAGCAGAAAGTAATCGCAGAGGCCTCTCAATCAACACCAAGAGGACAGAAAGCATGGTCATCTCCAGAAAGACAAACATCCCACAATGTGTGATCAAGATCAGAAATACAAACATTAAACCAGTCAACAAATTCCAATATCTTAATAACAAGTAATGGCAGGTGCAATACAGATATCAAATACAGAATAGCAATGGCGAAAGAAGCTTTCCAAAAAATGAAGACCATATTAACAGACAGAAAGATGAGCATGTACACTAAAAACAGAATACTGCAGTGCTATGTTTATTCTATCCTGACTTATGGAAATGAATGCTGGACCATTTCCCCAGCAAAGGAAAAGAGACTAGAAGCAGCAGAAGAATGTTAAAACTATCATGGACCACACACACGTCAAATAAAGAAGTTCTCAGAAGAGCCCAAGCAGTTAGATCACTCAAACCAACAATAAGAGAAAGACAACTCAGATTCCTAGGACACATCATGCGAAAAGATGAACTAGAAAAACTCATGCTCTCTGGAAAGATCGAGGGGAGCAAACCCAGAGGAAGACCTCGGCTTATATACATCAAAAGCCTAGCCAGGTGGCGACACATTGAGGAAATGGAAGTCATCCAAAGAACGAGGGATAGATCTATATGGAAAACCATAGTCACCAACTTCCGCATCGGATATGGTACCTAGACAGACAGACCTTCTGATAAATCTAGAACTTTCTTTTTGCCTGGTTTCTAGTGCCTCTCTGAGCCAAGTAAACGCAACAAATAAGGGGCACTGGGATACAAGGGCACTACTGAAGTTTATTCAGGTAATGCAGCATGTCTTAATGGTAATTTTGTCCATGTCCTATACAGTTAAGACCAATCTAACTGTTGGGCACATGCTGATATAATTGAGATAAGATGGGTGGGTTTGCTTAGACTAACCATCTAGAAACCAGAGTTCAACTCCCAACCAGGCAACTATGGAATTTCTGTATTAAAAAAAACCGTACAGTGAAGTTGACCATAAAATTAGCAATTGTCATAAAAATCTGTCTGATTCACCAATGTCCTTAAGCTGAAGAAATTTGCCATCCTTGAACTTGCCTTATCTTTGACCCCAGACGTGCATCAATTGTGGTTGCTCTTAACTGCCCTCTGAAATTACCTAGCAAGCCATTTCACTGTATCATAATCACTAAGTACAGCACTATGATAGTCCTAGAAGATGGCTGATGATGACCTGAGTGATAAATAGGAATGGCATTATGACATTAATTGTCAATGGTCAAAGTCAAATTTGCATTTATTGTCACTTGTACAGGTGCAAATCAAAATTTCTTTCAAAAGCATCACAGCCACATAATGAGACATTCATAAGAAAAATGTAAATTAAACATAAATTATAACATTTTTAAGGAACACAATTAGAACAAAATAAAACAAAGGCTATTTTAGTGCAAAGTGGCTGTGCTGTTGCCAGCGATTAGGGTTGTGCAGGTTGTTTCAAGAACTGAATGATTGAAGGGAAGTTGCTTTGTTTGAACTTGTGTGGGACTTCAGGCTTCTGTACCTCCTGTCCGATGGTAGCTGTGAGAAATTGGCACGGTTAAGATGATGAGGATCTTTGATAGATGCTGTCTTTTTGAGATAGCATCTCCTGTAGATACTTTAGATGGTGGGGAGGGATGTGCCCACATCCCAGAAAATAAATGGATAAGCACCTCTAATAACAGCTCCAACCCTGAAAATTGTCTTCTTCAACCAACTTTAGTTATTGTAAGTGTGCTGGGATATACCAAACTTGCTTGGATAATAGATGTGCCTTCGGTATTTAACATGTAATTAGAGTTGGACCATTAGGCTGCTTTGTTTCAGGAAAGGCTATTTATAAGCTGCATTGAGCTTCATTTATGATACATTTTAGCTTCACAGTGGGAAAAGCCTGAAGGTTTCATCTCTGCTAGCGATTGCTCAGATACAGCTAGCAAAGATAAGATAGAACCTGAGGAATCCACTAAAGAACCCACAGCTGCAGAAATTACTGAGAAAGGCTCTGAAGATTGCTCTACAGGAGAAGAGGAGCAACTGCAAAGTGAAACAAATGTCTCTGTCCAGGTATGTTCTGCTACCTCAACAATAAGGAAATTTCAGGGTTGTTAGGTAATGCAGAGATGAGGTAAGTCTGCAAAGTCCTTGTGTATCTGGTGGATGTGTGAACAAGTAATGAGAGAACTTTGCTCTGTTGCGACAGGGTGTTCACGTCATGTTGAATTCACAGGCGTTAAAAATAAGTATTTGCAGTGTAAAAATCGTAGTATGTGTGTGGATCATAGAACATAAAGGCAGGAAATGTAGGGCATTATTTACTATTTACTTTGCCTTAATATAAAGCAAACTTTTGCCATGAATGCGTATGTGTTCTTATCTTTTGTCTGATAAGTAATTAACGGTAACTTTTTTAATGGGTGTAAATGAAACTGAAATGAGGAAGGAGATTGGTGGAAAAAAGTCATGTTGGGAGAAATGCCTTTTTTGTTTGCTAATTTATATATTGTTCTCTCTATCTTATTTTCCTATTTGTACCAAAAAGAATTCTAGCAATTGCAAGACATTAGTAAACTTGCAGAATGGGAGGGTAATTATGTTATGATTCACTATCAGTGGCAGGCACACACAGTAGCTGCTTGTCTGGAGTTTGCACATTCTCTCTGTGACTGCATGAGTTCTCTCAGTGTTCTAGTTTCTTCCCATAGCTATGATTGGGTTGATCGATTAATTGATAACTGAAGAATTTCCCTTTTGTGTAAATGCATGGTCTAGTTATTCACAATGTATACCAGTGATTTGAATTGAGTATCAATTGTAGTACAATCAAGGTTTCTGATATTACACAAATTGAGTATCAATTGTAATATAATCAAGTTTTCTGATAATACACAGCCAGATGGCAGTGTGGGTTTTGTATAGGATGTAGAGAGACTTCAAAGGGATATAGATAGGGTAGGAGAATGGATGAGTACAAAGCAGAGTATCATGTGATAAATACTTGTTTATGTTGATAGGAAAAAATCAGGTTTTTTTAGAATTGAGAGATTGAAAAGTGTTGGTCTTCACAGGAACCCAGAGTTCTTGTAAATGAAGCATTAAAGGTATGTGCAGTACAGAAAGAAGTTAAGACAGTCTTTGTATCAAGAAGATTTGGGTACACGATTGAGTAAAGCAGTTTTGTATAGCCTGATGAAGCTTTAGCTGGAATATGGTGTTCAGGTTTGGAGTTTCTATGTAACGAAGGATGTATTTATAATAGAAATTATAAAGTTATCAGTGTGATTCCTGGGTAGGGGAATTGTCCCATGAGGAGAGATTAACCAGACTGGTCTAAGCACTCTTTTTAAGTTAAAAAGAATGAGAGCTGGTTTTGTTGAAATATTCTAATTTCTTGTATGGCTTCATATACTAGATGTCGTGATGTCCAGTTAAAAGATCAGCCATGATTTAATTGCGAGCAGGTGTCTAGTCTGACTAGCCTTCTGTTTATGCATATTTACAGATTTTGAAAATTTAGTTCCAATTTCCAAGCCCAGTTATTTATGTAAGTTGTATTAACGACAGTCTCAATAACTCTGTAGAGCACTGCTTTCTGCTTCATGTCAGCCTCAGTAATTGCTTTGAACCATTACACTTTTTTTTTATTGCCAGTTCATTCTTGCCTCCCAGTTTTTTGGCCTGAATTTAGTCACAAGTCAAGGTATCTTATTTGAACAGTTTTTGACTAGCTTGTGTTTTTCATCAATTGCATTTCTTCTGTATGCTCTTTCTGTTTGGAAAATTTACTGGCAAATTTAGACAAAATGACCTTGCTTTGATACCAGAACTGACTGCTCAGTTGTAGTTGTATTCTATAATTTTTCTCAGTAAAATTTGTTGAGTTATAATATTAACTGGTGATATTGTGATATCTTTCCTGTTAACTGATAAAGCCTGGTAATTATGTTTCAAAGTTTTTCTTTGAGGAAAAGACTGAACATTTACAGGTAGAACATTAGCAGTCAGTTAGTTACATTCATCATTTTTTCCCATTACATTTTCATCAGGAATGATCAGGTTACAGGGATGTTATGTCAGACTGTTCTGAAAAGGTAACAGCAAGTGTTGATGAGGGTAGCTTATTCGATCTCATCTACATGATTTTAGCCAAATGTCATTCCTTTAAAGAAGTAAAAACCCAGGGGATCCAAGTTGGAGATTGGATCCAAAACTAGTTCCACTGGAGTTTTAGTGAAAGGAAGATTCCTTTTGGTGGTAAATATCAAAGATTTGGACAAGTACATGGGCTGTGATAATGGATTCTCTGGGTGGTCTGTTGTGGGCAATAGAAAATAAACTCTGAGCTGGAGGAAGTAATGGACTGATCAGTTGAACCTAAAAAGAGAAGTAAATGGAATTTTGTGGAGGGCACCCAAACTGAAGAAATACACAATTTAATGGAGGAATATGATCTCGGCACAAATGCATGATCACAAAATGTACGAGGACAAGTGGGTAAGAGTACTTTGCAAGGTGCAGAAAAGATCTAAATAGGTTACTCTAGGGCTGTGTCAAAACTAGAGTTGGTTTCTTTGAAATTATAGGAGAGATTTAAATGAGGTATGTAAAACTATGAAAGTGTTGGATTGAATAGTTTTAAAAAAATTAGGAGATTCAAATCCAAGATGGTTGTTGAAGAAATGGGTGTGGGGATCTGCTGGTGGTGTGGTAGAAAAAGAAGTTCCTCATCATATAAAAAGTACCTGAATATGTACTTGAACTGATCTGACATTCAAGGCTACAAGCATGGAGTGAAAAACCAAAATATATAGGCATAGATGTGAATTTCTTCCAGTGCTGTACACTTCTGTGATTCTGCTATTAGTAACCAGAATGATTCTAGAAAATGACTATTAAAAATTCTATTGCGTTGCAGAAGCAAATTGCTGCAGGAATTGACAGCAATGCAAAGTCCTCTGAGGGAAATCTTGATACTGAGCTGGAAAGCACATTGCCCCAAGATGAGCAACAACAGGAAGCAAAGAAATCTTTCAAGAGGAAGAATGTAAACCCCTATGGGGAATGGGAAGCTGTTAGAGTGGAAGAGAAGTAAGTAGCTGAGCACCAATCTCAAGCTTCCTGTTCATGTCTTTATTCAAAGAAATGTGAATTTCCATCCAGTAGTAATTCCATTTTATTACAAATTTCAAAAGTGTACTGGAATTCCAAATTACAATGTTCTTCATGCAGAGATTTATTTAAATGTAAATATTTTAAAGGGATCACTTTTTCTTGTCAAAAATGTCATAATGCTCAAAATAATGTTTGAGCTTAGGAGGTCAGGTAACATCTATAGAGGGAAATGGACAATTGATCTTTGGAGTTAAACTCTATCTAGTCCTGATGAAGGATCTTGATCCGAAATAGCGACTGTCTATTTCCCTCTGCCTATGCTACCTGACTTGCTGAGTTACAGCAGTGTTTTGTTTGTTCCTTACTAGTTTCCGATATCTTCGGTCGCTCATATCTCCATGTCACATTACTTTTTGCCATTCCATGGTAATAGCATGATACAGATAATGCTAATAATTCTGCCTCTGTTAAAGGAACTTGTTTCTTCAAACTGTTGTGTGAGTAATTGCCATCTGAGTGCAGTTGGTTGATGACTTTTGAATTGCCTGAATTGTAGCTAAGAGAACCCACCTGACTGATTTAAAATATTAATGTTAATTCTGCCAGGTGTTGAAGAATGCGGAATGATCAGGTTTAACATCTAATGCTGTAATTGGTGATCAGCTTTCAGTCATTTCCTCCCCAGTCACTTTTCAAGCTTTACTGCAAGTGCGCCATAAGATCGGAAATCTGAGAGAGGGGGGCAGCCTAATATGATGGTTAGGGATAGTATAGACTAAGGTTGATTATGACTGCAACATCACAGCAAGGTAATTTCTTCGTGAACACCAGATTAATCTTCGCTGATACATGATCATATCTGTATAACCTATATAGAAGAACTGAGAAAAAGTTACAGATAAAGTTGTGAAATCCAGATTGCAGTAAGCATGGGAATAGGATTTTGTTTATTGCTATAACGTGTACCTGTAGTGCCCTTTAATATTTCAGTAATATTGTAAATAAAATATTGTTTGATTAGGCTTTGCTTACATAATTCATTATGGGTTATATACAAGAAGTACATGAATGGGGTATGTCACGCCACGCTGTCACCTGAGTGACTCACTAAAAAAAAGGAAGAAAATCTAAGTAGACCAGTACCCAGCTCCTGTGTTTCTCTTTTGATTATTTTCTAGAGTTACAAAGCATAACAGTACATTGAGGCAGTATAAGGTAACAGAAGGCAGAATAAAGGGGGGCGTCACGTGATGATGTGGGATTGAGACGTGTAAATCCAGCTGTCCCGTAAAAAATTAGCAAAGTACCATTTAAACAAAACAAAGTTAATAAATACTTTCTGGAAACTATTTATAAACTTTGCAAGACTACTTTACGATATGCCTCCTAAACCGCAACAAAAGAAGTCTGCTGTTGCGAAGCAGCCACGAGAGGGGAAGAAAAAAGGGCCTACTGCAACGATGGAGCCTCGGACTCAGGTTGGATCTCCTTCGGTAGAACAGGGAGCAATGGCGGTGGTAGCGGTTTCTCCGAAGAAGATGCCGGAAATGCGCATGCGCAAAGAAGTATGCATGCACAAATCGACACAACTCAAACTACAAGAACCGACAGCCACTGCAATTGAAAATGACTCAGAGTCAGAATTGGATTCTGCAGAGAACACAGATGAAGAAGAGGAGGAAGAATTGGAAGCGATTGGAAGTAAAGGAGACGATGGAAACATAAGAGAGGCTATATTGCAATTAACGGCTGAACTAAGAAAACTAAGAGAAGAGCTTAGAGATGTGAAGATGTCCTATAATAAAGCTATGGAAAGACAGGACAAAATGGATAAGAAGCTTCAGAAGATGGAAAGAGCAATGGGGCATATGAATGATAGAGTGGAAAAAACAGAAAGTGATCTGCTTGTCTGGAACTCGGAAAGAAATCAACTCTTGGAAAAAGTGGACATGTTGGAAAATTTCAGTAGACGTAATAATATTAAAATTGTTGGTCTTAGAGAAGGTATGGAGGGAGAAAAACCAATAGAATTTTTTCAAAGATGGATCCCGGAAGTTTTGCAAATGGAAGAGGAGGTTCGATCAATTGAAATTGAGCGGGCACATAGAGCTCTAAGACCAAAACCAAAAGATAACCAATATCCATGATCGATTTTAATAAAATTCTTAAGATTTCAAGACAAGGAAAGGATTCTACAGGCAGCTGCTCGAGCTGCCAAGGATAGAAAAGGGCCATTGGTGATTCAAGAGAACAAAGTTTTTTTCTACCCTGATATAAGTTATGAACTTTTGAAGAGAAGGAAGAAATTTAATCCAGTGAAAAAAACCCTATGGGACCACGGTTATCAATTTATATTGCGTTATCCTGCAACCTTGAAGATTCTTTTGCCTGGTGGAGAAAAAAGATTTTTTGATGACTACCGGAAAGCGGAGCAGTTTGTGCGAGATTCTCTGAATATTCACCAGATATAAGAACAAATCCAGGGGAGTGAGATAGATTGAAGATGAAGATTGGGTCAAAGAATGGACTTGTTGGATTTTTGAAGGTGGATGAATGTATAAGTATATTATTAATTATACGAGGGGGGTAAGAAAGGTTAAAATTGGAGGAATATTAGTTGGGAATAGTAACATTAATTTTGTCTATATATATATAATTTTTTTTGTTACGGGGGAGCTGGAAGAAGCACTGATCAATTGCTACGCTAATCATGTGTGCAAGCGTGGCTTTAGCCACGACCCGTAAAATGGAGGGGGGTAGTGTTGTGTATCTTTTCATTCACAACATTAGTGGGGGAGTATTTTGTTTTTTCTTTTTTTGTATCCTTTCTATCTTTTTTTTTCTTTTTGCCTGGAGGGTTGGGAGGGAAACACATAGCAACATGGTGAAGTTTAAAGAGATTCCCCAAGGCTATGAGAGTTGAGAAGATAAGTAATGTTTTAGATTGGAGTAACTTTGTTAAGAATAATGACTAATTTATTGAATTTTTTGAGTTTTAATGTTAACGGGCTTAATGGACCAGTGAAAAGAAAAAGAATCTTAACACATATTAAAAAAATGAAGATAGATTTAGATTTTTTACAGGAAACGCATTTAACAGAAACAGAACATCAGAAACTAAAGAGAGATTGGGTGGGTAGTGTTGTTGCGGCTTCATTTAATTCAAAAGTGAGGGGAGTAGCAATTTTGATCAATAAAACATTACCAATTAGAATACAAAATGTAATAACTGATTCTGTGGGGAGATGTGTGATTATACATTGTCAACTTTTTTCTGAACTATGGACTTTTATGAATATTTATGCACCAAACGAAAATGATGCAAAATTCATACAAGAAGCTTTTTTGAATTTGGCGGATGCACATGAAAAAATATTAATTGGAGGAGACTTTAATTTTTGCTTAGACCCAGTCTTAGATAGATCAACCAAGGTTGTTATAAAATCGAAGGTAGTAAATTTAACTTTATCATTGATGAAAGATTTAAATTTGATTGATATATGGAGAAGAATCAATCCTAAAGAAAGAGACTATTCGTTCTATTCCCATAGACATAAAACTTACTCAAGGATAGATTTTTTTCCATTATCAATGCATATTTAACATAGAGTGAAAAATATGGAATATAAAGCAAGAATATTATCAGATCATTCTCCTTTATTAATGACAATAATAATGGCTGATAAGGAAGAAGTGGCTTATAGATGGAGATTTAATTCAACATTATTAAAACGTCAAGATTTTTGTGATTTTATGAAAAAGCAGATTCAATTTTTTTTGGATACAAATTTTCATTCAGTGGATGATAAATTTATACTATGGGATGCGATGAAAGCATATCTTAGGGGCCAGATAATAAGTTATACGTCTAAAATTAAGAAAGAATATATGGCAGAACTAGATCAATTGGAAAAAGAGATTACAAAATTAGAGAAAGAATCTCAAAGATATATGTCAGAAGAAAAACGAAGGCAACTTGTCAATAAGAAGTTACAATATAATACGCTTCAGACATATAGAATGGAAAAAGCAATTATAAGAACTAAACAAAGGTATTATGAGTTAGGTGAGAGAGCACATAAAATTCTTGCCTGACAGTTGAAAACAGAACAAGCTTCCAAACCAATAAATGCAATTAGAACAAGGGCAAATAAAATATCTTATAAACCTCTTGAAATAAATGAAACTTTTAAAAGTTTCTATTCTGAATTATATCAATCAGAATCACAAAATGATGTTAATGAGATAGAAAGGTTTTTATCACAAGTATCTCTTCCAAAATTGAATTTGGAAGAACAGAAGGGATTAGATATGCCTTTTACATTAAAAGAAGTTGAAGAAGCTTTAGGATCACTCCAAAGTAATAAATCTCCAGGAGAAGATGGTTTTCCACCTGAATTTTATAAAAAATTTAAAGATTTATTATTTCCTCTCTTTATGGAACTAATACGTCAAGCAGAAAAAACACATAAACTCCCAGAATCTTTTTCAACAGCGATTGTAATAGTATTGCCAAAAAAAGATAGAGACCCTATGAAACCAACATCATACAGGCCTATTTCTTTATTGAATACGGATTATAAAATAATAGCAAAAATTTTATCGAATAGATTATCTAAATATTTACCAAAATTAATACATATGGATCAAAGAGGATTTATTAAAAATAGACAATTGGCAGATAATGTAACTCGGCTACTCAGTATAATTCATTTGGCACAAAAAAGGGACGAGAAGAGTATAGTAGTAGCCTTGGATGCAGAAAAAGCATTTGATAGATTAGAATGGGATTTTTTATTTAAAGTATTAGAAAAATATGGGTTAGGAACATCTTTTATAAATTGGATTAAAACTTTAAATTCTAACCCTAAGGCTAAAGTAGTGACAAACTCTCAAATTTCAACACCGTTCCAGTTAAAAAGGTCAACTAGACAAGGTTGTCCATTATCACCTGCTTTATTTGTACTGGCGATAGAGCCATTAGCAGAACTAATCAGAATTGATCCAGATATTATGGGTTTTAGAGTTAATCAGGAGGAATATAAAATTAATCTTTTTGCCGATGATGTTTTGATCTACTTAACAAACCCACAACATTCGTTACATAAATTATCTTCCAGATTGGATGAATATGGGAAGGTATCAGGTTACAAAATATATTGGGATAAAAGTGAAATTTTACCTCTTACTAAAGGAGACTATAGTCAATGTCGATTAGTAACCCAATTTAGATGGCCGGTAAATGGTATAAACTATTTAGGTATAAGACTTGATAATGATCTAAAGAATTTATATAAATTTCATTATTTACCACTATTGAAAAAAATTCAAGATTTTGACAAATGGATGATACTACCAATAACATTAGTAGGCAGAGTCAATGTTGTAAAAATGAATATATTTCCTAGATTACAGTATTTGTTTCAAACATTACCAATACAATTGCCACAGAAACTTTTTCAAGAGTTAAATAAATGTGTGAGAACATTTCTTTGGAAAGGTAAAATGTCAAGAATATCATTGGAAAAATTGACATGTAAATTTGGGTTGGGAGGGTTACAACTTCCAAACTTTAAAAACTATTATAAAGCAAACCAACTTAGATTTATTGCATCTTTCTTCGATGATCGAAAACCAGCATGGATTAAAATAGAATTAGACAAGATAGGAGAAAATAGACCTGAAGATTTTATATATAAATGGGAATCTAAATGGATACGGGAAAAGAAAGAATCTCCTATATTAACACATTTGATAGATCTATGGAATAAGATAAATGTTGATAATGAAACACAGAAATCTCTATTAGCAAGGAGACCTTTGTTCCAAAACAGACTTATTCCTTTTACAATGGACAATCAACTTTTATATAATTGGTACCAAAAAGGGATTAAATTTATAGGAGATTGTTATGAATGAGGTATATTGATGTCATTTGAACAATTAAAGGATAAATATAAAATATCAAATAATACTTTCTTTTGTTACCTTCAATTAAGGGCTTACTTAAAAGGTAAGCTGGGTCAAACAATGTTTTTGCCAAAACCTAATGAAATTGAAATTTTAATTCAAAAAGGGAAAATTAAAAAATTTATTTCTTGTATGTATAATTTGATTCAAGAACAGACAATTAAACAAGGAACCCATAAGTCAAAGCAAAAATGGGAAACAGATCTGAATATTAATATTGATGAAACAAATTGGTCAAGTCTCTGTCTTGACAGTATGACAAATACAATAAATGTTCAACTTAGATTAGTACAATATAATTTTTTTACACCAATTATATATTACACCACAAAAAAAAATAGATTAAATTCAGATCTATCCGATAAATGCTTTCGGTGTAATCAAGAAATTGGTACTTTTTTGCATTCTACTTGGTCTTGTTTTAAAATTCGACCCTTTTGGATAAATTTAAGAGTGTTATTGGAACAAATTCCTGGAACTCAACTTCCACATAACCCTGTATTATTTCTATTAGGTGATATTGAAGGGATAAAACTGAAACTTAAATTGAATAAATATCAGAAAGAATTTATAAAAATTGCATTGGCAGTAGCTAAGAAGACTATAGCAGTTACTTGGAAATCGGATTCGTATTTAAGTATGGATCGTTGGAATAATGAAATGGCCAGTTCTATTCCACTTGAAAAAATTACTTATAATTTAAGAGATAAATATGTAACATTCTTGAATATTTGGCGCCCTTATTTACAAAAGATAGGATGGCATATTTAAGTGCTCCGATAAAGATCTTGGGCCCTTGGGGAAAGTAACGAATAAGTATACCAATTTTATTTTGAATCCCATGGAGCATGTGGAAACCTTCCAATACCCAGGCGTTTTTTTTTCCTTCATTTTAGGTAGGACTATACATGGGGGGGGGAGGGTTAAGGGGAGGGGGGAGGGTAGATTTTATTTTTATCTTTTCGTGTATTCTTTTTGAAAACTCTATAAAAATTATATTACAAAAAAAAAGAAGGCAGAATAAACTGCAATAGCTGAAGAGAAAGTTTAGTGCTTTATTTAGAAAATAAGTTGCAAGGTCATAGAAACATAGAAAATAGGTGCAGGAGTAGGCCATTCGGCCCTTAGAGCCTGCACCGCCATTTATTATGATCATGGCTGATCATCCAACTCAGAACCCCACCCCAGCCTTCCCTCCATACCCCCTGACCCCCGTAGCCACAAGGGCCATATCTAACTCCCTCTTAAATATAGCCAATGAACTGGCCTCAACTGTTTCCTGTGGCAGAGAATTCCACAGATTCACCACTCTCTGTGTGAAGAAGTTTTTCCTAATCTCGGTCCTAAAAGGCTTCCCCTCTATCCTCAAACTGTGGCCCCTCGTTCTGGACTTCCCCAACATCGGGAACAATCTTCCTGCATCTAGCCTGTCCAATCCCTTTAGGATTTTATACGTTTCAATCAGATCCCCCCTCAATCTTCTAAATTCCAGCAAGTACAAGCCCAGTTCATCCAGTCTTTCTTCATATCAAAGTCCTGCCATCCCAGGAATCAATTTGGTGAACCACCTTTGTACTCCCTCTATGGCAGGGATGTCTTTCCTCAGATTAGGGGACCAACACTGCACACAATACTCCAGGTGTGGTCTCACCAAGGCCTTGTACAACTGCAGTAGTACCTTCCTGCTCCTGTATTCAAATCCTCTCGCTATAAACGCCAGCATACCATTCGCCTTTTTCACCGCCTGCTGTACCTGCCCACTTTCAATGACTGGTGTATAATGACACCCAGGTCTCGTTGCACCTCCCCTTTTCCTAATCGGCCACCATTCAGATAATAATCTGTTTTCCTATTTTTGCCACCAAAGTGGATAACTGCACATTTATCCACATTAAATTGCATCTGCCATGAATTTGCCCACTCACCCAACCTATCCAAGTCACCCTGCATCCTCTTAGCATCCTCCTCACAGCTAACACTGCCGCCCAGCTTCGTGTCATCCGCAAACTTGGAGATGCTGCATTCAATTCCCTCATCCGAGTCATTAATATATATTGTAAGCAACTGGGGTCCCAGCACTGAGCCTTGCGGTACCCCACTAGTCACCGCCTGCCATTCTGAAAAGTTCCCGTTTATTCCGACTCTTTGCTTCCTGTCTGCTAACCAATTCTCCACCCACACCAATACCTTACCCCCAATACCGTGTGCTTTAAGTTTGCACACTAATCTCCTGTGTGGGACCTTGTCAAAAGCCTTTTGAAAATCCAAATATACCACATCCACTGGTTCTCCCCTATCCACTCTACTAGTTACATCCTCAAAAAATTCTGTGAGATTCGTCAGACATGATTTTCCTTTCACAAATCCATGCTGACTTTGTCCGATG
This sequence comes from Mobula hypostoma, assembly GCF_963921235.1. NCBI lineage: Eukaryota > Metazoa > Chordata > Chondrichthyes > Myliobatiformes > Myliobatidae > Mobula > Mobula hypostoma. The sequence goes on from NC_086102.1 coordinate 92,198,255, forward strand.
ATTTCACCGCTTTCCAAATGTGCTGTTATCACATCCTTGATAACTGACTCCAGCAGTTTCCCTACCACCAACGTTAGGCTAACCGGTCTATAATTCCCCGGTTTCTCTCTCCCTCCTTTTTTAAAAAGTGGGGTTACATTAGCCACCCTCCAATCCTCAGGAACTAGTCCAGAATCTAACGAGTTTTGAAAAATTATCACTAATGCATCCACTATTTCTTGGGCTACTTCCTTAAGCACTCTGTGATGCAGACCATCTGGCCCTGGGGATTTATCTGCCTTCAATCCCTTCAATTTACCTAACACCACTTCCCTACTAACATGTATTTTGCTCAGTTCCTCCATCTCACTGGACCCTCTGTCCCCTACTATTTCTGGAAGATTATTTATGGCCTCCTTAGTGAAGACAGAACGAAAGTAATTATTCAATTCGTCTGCCATGTCCTTGCTCCCCATAATCAATTCACCTGTTTCTGTCTGCAGGGGACCTATATTTGTCTTTACCAGTCTTTTCCTTTTTACATATCTATAAAAGCTTTTACAGTCCGTTTTTATGTTCCCTGCCAGTTTTCTCTCATAATCTTTTTTCCCCTTCCTAATTAAGCCCTTTGTCCTCCTCTGCTGAACTCCGAATTTCTCTCAATCCTCAGGTGAGCCACTTTTTCTGGCTAATTTGTATGCTTCTTCTTTGGAATTGATACTATCCCTAATTTCTCTTGTCAGCCACGGGTGCACTACCTTCCTTGATTTATTCTTTTACCAAAGTAGATTGTGAGGTCAAGTTCATTTTAATGTACTAGGGAACTATTCAATAGTCTTTTAACACAGAGCAGAAAATGTCCTTCAGCCTGGTGGTACATATTTACAGGCTTTTATATCTTCAGTATTAGTAGCAAAGACGATCAGGCTTTTGTAAATTGGGCGATGCCTACACCTGTGGGCAGTTGTGGATTGAAATCCTATTCTAGATAGCTGACTCTCATGCTGTTGTGAATTATTGCTGTCATAAGTGTGGCGCTGACTTTTTGTTAAACCAAGGCTACATCTCTTCTCTCATTGGACGTGGAGTCCGATGGCACCAGGAACCCAAGCTACAGACCTACTGGGCATGACCCACAGCCCTGCAATCAGCAGCATATAACACCAATAATTAAGCGTAACCTACCTGTAACTACAAAACTAATTTATTTGGTTATGTTCTACCCGAGATGCTCCCTTTGTTCTGTTTCAACTTCACCTTCTCTGCAACTAACTTATTTTCTCTTTCCCAGTTCTGATGAGAGGTCTTAGACCTGAAATATTAACTGCATTTCTCATTCCACAGAGAGACTGACCTACTTGTTTCCAGCATTCTACTTTTTTGTGGTTGGCCAAAAATTTGATTGTGAACTGTTGAATATGCAATGTACAAATTAATCATGGTGTGCTTAAATCTCTCCCCTTATTGTACAGTGAACAGATAGACCTGCAACTGCCTACAGTGGAGCACTCTTCTCCAACAGTGATCGATGTAAACCAGGAACCAAAAGTCAAATTTAAACAAAAAGAAATAACTTCACTGGGGAGTGGCGCAGGAGGAGAGACAATGTTTAAAAAAAGGAAAGTTGAAAATGGAAAATCTAGAAACCTTCGGCAGAAGGGAAATGATAATTGAATATCACAAAGTATACAGAAATATGTACAATCTTATCTGGCTTTGATTTCTGTAGTAAAGACAATCTTGCCTAGATTTTCAGTTAGCTCATTGGCCTTGTTTGGTGTAAAATACTGCAATATTTTTTTAAAAGAACAATATCTTTTTAAGTCAGCATTGTTTTGAATTAAGTTGGTAATTTGAATAAGAGCACAAACTTGTGAAGCATTATTTCTGTATCCTTATTTCAGTTTATACCTGGTTTAATAGCGTTTACTAGGTTTAGTTTAGTAATTTTTTTTAAGTCGTTAAGATATTTTTGGTGTATTAATTATAAAAAGAAATGTATGCTGTGATAGCTTATAATTGATAAATAGAATTCTATTGTGTGCTGTGGATTTATGGTTCTTTACATAAAACATCTTTATTAAAACATTATGCATCTTTACATAAAGTTCTAAAGGAAAGTAGTTTAATATTTTGCATAATAACTTCTGTAGGTGAAGACACAGCTGTCAAAATAAAACTGAAATGTACCCAATATTTGTGTTCTTATTGCATGCAAATATATTGGGCTGCTGGCAGTTGACAGAGTGTTATCCTAAAAAATTTAAGAAATAACTCAAACTGTTTGGTAATTACGAGGGGTGATAGATAAGTTTGTGGCCTAAGGTAGAAGGCGTCAAGTTTAGAAAACCTCGCCCATTTATTTTTCAACACAGTCCCCTCCTACATGTACACACTTAGTCCAGTGGTCGTGGAGCATACAGATCCCTTCTTTGTAGAAGTCGGCGTCTTGGACCTCCAGAAAGTGTCCACAGCAGGAGTGATTGATAAGTTCATGGCCTAAGGTAGAAGGACATGGGTTATACAGCTCTTGTTACATGCACATGCAGTTCAACTCTGAGTGATTATGCAGAAAGTTAGGCCACAAACTTATCAATCACCCCTTGTATGTAGACATTGCTAATTAGAGGTATGTTGTTGATTGCAGCTGTATTTCCACATTTCATTCTGGCAAAGCCTCAAAGGGTCTACTCTGCACTGTATCTCAGTATATTTCTAAAAAATGTTGGTTCACAAATAAACCAGATTCCCCACTAACTCCTTCATGTTCACTCCGTATTCCCATCAAGCCAGGTACAGTAAGGACAGTATATAGTGTACCATTCCTCACGTTTCTGAGGTGGGATAAAACAGTACAGAGAGAATGTGCAAATTTCAATGAACCAGCAGTACTGGAGATGAGATAGCAGTTCCACTAACCTAGACATTGTGCCACCCATTTTGTTTATAATTTGCTGTTTATCTGAGAGATTTGGGTGAGATTATTAACAAATTTGTAAAAGGAGTGGGAAAGGGATCTTTTGTGTTCCATTGTGTAAGTGTTGGTCTTTTAAGTCTAAAACCTTACCTGCAGTTTATCTGCAATCTATTTTTAATTAATATTACTAGGGATAATACCGTAAGTCAGCCATAATGAAATGGTGGAGAAAACTCAACGGGCAGAATGGCTTATTTCTTCTCCTATGTTTTATGGTTTTGTAGTCTAATATGAAATCTTCATCCATTCCATGTCTATCTTTGGTCTTGACTTTTACTTCTCCAGGTTGACAGCAAACTTTGCTGCCTGTGGCTAGCACCAGTCCTATTGGAAGATCACTTTTGTGCTTGCTGACTTGGAATTAGATTGCTATTTGTCAGTAATCAGTTATTAATGTTCACACCTTGTTTTGAGATTTCTTTATTATCATACCATTCTTTTAAACTTTCACAGCCCATAATCTTCCACAGGCACTGTGCTTTACAAGTTCTGGTCTCTTGTTCATTAGGAATCCCCGTTGCTGTTTTTCCATCAATGTCAGCCATCCTTTTGATGCCTACACCTTAAGCTCTCAGATTCCATCACCAACTCCTTGCTTCTAAGATATTTGTAATAAATATATTTAATCAAGCATTTATTGTTTATCCTTAAGTGGCTGGGTTTGATAACACTGCTGTGAAGTGCCTACAGAGATTGAACTTAAATTGTAAGACTTTTTGCAACTGCAATTCAGATCTTGAGATATTATGAAAAGTTATTTTGCCATGTGTTGCTTTACACACTTTGCTTCCCGTGGGAAGAAGTGGCAGACTAATGCAGAATGTTAGTTTACAAGAAGAATGGCGGCCCTTGGTGTGACATTACTGTAATGAATTTCTGCAGCCCTCATTTGAAGGAGCCTCTGCCAGTAACTTTGCAATGTAAAGCAATTCTGGCTGTTTTCGCAGACCATTAGTTTTGCATTACTTGGTTTCTGTTGGTTTTGCATTTTATTTTGTTCACCTATCAGGGCCTGTTCCTAATCTTTGTGGGGGGGGGGTGTTGGAAGCCAAGAGTGATCATCCACACCTAATGGGCTATGACCTGGCGGAGTAGGTTGGCTGTTTATACTGCTATTATGATTTCAGTGGATTAACCATCAGACTGATTTATTGACAGCCAGATTCTTTGGCTAGATTTTCATCCATGAATACAATGGCACTTTCTTTTTGATGCAGTTCACAAAAATAATATTCAAATAATAGCATTATATTGTACAAATGGGGAACATGTAATACTTTGATGTGTAGAGGAAATTCTGTATTTAGCGGACATGGATTTTCAACATTGGGAAATATTCTAAGGTTTGGGTAGCCTCCAATGACGGTTTCTGTAATTTTTGTTAATTACTCCTCTCTCTAATCACTTAATCACCATTAATCACTTTAAAAAAATCCCATTCTGGTTATCCTCTCACCCCCTCTGGTTTCCCCCTTCCTCTCCTTTCTTCCATGATCCACTGTCCTTTCCTATTAGATTCCTTCTTCAGTCTTTCTCCTCTTCCGTTTCCCACCCCTCCCCCAGCTTCTTACCTAATCCCCACTCCCACTCACCTATCACCTGCATCCCCTACCCCACTTTATTCTGGCTTTTGCTCCTTTTCCAGTGCTGATGAAAAGTCTTGGCCTGAAACATCTGACCTGCTGAGTTCCTGCAGCATGCTGTATGGGTTCCCTAAGGTTTGTATGGAAATCCACTTCCAGGCTAATGGGAGGGGGTGGGGTGTAGGGGATGATGACTGAAAGGCTGGTCAGAGATGTCAATGCTGAGGAGAGAGATATAAGCAGGGGTGCTTTGGGGGCTAATCCCTCAAGTTGCATGGCTGCAAATTTGGTTAAAAGTAACAGGCACACATGAAGCTGGAGTTTGAAACTAAGGCACTTGTTAAGGGTACAAGATGGTGTAAAGAATTGGTAAAGTAAGTGATGTGGGAATTTAAGCAGAAAGAATCTAAAATCTTGGGTATCTGCAGCTGATGTACAATTTGCATTTTAATAGTAAAGTTAGAGATACAGCCACTGGAAAAACTGACAGCTCCTACAGCAGCTCATTTTTGTTTTACTCCAAGTTGCTGCATTTGTAGTTTTTTTTTCTGTCTAGTAAAGTTACTGGACTGATGTCAAAGAGGCCAGGACCATTGATTTGAGATATGGAACTACAACAATGTAGTTGATATGACTGAATTTATCCAAACACCATTCAGTTTGATGGCAATCAAGTGGACAAGAATTCAGTCCCTGATCTGCTTTGTGTGTCTATTTGCGATCCATGGTTTAAAAATATATTTGTATAAGGACTCCAAATTACAAGCACCTTGAGTATGAGGTGAATAGAGACAGGGTTATGCATGTCTTAGAAGATCAGACTTAATGTCACAAGTGAGAACCTCAGAAAATTTAGGTTAAGATTTGAGAAAAAGTGATATGAGTGGTGGATCTTCTAAAAGTGTCAATAAAACATTCAAGGCCAGATATGGGTAGAACATTTCAACAAGTGTGCAAACTTGCATGAAGTTAATCTTACAAGAGAGAAAGCAAGCAGCAGGAAGGGTTTCTAAAGGAGCTGAAATAAATCATTGGTAAGGGTCGATACTCTGCAGTTAAGTATTTAATGTGGACGAAGTAGACTGCTTTTGTTAGAGGATGCCCTCTAGTGCACATTCATCTCAAGGCCAGAGAAAATTGCTGAGAATTTAAGACACCGTAGTTAACAACTGCCTTACTCCTCATTGGAGGCAATGTTAAGTGTGACTGTTAACATTGTGCTTCTCCCAATTCACCAACCAGAGAACCTGAGTGCTGTAAAGGGCTGATTTAGTGTGGCAGTGTAATTAAGAAAAACTAAAATGCCCTGTTGTTTGAAGACTATATTACATTATTTCCCTTTCGACTTTTTTTGTCAATCAACATTGTGCATGGAATAACTGGACAACAAAGGGTTGTCAATAGCGTCTTTGGACATTCAGTTAACATCAAGAACAGGGAGGGCTCTTGCTATTGGTACCACCACAGACGGGTGTTTTTTTTAATGTTTAAGGTGCAGTGTGTAATGAGTTGTATCATATGTGGTGGAGCTGTTTATTGACTTCAGGAGTAGGAAACTAGAGGTCCATGAGTCAGTCCTCATCGGAGAATCAGAAGTGATGAGGGTTAGCAAGTTTAAATTCCTGTGAGTTATTATTTTAGTGGACCTATCCTGGGTTCGGCACTTAAATGAAGTAATATATAAAGGCAGCGCCTTTACTTCCTTGGGAATTGTGAAGATTCAGCATGACATCTAAAATTTTGACAAAACTTCTATCGATGTGTAGTGGAGAGTATATTGACTGGCTGTATCACAGCCTGGTATGAAAACACCAATGCCCTTGAATGGAAAATCCTACAAAGAATAGTGGATACAGCCCAGTCCATCGAGGCTAAAGTCCTCTTTGAGCTCATCTACATGAAACGCTGTCATGGGAAAGCAGCATCCATCATCAGGGACCTCCTCACCCAGCATATGCTCTCTTTTTAGGACTCGTGCCACCAGGTTCAGTAACAGTCATTACCCCCCGACCAGCAGGCTCTTGAACCAAAGAGGATAATTGCACTCTACTTGCCCCATCACTGAAATGTTCCCACAGCTATGGATTCACGTTCATCTTTATCCCATTCTCGATATTTATTGCTTATTTATTTACTCCAGTCTATAAGAAGGGAGACAGGCAGAAGAAAGGAGAGCATGATATCAGTGGTTGGAATGATGTTGGGAGTCCATTATTAAGGATGAGGATTTGGGGTACTTGGAGGCACCTAAGTAGACTGCAATCAGCATGGTTTCAAGGGGAAATCTTGCCTTTCAAATCTGTTAGAATTCTTTGAGGAAACAACAGGCAGGATAGACAAAGGAGACTCAGTGGATGTTGTTTACTTGGAATTTTAGAGGCCTTTGGCAAGTGCTGCACATGAGACTGCTAAACAATACAAGGCCCCATGGTATTACAGGAAATACACCAGCAAGGATTGAAGATTGGCTGACTGGCAGGAGGCAAAGAGTGGGAATAATGAGGGCCTTTTCTAGTTAGCTGCCAATAAACAGTGGCGTTCTACAAGGGTTGATGTTGGGAGCACTTTTCATGTTATGTGCAATAATTTGGATGATGGAATTGATGGCTTTGTGGCCAAGTTTATGGATGATACAAAGATAGGTGGTGTTAAGGAAGCAGGGATTCTGCAGAAGAACTTAGTTTGGGAGAATAGGCAAAGAAGTGACAGATGGAATACAGTGTAGGGAAATTTATGATCATGCACTTTGCTGTACATGCATGATCTCTCTCTCTCTCTCTCCTCCTCCTCCTCCCCCCCCCCTCTCCTGTTGGTCCTCGAGTCGGGGGACTTGGAGAAGTGATGTGTAAGACTGTAACATCGAAATGACGAGCTGCTGGCCTCCCACTCTCATTGCTGCAGGAGAAATCTCTCACTCCCTCACTAGTGAGAGAGAGAGTCTGTCTGAGATACCGAAGTGCCAGGATGAACTATACATCAAGGTCTCTTTGGGGGCTTTGCTATTCCTTGCGTGGAGGGGGAGGGTCAATGCTTGTGCATAGGAGTGGGGGGAGGGGCTTTAGGGTTCTGATGCTTCTGTCATTCATTCTTTGGGATTTTTTTCTGTTTTGTGGATGTCTGCAAAGAGTAAGAATTTCAGTATGTTTACATACTCTGACATTATTGAACCATTTAACTGTTTTCTAAACAGGGAGAAAATTTAGAAATCAGAGGTGCAAAGGAACTTGGGAGTCCTTCTGCTGGATTCCCTAAAGGTTAACTTGTAGGCTGAGTCAGTACTAAGGAAGGCAAATGTAATATTAGCATTTCTTTTCTGCTATATTTGTGCTCTATTCTTGGTTGGTGTGGCTGTAACGAAACCCAATTTCCCTTGGGATCAGTAAAGTATATCTATCTATCTATTTTGAGAGAACTGCTGTATCAAGAATGTAAAGCTGAGACTTTATAAGGCATTGGTCAGACTACACTTGGAATATTCTGGGCAGTTTTGAGCCCCTTAGATAAGAAAGTATACGCTGGCATTGGAGAATGTCCAGAGGAGGTTCACGAGAAACATCCTGGGAAAGAAAGGGTTAACATATGAGGAGAGTTTGATGGCTCTAGCTGGAGTTAAAATGGGGGGGGGGGAATCTCATTGAAACATAGAAACATAGAAACATAGAAAATAGGTGCAGGAGTAGGCCATTCGGCCCTTCGAGCCTGCACCGCCATTTATTATGATCATGGCTGATCATCCAACTCAGAACCCAGCCTTCCCTCCATACCCCGTGACCCCTGTAGCCACAAGGGCCATATCTAACTTCCTTTTAAACATAGCTAATGAACTGGCCTCAACAGTTTGCTGTGGCAGAGAATTCCACAGATTCACCACTCTCTGTGTGAAGAAGTTTTTCCTAACCTCGGTCCTAAAAGGCTTCCCCTCTATCCTCAAACTGTGACCCCTCGTTCTAGACCTCCCCAACATCGGGAACAATCTTCCCGCATCTAGCCTGTCCAATCCCTTTAGGATCTTATACGTTTCAATCAGATCCCCCCTCAATCTTCTAAATTCCAACGAGTACAAGCCCAGTTCATCCAGTCTTTCTTCATATGAAAGACCTGCCATCCCAGGAATCAATCTGGTGAACCTTCTTTGTACTCCCTCTATGGCAAGGATGTCTTTCCTCAGATTAGGGGACCAAAACTGCACACAATACTCCAGGTGTGGTCTCACCAAGGCCTTGTACAACTGCAGTAGTACCTCCCTGCTCCTGTACTCGAATCCTCTCGCTATAAATGCCAGCATACCGTTCGCCTTTTTCACCGCCTGCTGTACCTGCATGCCCACTTTCAATGACTGGTGTATAATGACACCCAGGTCTCGTTGCACCTCCCCTTTTCCTAATCGGCCACCATTCAGATAATAATCTGTTTTCCTATTTTTGCCACCAAAGTGGATAACTTCACATTTATCCACATTAAATTGCATCTGCCATGAGTTTGCCCACTCACCCAACCTATCCAAGTCACCCTGCATCCTCTTAGCATCCTCCTCACTGCTAACACTGCCACCCAGCTTCGTGTCATCCGCAAACTTGGAGATGCTGCATTTAATTCCCTCATCCAAGTCATTAATATATATTGTAAACAACTGGGGTCCCAGCACTGAGCCTTGCGGTACCCCACTAGTCACCGCCTGCCATTCTGAAAAGGTCCCGTTTATTCCCACTCTTTGCTTCCTGTCTGCTAACCAATTCTCCACCCACACCAATACCTTACCCCCAATACCGTGTGCTTTAAGTTTGCACACTAATCTCCTGTGTGGGACCTTGTCAAAAGCCTTTTGAAAATCCAAATATACCACATCCACTGGTTCTCCCCTATCCACTCTACTAGTTACATCCTCAAAAAATTCTATGAGATTCGTCAGACATGATTTTCCTTTCACAAATCCATGCTGACTTTGTCCGATCATTTCACCGCTTTCCAAATGTGCTGTTATCACATCCTTGATAACTGACTCCAGTAGTTTCCCCACCACCGACGTTAGGCTAACCGGCCTATAATTCCCCGGTTTCTCTCTCCCTCCTTTTTTAAAAAGTGGGGTTACATTAGCCACCCTCCAATCCTCAGGAACTAGTCCAGAATCTAACGAGTTTTGAAAAATTATCACTAATGCATCCACTATTTCTTGGGCCACTTCCTTAAGCACTCTGGGATGCAGACCATCTGGCCCTGGGGATTTATCTGCCTTCAATCCCTTCAATTTACCTAACACCACTTCCCTACTAACATGTATTTCGCTCAGTTCCTCCATCTCACTGGACCCTCTGTCCCTTACTATTTCTGGAAGATTATTTATGTCCTCCTTAGTGAAGACAGAACCAAAGTAATTATTCAATTGGTCTGCCATGTCCTTGCTCCCCATAATCAATTCACCTGTTTCTGTTTGCAGGGGACCTACATTTGTCTTTATCAGTCTTTTCCTTTTTACATATCTATAAAAGCTTTTACAGTCCGTTTTTATGTTCTCTGCCAGTTTTCTCTCATAAACCTCTTGAATATTGAAAGGCCTAAATGGAGTGGATGTTTCCAGTAGTGGATAATTCCAGGACCACGAGACACAGTCTCAGAATAGAAGGACATCCCTTTAGAGTTGGGGAGGAATTTCTTAAGGTGGAGGATGGTGAATCTGTGGAAGTCACTGGATATATCTAAAGTGGAGGGTGATAGGTTCTTGATTAATAAGGGTGTCAAATGTTACAGGGAGAAGGCAGGAGGATGGGGCTGAGAGGGATAATAACTCAGCCATAATGGAATGGCAGAGCAGATTTGGTGGGCCAAATAACCTAATTCTGCTCCTGTGTCTAAAGGTCCCCACTCGTTTGCAAACCTGAAATTTCTAAGAAAATATTATGATGTTAGTAAATCAGTGTTAGTGCTATGATGAGGCTGGGTTAATCAATTAGAAAAAGAAAAGCATAGGCCAGTAATTGAAAGCAGCAAGTCAAAAGTATAAGAATTTATTTTACCTTATTTGCCAGAGCAACTGATTAGGCAGAAGTCATCAGAATGGAAATGATCTAAATGCACTTAAAGTAAAAGGATAAATATTAAATTAAACCAACTCCCTGAATTGGGATGGTTGTATCCTCATACCATACCTCATAAAGATATAGTAGAGGAAATATTACAACACCATTGTTAACATTGCATCTATAAAGTGATAGATCTAGCATGGAAATAAAAGACCAATCCACTTGAATTGATTTTATTTATGTCCCTCACATACATGAGATTACATGTAAATGTAATCTTTACATTACGTCTCTGTCTAAATGTGCAACTTATAGTAATTTGTAATAAATAATATGCACAGTAAGATGTACAACAGAACAGTCAATATAGCTTAGAAATACCTCTGTGTTGGCATGAATTAATCAGTCTGATGGCTTGGTGGGAAAAGTTATCTCAGAGCCTGTGGTCCTGGCTTTAATGCTGTGGTACCGTTTCCTGGATAGTAGTAGCTGGAGCAGCTTGTGGTGGGGGTGACTCGGGTCCCCAATGATCCTTCCAATGGCCCTTTTTACACACCTATCTTTGTAAATGTCCTTTTCAATATTTTTTATTAGTTTCTACATAGAAGAATACAGAGTACAAGAAAGTATATATAAAAGGTAAAGAAAAAACAATTACATTATATCTATTCATAATAACAATATCATTGCCCGGTATTCATGTAGCTAGTCAAAGTTATATTGAAATATATTAATTTATTACAAAAAAAGAATCTAACCCCTACCAAGACCAAAGGTGTTATTAAGGAGAAAAAAGGGTAAAATACCTTCTCATATAATAAAAATTAATAATAGCCAACATCTAAATTTAAACAACGAATTGAGGGTTTTGATAGAACCATAGAACATTACAACACAGAAACAGTCCTTTTGGCCCTTGGCTGTGCCGAACCATTTTTCTGCCTAGTCCCACTGACCTGAACCTGGACCATATCTCTCCATACACCTGTCATCCATGTATCTGTCCAAGTTTTTCTTAAACGTTAAAGGTGAGCCCGCATTTACCACTTCATCTGGCAGCTCGTTCCACACTCCCACCACTCTCTGTGTGAAGAAGCCCCCTCCCTCCCAATGTTCCCTTTAAACTTTTCCCCCTTCACCCTTAACCCATGTGCTCTGGTTTTTTTTTCTCCCCTAGCATCAGTGGAAAAAGCCTGCTTGCATTCACTCTATCTATACCAATCATAATTTTATATACCTCTATCAAATCTCTGCTCATTCTTCTGCGCTCCAGGGAATTAAGTCCTAACCTATGCAACCGTTCTCTGTAACTCAGTTTCTCAAGTCCTGGCAACATCCTTGTAAACCTTCTCTGCTCTCTTTCAACCTTATTAATATCCTTCCTGTAATTTGGTGACCAAAACTGCACACAATACTCCAAATGCAGCCTCACCAATGCCTTATACAACCTCACCATAACATTCCAACTCTTATTCTCAGTACTTTGATTTATAAAGGCCAATGTACCAAAAGCTCTCTTTACAATACTATCTACCTGTGACGCCACTTTTAGGGAATTTTGTATCTGTATTCCCAGATCCCTCTGTTCTACTGCACTCCTCAGTGCCCTACCATTTACCTTGCATGTTCTACCTTGGTTTGTCCTTCCAAAGTGCAATACCTCACACTTGTCTGTATTAAACTACATCTGCCATTTTTCAGCCCATTTTTCCAACTGGTCCAAATCCCTCTGCAAGCTTTGAAAACCTTCCTCACCATCCACTACACCTCCAATCTTTGTATCATCAGCAAATTTGCTGATCTAATTTACCACATTATCATCCAGATCATTGATATAGATGCTAAATAACAATGGACCCAGCACTGATCCCTGTGGCACACCACTGGTCACAGGCCTCCACTCAGAGAAGCAATCCTTCACTACCACTCTCTGGCTTCTTCCATTGAGCCAATATCTAATCCAATTTACTACCTCTCCATGTATACCTAGTGACTGAATCTTCCTAACTAACCTCCCATGCGGGACCTTGTCAAAGGCCTTACTGAAGTTCATGTAGACAACATGTACTGCCTTCCCTTCATCCACTTTCCTGGTAACCTCAAAAAACTCTAATAGATTTGTTAAACATGACCTGCCATGCACAAAGCCATGTTAACGCTCCCTATTAAGTTCCTGTCTACCCAAATACTTGTAGATTCTATCTCTTAGTACTCCTTACAATAATTTACCTACTACCGATGTCAAACTTACCGGCCTATAATTTCCCAGATTACTTTTAGAGCCTTTTTTAAACAACAGAACAACATGAGCTATCCTCCAATCCTCTGGCACCTCACCCTTAGATACCGACATTTTAAATATATCCGCCAGGGCCCCTGAAATGTCAACACTAGTCTCCTTCAAGGTCCGAGGGATTCCATGACCTCACTACTTGCTTGCCTTATTTCCATTGACTCCATGCCAGTTTCCTTAGTAAATACAGACACAAAAAAACCCATTTAAGATCTCCCCCATTTCTTTTGGTTCCATACATAGCCGACCACTCTGATCTTCAAGAGAACCAATTTTATCCTTTACTATCCTTTTGCTCTTAATATACCTGTAGAAGCTCTTTGGATTATCCTTCACCTTGACTGCCAAAGCAACCTCATGTCTTCTTTTAGCCCTCCTGATTTCTTTCTTAAGTATTTTTTGCACTTGTTATACTCCTCAAGCACCTTATTTGCTCCCTGTTTCCTATACATGTCATACATCTCTCTCTCCTTCTTTATCAGAGTTCCAATATCCCTTGAGAACCAAGGTTCCTTATTCTAATTCACTTTACCTTTAATTCTGACAGGAACAAAGAAACTCTGCACTCCGAAAATTTCTGCTTTGAAGGCCTCCCACTTACCAATCACATCCTTGCCAGAGAACAACCTGTCCTAATCCATACTTTTTAAATCCTTTCTCATTTCTTCAAATTTGGCCTTTTTCCAGTTCAGAACTTCAACCCAAGGACCAGTTTTGAAAATAATTCAAAAAGGGTTCCCACAGTGTTTGAAAGTCTTCACGAGATTCAGAAATTGAACAACGTATCTTCTCTAAATCTAAGCAGAACATAATGTCGCATAACCATTGAGCGTGAGTAGGAGGAGAAACATCTTTCCATTTAAACAAAAGTGCCCTCCTAGCTATAAGAGAGCTAAAGGCCAAAATATGTAAATCAGATGTCTTCAGCTTGATATCTCGTCCCGCAACAATTCCAAATAGGGCCGTCAGGGGATTAGGCTTAAAATTGACTTTGAAAAGTAAAGAAAAAGTTTGAAAAACTTCTTCCAATATTTTTCAAGACATGGACAAGTCCAAAACACATGAATTAATTAAGCTTCTCCATTATTACATCTGTCACAGTAGGGAGATACATCCAAATAAAAACGAGATAGATTATCTTTAGTCATATGGACTCTATGTACCACCTTAAATTGTATGAGGGAATGGCGAACACATAGTGATGAAGTATTAACCAGTTTAAAAAAATTTCATTCCAAGTTTCCTCAGATATCTTGTAAATCGTTCCCAGAGATTCTTAATTTTGTCTAAAGGAACATTCCTCATCTCCAGTAACATGCCATAAATATTAGATGTTGAACCATTATGAAAAGGTGTAAAACAAAATTACATCTAGTAAGTTCTTATCTGAGCTTATAGGAAATGTGCATAATTGAGATCTTAGAAAGTCTCTGATTTGTAGATATCTAAAAAAGTGAGTTTTGGGTAAGCTATACTTTGCTGACAATTGCTCAAATGAAAAAAGATTTCCTCCAACAAACAGATATCAAATACATTTAATACCCAACCTGTCCCATTCTTTAAAAACTAAATCAGTCATGGAGGGTTTAAAAAAACTTAGAATAAATGGGACTAGGAAGGGAAAATCTAAATAAACCAAAATGTTTTCTAACTTGTATCCAGATCCTCAGAGTATGTTTAACTATTAAATTATCAGTAAGTTTACTTACAAATAAAGGAAGTGAGGATCCAAGAAGAGAAATAATAGAAAATTTATTAACAGAGTTAGCTTCTAAAGAAACCCATACTGAACAATCTATATTAATATTATATAGCCAAAACATAAGATATTGTATATTAACTGCCCAGTAATAAAACCTAAAATTAGGTAAGGCTAAACCTCCAGACTTTTTAGATTTTTGAAGATGAACTTTATTTAAACGAGGACATTTATTTTTCCATATATAGGAGGATAAAATAGATTCAAGAGAATCAAAAAAGGATTTAGGAATAAAAACGGGTAAAGTCTGAAAAAGATATATACATTTAGGTAGAATATTCATTTTAATAGAATTAATTTGTCCAATCAACGATATTGAAAGAGGTGACCAATTTAATAATATCTTTTTTACATGGTTCAATAAAGTAAGAAAGTTTTCTTAAAACAAGTGTTTGTACTTCTTAGTGATTGTTACACCCAAATAAGTACATTTTAAAAGGGAGATTGGTATTAATTGATACAAATTTATTTAAAGAAAATAATTCACTCTTATGTAGGTTCAATTTATATCCTGAAAACTGGCTAAAACAGGAGAGTAAAGAAAGTATACAAGGTAACGAGGTCTCAACATTAGAGATAAAAAGCAATATATCATCAGCGTAAAGTGAGATTTTGTGGGTGATACCTCTCCTTAAAATACCACAGATATCATTAGATTCTCGAAAGGCAATGGCAAGAGGTTCTAAAGCTAGATCAAAAAGCAAAGGACTCAACAGACAGCCTTGTCTAGTTCCGTGGTGAAGTTTAAATGGTTTGGAATTTCGAAAATTACTAAGAACCTGAGCGGAAGGAGATAAATAAAGTAATTTAATCCATTGAATAAAATCTGGTCCAAAATTAAATTTTTCTAAAGTTTTAAATAAATAATTCCATTCAACCTGATAGAAGGCCTGCTCAGCATCTACGGATATCCCACATTCTGATATTTCCTGAGAAGGAGAGTAAGTAACATTTAATATACGGCGTATATTAAAATGGGAATGTAGGTTTTTAATAAATCTAGTCTGATCATCAGAAATAATAGAAGGTAAAATATTTTCAATCCTATGAGCCAGAACTTTATAAAGAATTTTAGTATCAACATTGAGTAATGAAATTGGCCTATATGAAGAGCATTCAGTTGGATCCTTGTTCTTTTTTAGGATAAGCGAAGTAGAAGCTTCATAAAAAGATTGAGGCAAACTACCCAATTTGAAAGAATCCAAAAAGACTAAGTGTAATTGCGGCATAATTAATGGAGAAAAAGCCTTATAAAATTCTCCAGAAAATCCATCTGGACCCGGAGCCTTCCCCGAGTGTAATGAACGTATACCCTTGGCGATTTCCTCGTAAGAAATGGGTTGATCCACCTGTTTGCAATTATCTGCAGAAAGTGCAGAGATATTTAATTGATCTAGAAAATTATTCATTACAGTATTATCTTTAGGGGAATCAGAACTATAAAGTTTAGAATAGAATTCTCTGAAGGTATCATTTATTTCAGAGTAATCAGTTGTCCTATCACCATTAGATTTGCAAATTTCTTTAATTTGTCGTTTAACTACATAAGTTTTTAATTGGTTGGCCAATACTTTGCCTGATTTATCTCCGTGAATGTAAAATTGAGTTTTATCTTTAAGAAGTTGAGTTTCAATTGGATATGTTAACAGAAGATCACATTTAGTTTTAACTTCAACACGTCTTTTATATAAAACAGGATCTGGAGCTATAGCATATTTTTGATCTAATTGTTTCAATTGATTGGCTAATTCAATTCTTTCTTTATTAGCTTTATTCTTAACACTTGCAGTATAAGAAATAATTCGTCCTCTAGTATAGGCCTTGAAAGTAATCCCATACAATAAGATTAGAAGTCTCTCCCTTTTTATTCTCTTCAAAAAAAAACAAAATAATATGCTTCTCTAGAAAATTTAAAAATTTCTTATCACATAGCAAAGTTGTATTAAAATGCCAAAATCTGTTGGTTTGAGGAAGACCAGGAAGTTTTAAAGATAGAAATATAGGAGCATGATCTGAAACAGCAATCTCTTTATATTCATAGGAATGAACTGATGAAATCATTTGACTATCGATAAAAAATAATAAATCCTGGAATATGTATGATGAACATGGGAAAAAACGAATACTCCCTATCTAAAGGATGTAAAAAACACCAAACATCAACTATACCACACTTCAATAAAAAGGATTGAATAAACAAAGCTGATTTATTAAGAGGCGCTGGTTTAGAAGATGATCGGTCTAAAATTGGGTCCAGCCAACAGTTAAAATCTCCTCCCATCATCAAAGAATAAAGATTCAGATCTGGTAAAAACGAAAAAAAAAACAAGGCTCAAAGAATCCTGGATCATCTACATTTGGGGCATACACATTGGCAAATACTATTAATTTATTATCTAGTTTTCCTGAAACTATAACAAGACGTCCATTAGTATCAGACACTACTTTATGTTGGACAAAGGAAAGTGTATTATCTATAAGAATCGAAACTCCTCTAGATTTGGCCTGAAAAGAAGAGTGAAAACAAAGTCCATTCCAACAGCTAAAAACACATAGATTATCACATTTGCGTATGTGAGTTTCCTGTAAAAAAATAATGGGGACCTTAAAATTTCTTAACATAAGCAAAAATCTTATTACGTTTAACGGGGTGATTTAACCCTTTTCACGTTAAAACTGAGTAAATTAATAGTTTAGTCCATTTTTAATATTATTTAAAGGCAGGGTTAAAATGTAAGTTAAAAACCAAGCTATAAACCTTGAGAAATGGTAACCAAGCAACAAGTTGGCTAAAAATTCGAAAACAGCTTCTGAGAAAAAAAACTATGTCCTGAATAGTGGGAAGTTGACATCCACAGGTGTACTGGGCTGTCTGCACCACTGTTTGCAGAGTCCTGCGATTGAGGGAAGTACAATTCCCATACGAGGCAGTGATACAGGATGCTCTCAGTTGTGCTCCTGTATAAAGTTCTTAGGATTTGGGGACTCATGGTGAATATTTTCAACTGTCTGGGATGAAAAAAGCACTGCTGTGCTTTTTTCACCACACAGCCAAGTGAGGTCCTCGGTGATGTGTATACTGAGGAACTTAAAGGTGTTCACCCTCTCAACCCCAGATCCATTTATGTCAATACAGGTGGGCCTGTCTCCATTCTTCCTGTAGTCCACAACCAGCTTCTTTGTTTTTGCAACATTGAGGGAGAGGTTGTTTTCTTGACACCACTGTGTCAGGGTGATGACTTCTTCTCTGTAGGCTGTCTTGTTATTATTTGAAATAAGGCCAATCAATGTAGTATCAACTGCAAATTTAATTAGCAGTTTGGAGCTGTGGATGGCGACACAGTCATGGGTATCCAGAGAGAAAAAGAGGGGGCTTAGGACACAGCCCTGGGGGGCTCCTGCGTTGAGGGAGCCTACTCTTACCACCTGCTGTGGTCTGACAGGAAGTCCTGGATCCAGCTGCACAAGGCAGGGTGAAGCTCTGAGCTTCTTGTCAAGCCTGGAGGGAATTATGGTGTTGAATGCTGAACTGTAGTCTAAGAACAGCATTCTCACAGAAGCATTCCTCCTCTCCAGATGTGTAGAGCTGTAGTTATTGCGCTATCTGTTGATCAGTTGTGTCGGTAGGTGAATTTTAGGGGGTCCAGTGTGGGTGGTAGCATGCTACAGATGCAGTCCTTGACCAGCCTCTCAAAGCATTTGCTTACTATTGAGGTGAGTGCAACAGGATGCCAGACGTTCAGACATGTTACCTTGGTCTGTTTTGGTACACGGACAATGGTGGATGTCTTGAAGCAGGAGAGCACTCTACACTGGGAGAGGGAGAGATTAAAAATGCCTGCAAACACACCTGCCAGTTGTGCCATGCTGATCCTGAGTACCCGCCCTGGGATGCCGTCTGCTCCTGCAGCCTTGTGGCTCTCCACTCATTGGAAACACCTGTGTAACTCAGTCTCAGAGGTAACCAAGGTGCAGGTTGCATCAGCAGCTCTCCTTGAGGGCTCAGTGTTGGCAATATCGAACCGAACATAAAAAAAAGATTTGACTCATCTGGGAGAGGCAGTGATGTTGGCAGCACCACTGCAGTTGTGTGTAGATCTTGCCATAAGCTGCGTGTATTTATTGTTGGTAGACATTAATAGTAGGAAAATAATTGAATCCATTTTCCTATTGAAGGAGTAAGAAGGAAAATCCAAGTCCAGAAACTAAATGTCTTGTTTGACTAACATGACTAAATTATTTAAGGGGCTCACAGAGTAGGCAAGGGTGTTGTGGTAGATGGGATATATGTCGATCTCCAAAAGATCAATGATAAAGTGCCACATAATTAACCAATGAATGTCAGAGCATGTGCAGTGAGCAAGTAACGAATGCACTGGATAGCAATTAAAATCTGATATCAAGGAACAGGAGTTGAGGCATATGCCCACAGATAAGTGTTAAGATGTATATTAAAGGGAAAGGGATAAGGAATTTCGAGGAACATCCAAAGCTCGGGATGATGGCAGCTGAAGACATGGTTACTGACAGTGGAGTCATGTATTCAGATGATCAAGTGGTCAGCAAAGACTACAAAGAGTTCTAGGACTAGAGTAGGTTCAAGCTTTCATTTTAGAGCTCAAAGTATATCTTTCAACAATATCACAAATGATGGGTACCAGAGTTAATGTGAATTAGAATATGGGCTCACATTAGCCCTTTAGTTTTTATTGAGATACAGTGCAGAATCAGCACTGTGAGCCACACCACCCTGCAAATCTCCTGGTTTAATCCTAGCCTAATCTTGTGACGAGCTACAATTAAGCAACCAGCTGGTACGTCTTTGGACTGTGGGAGGAAACTGGAGCACCCAGAGAAAAGCCACACAGTCATGGGAAGAACACACAAACTCCTTACAGGCAGCAGTGGGCATTGAACCCAGGTCGCTGGCATGGTGAAATGTTGTTAACCACTGCAGTACCGTGAATTACTCCGAGAATATGGGCTCATGTTTACAGAGAGTAAATGATGGAATTCTCACCCAGAAAACAACTGAAATCTAGAAGTAATAGAAGTATTAACAAGACAAAATAGAACAGTACAGCAGAGGAAACAGGCCCTTTGGACCATGATGCCAAAACAAATTAATTAAACTTGCGATTAAATGCCTAACAGAACTAATCCTGTCTATACCTGCATCCTTTGCACATCCATTTGCCTATGTGAGCCTGTTGCTTAGATCTGTTGTATTTGCTTCCTCCATCATCTCTGTAGTGCATTCCAGGCACCCACCACACCTCCTTTGAACTTACTCCCTCCCATCTTAAATGCATGCCTATAGTATTAGTCATTTTGAACTTTTGAGAAAGACTATCTACTTCATACTTCTCATAATTTTATATACTTCTAACAGCCAAACTACTTCTCCTCAGCCTCTCCCACTCAAGTGGAACAACAGATGTCTGTCCAACGTCTCCATATAATGTGTCTTTTGTGCCCTTTCTAAAACTTTCACACTTTTTTATAATGGAGTGACCAGGAATGAAATGCAATATCCCAGATGCGGCCTAACATAAAAGCTGTAACATAACTTCCTGACTCTTGAACTCTAAATAAAGCCAAGTACTGTATACTATATGCCTTCTTTACCACCTCTTCTACTTGTGTAGCCATTTCCAAGGAGCTATGAATTTAGACCCCCGAATCCATACAGCAAAAAGGAGCAAAATTTTAAAAAAATAATAATTTTCTTCAATAGAAGTTATACAGCACAGAAACAGACACATCAACCCATCGAGTCTGCATCGACGAGGAAGCTCCTATCTATGCTAAGACTTTTTTCTTTATTTCCATCAACTGTCCCCAGATTCTAGGCAATAGTGATCCACCTGTAGATGAAATCACGTTTTCTCTGCTGGTACATTCCAGAATGCTTTCCCCATCTGTAACCTAAAAACTTTAAAATCTTGAATGAACCATAAATTGAATGAATATAAAGAGAACCATTCCTGACCTCAAGCAACCCAGAGCTCTTCACAGCTAACAATGTGACTTGTCACTACAGAATGCATTCGCAAACTACTTTGGCATCATTAGCTGATGTTTATTTTCCATGTGTGCTATGACCTTGTGTATTAGATAAATAAAAACATTTACCATGCTTATCAGATTCTTTTCAATGGTATTGTTAATAGTATTTAATACCATGGAAAGTTGACAATGTGGAATAAAATGAATAGTTTAACTGTTTATTCTTTGAGCGTCACATAAACAAAGTTCAAAGTAAATTTATTATCAAAGTACATAGGTATATTTACCATTTTTAATTGTAAGATTCAGCTACATTCAGACATTCACAGTAAGTACAAAGAAACAAAATAGAATCAATGAAAGATTACACATACAGTAACAAGACCGACAAATAGCCAATTTGCAAAAGATAACAAATTGTGCAAATACAAAACAAAACCAAGATGATGATGATAATAATAATAATAATAATAAAAAACAAGTGTGGAGGAAGGGTCAGCAAAAGGGTTAAGGAATTAAGTAGCTAACTTGCATTTTTCTATTTGAATTTTGTAACCCAATGTCCTAAGCTTAGATTTGCAGACAGCAGTCTTTCATAATCAGGTTGCAGCACTAAGTGTAGAAAAGAGGAACACACACTTGTATTCTGACTTAAAAATCCTTGTGCTACAGATGTGCCTATTTGCTCCTGGTTATGTATATCTGCTTGTATAACAGATTCACTTGCATGCCAGAGGTTATGTATATTTGCCTGTTCAGCAGTATAAATAGATGCCAAAATTGTTCTTTAACGTAGAGATTTGCGCATTTCTGCAAGCTCTCCATGATGTCATGCTGAATAAAGGTATTACCGCTGGAAGTCTAGTCTCTAAAGTCATTTTTCTTCCACAATAAGTGATAAGTATCAAGAACATGAGATAAAGAGTCCTTGAAAGTGAGTGTATAGGTTGTGGGAACAGCTTGGTGTTGGAGTGAGTTCAGATGAGTGAAGTTATCCCCTGATTTGACAGCCTGATGGCTGAGGGGTAATAATTGTTCCTGAACCTGGTGGTGTGAGTCCTGAGGCTCCTGTATCTCCTTTCTGATGACAGCAGCGAGAAGAGAGCAAGGCCTGGATGGTGGGGGTCCTTCGTTGCACCTTGATATATATAACAATAAACTAATCTGAATTTGAATGTGAATTCTGAACTACAGATTTTCTGATTTAGTGCAGGTTCCATAATGTGCCTGATCAGCCTAAAATGCTATAGCTATGATGTAAGAAAATTACTGTTTTGACGATTTTGCCATGTGGGAGCTCATGAAAATCCTTTCCATGGTTGAAAGTGATCTTCTCCACAGTGGGTTGGGTATATGGAACAAATTTATTCCATGATTCAGGATTGTTTCTTGTTATTCTTCAGCACACACATGTAAAGGAGAATAAATCAACTGTTAGTCTGGATCTGATGCAGCATAAAAAAATATAAATATGAGATTATATGCATCTGATGAATGTAAAGTAACACTAGGTACAGGAGTATCTTTACATAAGATGACTGACAGGAACTGATAAGGTAATGGTGGTGGGGGGGGGGGAAGGTGTGGTGCATGGGGAGAGATGTCCCAACTTCCATTAAGAATGTTTGTGAGTGAATTTCTACCTTTTAGGTGATCCGGGATGTTGTATTTATGTGCCCATTCTCTGTGGCCATTAAGATACAGACTATAAAATTTATTTGTATTAATATTTATTCAAAGGTTGTGGGCTTTGTAGGGTGAGCCAGTATTTAATCACCCATTCCTAATTGTCATTGTGGCGGTGGTGGTGAACTGCCTTCTTGAATTGCTGCGGTCCAATGCCGTCTGGGAGAAAGTTCCCAGATTTTGATCCAGCAACAGTGACGAAATTGTGATAGATAGTAAGGATGGTGTGTGACTTAGAGGGCAACTTGCATGTCATGGTGTCCCATGCTTTTGCTGCCCTTGTCATTCTAGATGGTAGATGTCATGGGTTTGTAAGGTCTTGGAGAGTTGCTGCAGTACATCATATAGATGGTACAAATTGCTGCTACTATCCTCTGGTAGTGGAGTGAGTGAATGGTTGAGGATGTGGCATCTATCAAGTGGGATGCTATGCCCCTACTGGTGTTGAGTTTCTTGGGTACTGCTAAAGTGGCACTCACCCCAGCTGGTGAAGAGTATCCCATTGTACTCCTGACTAGAGCCTTGATGCTTTGGTGAGTTGCTCAGTGCATGATTTCTAGTGGATTTCACCCACTCTTGTAGCCACATTGAGTATATGGTTATTCCAGATTATGGTCAATGGTAATCCTCAGGATATCAATAGTGGGGCATTTAGTAATGGTAATGCCATTGAAAGTCAGGGTGTAAAGGATGGATTAATGAATGTCAGCCAGATGCAAAAGAGGCAGCATTGTTCATTTATCATCAATAGAATTAGAAAAGGTAGTGAAAGTGTTTCAGCCTCGTGTTAAGAACTCCTTTCTGTGGCAATATACGAAAAGCCCAACAGGTGAGGAATTATTGGGAGGACCTAGTCAGAGGAAACAGAACAGGTAGCAACCACAAGAGGATTTAGAGTTGAGCAGTCAGAAGGTGAAGTGGTTTAGGAGAAGTATAACTAAAATAGTAACCAGTATACTAGATTAGAAGAGATGATGATGAGAGATGGGATGGAAACTGGAAAATTTGTAAACAGAAATGCAAACCAACCGAAAGATCGAACAGCAGCGGGAAATATTTAAAATATATTCTCTCATAACGAAAACAATAAATGTCAAGTATAAAGAGTCCTGAGGAAAATTAAGGCTAAAGAATAAGACATTAACTAGATACATGGAGAGGGTGACAAATAGATAGATAGAAGAAAGTAAAAAAATGTGCTATTAGAAAAACTTAGAAGAAATATGAATTTAAAATACTAACGAATATGAAAAAATGAGGCGCCAGTAAAAAGGCCAAATTGACTATGGGATACACACAGTGAACACAGGCAATCACTCCAAAATACTGAAAGGGCTGCCGATGATAGATATCTGAAATTAAAACAGAGAATGCTGGAGACACTCAGCAGCAGGTCAGTTAGCACCTTATATGGAGGAACAGGGTACAGGGAAATTATGTGATGGTGAAATTACATGAGAATCAGATTGTGGAAGGTGGATTAGATGACAAGCAGAGATTGTGGAAGGTGAAGTGGGTGGCTTGGGACAAGAGGAGAGTATATTTCCATACAACATGGAGGAAATCATCTATTCTATGCTGACTTTCAGAGCAAACTTATTCTCTTGCTATTTTCCTGTTCCCTCACTTACTTCCCGATCATCCATTCTCACATACATGCCTGTTAGTATTCCCTTGATTTTCTTCCAGCCACCTACACTAGGGGTAATTTACTGTAGCCAATTAACTCAAAAATCAGCATGTTTCTGTGAGTGAAAGCAGATAAAGCCACTGTCTCAAAGTTCCAACAATCCTGCCCTCGGGTGCTCTCTGTGTGTAGCTGGCATGTTCTCCTTGTGGTCACATGGCTTTTTCCTCCCACATCTCAAAGATATGCAGGTTGGTGGTCTAATTAGCCCTAGTGCGGGTGGGTAGAGTCTTGGGGAGGGGGAGTTTGATGAAAATATGGGGGTAATAAAATGGGATTAAAGTAAAATAATGTTAATCTCCCCTCTACCTTCCACCCACCTCCTCCTGTCCCCCAATCTCTCCCCTCACTCCCCCTAGCTTCAACCACTCCCCTCTATTGCTCTTTCCTTCCAGACCCCCCTCTCTTTCCTCTCCTATTCTCACCAAACTCCTCCCCACCTCACCTTTCTTCCTGGCCCCCCACTTTCTCTCCCCTCCCTCACATTCGCCTTTCCTGTCCCTCCTCTACCCTCCCCTCCGCCCTCTTGCCTCTTCCCCCGCTCCATCCCTTTCCCACCTTACCCCCCACTGTCCTCCCCTCATCCTATTTTCTCCCCCACCACCCATCCCCATTCTCTCTAGACCTTCCTTTCCCTCTCCCATCCTTTCCACTCCCCTTCAACATCCTCTTCCTCCTCTCCCATTTTCATCCTCCCACCAAACATCTTGCCTCTTCTTTCCCCTCAGCCTACCCTTACCTTCCACTCATTTCCCCTCATTCACCATTACTCTCTCTTTCCTCTTCCTTTGGTTCTTACCCCTCTCCTACCCCCTCAAAATCCTGCTTTCTTCTCCCATTGTCATCGCCCTCCCCTCACACCCCCTCTTCTCCCTAGCACTCTCCTCATCCCTTCACTCAGTCCTCCTCATCCCTTTCTCCCTGCTGTCCCTCCCAACCATCTCTCCCTCATCCCTCTATCCCATCCCTACCCCTTCCACCCTCACCCCGTTCCCTCCCCTCCCGCCCTCACCTCTCCCCTCCCGCCCTCACCTCTCTTCCTCCCCTTCCCCCACCCTCTCTCCCCTTCCTCCCCACCCCCATCATGCCCTCCTACCTCCACTCCCTCGTTCTCCACTCTCTCCTCCCTCCTTCCCCACCCTCACGCTCCCCCTCCTTCCCCCACCATATGCTCCCCTCCCTCCTTTCCCTACCCTCATCTCCCTCCCTTCTTCCCCCACCCTCACTAACCCCTTCTTCATTCCCCCACACCTCTTCTCCCCTCACTCCCTCTCCCGTCTCGCCCTCCCCTCCCTCCTCCCACCTCCCTTCTCAGCCCAAGCCCCGCCCGCAGCCAGTTGCTCAGTTGTCAGAGAGCGGCCGAACCCTTCGCTGCAGCCTTGGGGTGGAGCAGGAGGCCTGGCCGGGCCTCAAAGCACAGGACGGCACGGCACACACGGCAGGCCCCGGCAGTCACACGGCTGAAGGGGTGGCGCCTGGCCCGCCCGTTGCGGATGGCGGCCGGCTCCGAGGCCGAGGGCTGGGCGGGCCCTGCCGCCGTGTGAGGCCGCCGGCCGAGCCCCACTCACCATGCTGCGGCAGCTGCTGCACCGGGGCCTGAAGACCTGCTTCTACCGCCTGGGCTTTTTCATCGGCAACCACCCGGTATTCTTCGCCTCGGCGCCCGTGCTGCTCGCCATCCTGTTCGGCGCCAGTTTCAGCCGCTACCGGGTGGAGGACAATATGGAGTACCTGTTCGCGCCGCGCCACAGCCTGGCCAAGATCGAGCGCACTCTGGTCAACAGCCTCTTTCCCGTCAACCAGTCCAAGCACTTGCTCTATTCGGACCTACAGAGCCCGGGGCCTTACGGTCGGGTCGTCATCACCACCCTGGGCAGCAGTAGAGGGAGAGGCGGCGGCAACTTGCTCGACCCGCAGCACACACGGCTCATCCTCCAGGTCAGCGGACCGCCCAGCCCCGGCCTAACTCACCTCATCCCATCCAACACAATTTCCAGCCCCCTCCCCTCAACCCGACCCATCCCCAGCACCCCCATCCCATCCCGAGTACCTCCCCGTCCCCAGACCGCCCCCCTCAACCCGACCCATCCCCCGCACCCCCATCCCATCCCGAGTACCTCCCCGTCCCCAGACCGCCCCCCTCAACCCGACCCATCCCCCGCACCCCCATCCCATCCCGAGTACCTCCCCGTCCCCAGACCGCCCCCCTCAACCCGACCCATCCCCAGCACCCCCATCCCATCCCGAGTACCTCCCCGTCCCCAGACCGCCCCCCCCCCCATCCCATCCCGAGTACCTCCCCGTCCCCAGACCGCCCCCCTCAACCCGACCCATCCCCCGCACCCCCATCCCATCCCGAGTACCTCCCCGTCCCCAGACCGCCCCCCTCAACCCGACCCATCCCCAGCACCCCCATCCCATCCCGAGTACCTCCCCGTCCCCAGACCGCCCCCCTCAACCCGACCCATCCCCCACACCCCCATCCCATCCCGAGTACCTCCCCGTCCCCAGACCGCCCCCCTCAACCCGACCCATCCCCAGCACCCCCATCCCATCCCGAGTACCTCCCCGTCCCCAGACCGCCCCCCTCAACCCGACCCATCCCCAGCACCCCCATCCCATCCCGAGTACCTCCCCGTCCCCAGACCGCCCCCCTCAACCCGACCCATCCCCCGCACCCCCCATCCCATCCCGAGTACCTCCCCGTCCCCAGACCGCCCCCCTCAACCCGACCCATCCCCAGCACCCCCATCCCATCCCGAGTACCTCCCCGTCCCCAGACCGCCCCCCTCAACCCGACCCATCCCCCGCACCCCCATCCCATCCCGAGTACCTCCCCGTCCCCAGACCGCCCCCCTCAACCCGACCCATCCCCCGCACCCCCATCCCATCCCGAGTACCTCCCCGTCCCCAGACCGCCCCCCTCAACCCGACCCATCCCCAGCACCCCCATCCCATCCCGAGTACCTCCCCGTCCCCAGACCGCCCCCCTCAACCCGACCCATCCCCCGCACCCCCATCCCATCCCGAGTACCTCCCCGTCCCCAGACCGCCCCCCTCAACCCGACCCATCCCCCGCACCCCCCATCCCATCCCGAGTACCTCCCCGTCCCCAGACCGCCCCCCTCAACCCGACCCATCCCCAGCACCCCCATCCCATCCCGAGTACCTCCCCGTCCCCAGACCGCCCCCCTCAACCCGACCCATCCCCCGCACCCCCATCCCATCCCGAGTACCTCCCCGTCCCCAGACCGCCCCCCTCAACCCGACCCATCCCCAGCACCCCCATCCCATCCCGAGTACCTCCCCGTCCCCAGACCGCCCCCCTCAACCCGACCCATCCCCAGCACCCCCATCCCATCCCGAGTACCTCCCCGTCCCCAGACCGCCCCCCTCAACCCGACCCATCCCCCGCACCCCCATCCCATCCCGAGTACCTCCCCGTCCCCAGACCGCCCCCCTCAACCCGACCCATCCCCAGCACCCCCATCCCATCCCGAGTACCTCCCCGTCCCCAGACCGCCCCCCTCAACCCGACCCATCCCCCGCACCCCCATCCCATCCCGAGTACCTCCCCGTCCCCAGACCGCCCCCCTCAACCCGACCCATCCCCCGCACCCCCATCCCATCCCGAGTACCTCCCCGTCCCCAGACCGCCCCCCTCAACCCGACCCATCCCCAGCACCCCCATCCCATCCCGAGTACCTCCCCGTCCCCAGACCGCCCCCCTCAACCCGACCCATCCCCAGCACCCCCATCCCATCCCGAGTACCTCCCCGTCCCCAGACCGCCCCCCTCAACCCGACCCATCCCCAGCACCCCCATCCCCTCCCGAGTACCTCCCCGTCCCCAGACGCCCCCTCAACCCGACCCATCCCCCGCACCCCCATCCCATCCCGAGTACCTCCCCGTCCCCAGACCGCCCCCCTCAACCCGACCCATCCCCAGCACCCCCCATCCCATCCCGAGTACCTCCCCGTCCCCAGACTGCCCCCGTCAACCCGACCCATCCCCCGCACCCCCACATCCCATCCCGAGTACCTCCCCGTCCCCAGACCACCTCCCTCAACCCGACCCATCCCCAGCACCCCCCATTCCATCCCGAGTACCTCCCCGTCCCCAGACCGCCCCCTCAACCCGACCCATCCCCAGCACCCCCCATCCCATCCCGAGTACCTCCCCGTCCCCAGACCGCCCCCCTCAACCCGACCCATCCCCAGCACCCCCCATCCCATCCCGAGTACCTCCCCGTCCCCAGACCGCCCCCCTCAACCCGACCCATCCCCAGCACCCCCATCCATCCCGAGTACCTCCCCGTCCCCAGACCACCCCACTCAACCCGACCCATCCCCGCACCCCCATCCCATCCCGAGTACCTCCCCGTCCCAGACCGCCCCCCTCAACCCGACCCATCCCCCGCACCCCCATCCCATCCCGAGTACCTCCCCGTCCCCAGACCGCCCCCCTCAACCCGACCCATCCCCCGCACCCCCCATCCCATCCCGAGTACCTCCCCGTCCCCAGACCGCCCCCCTCAACCCGACCCATCCCCAGCACCCCCATCCCATCCCGAGTACCTCCCCGTCCCCAGACCGCCCCCCTCAACCCGACCCATCCCCCGCACCCCCATCCCATCCCGAGTACCTCCCCGTCCCCAGACCGCCCCCCTCAACCCGACCCATCCCCAGCACCCCCATCCCATCCCGAGTACCTCCCCGTCCCCAGACCGCCCCCCTCAACCCGACCCATCCCCAGCACCCACCATCCCATCCCGAGTACCTCCCCGTCCCCAGACCGCCCCCCTCAACCCGACCCATCCCCAGCACCCCCATCCCATCCCGAGTACCTCCCCGTCCCCAGACCGCCCCCCTCAACCCGACCCATCCCCCGCACCCCCCATCCCATCCCGAGTACCTCCCCGTCCCCAGACCGCCCCCCTCAACCCGACCCATCCCCAGCACCCCCATCCCATCCCGAGTACCTCCCCGTCCCCAGACCGCCCCCCTCAACCCGACCCATCCCCCGCACCCCCATCCCATCCCGAGTACCTCCCCGTCCCCAGACCGCCCCCCTCAACCCGACCCATCCCCAGCACCCCCATCCCATCCCGAGTACCTCCCCGTCCCCAGACTGCCCCCGTCAACCCGACCCATCCCCAGCACCCCCATCCCATCCCGAGTACCTCCCCGTCCCCAGACCGCCCCCCTCAACCCGACCCATCCCCAGCACCCCCATCCCATCCCGAGTACCTCCCCGTCCCCAGACTGCCCCCGTCAACCCGACCCATCCCCAGCACCCCCATCCCATCCCGAGTACCTCCCCGTCCCCAGACCGCCCCCCTCAACCCGACCCATCCCCCGCACCCCCCATCCCATCCCGAGTACCTCCCCGTCCCCAGACCGCCCACCTCAACCCGACCCATCCCCCGCACCCCCCATCCCATCCCGAGTACCTCCCCGTCCCCAGACCGCCCCCCTCAGCCCGACCCATCCCCTGCACCCTCACATCCCATCCCGAGTACCTCCCCGTCCCCAGACCGCCCCCCTCAACCCGACCCATCCCCAGCACCCCCCATCCCATCCCGAGTACCTCCCCGTCCCCAGACCGCCCCCCTCAACCCGACCCATCCCCCTCAACCCTCCCCATCCCCAGACCAACCCCCTCAACCCGACCCATCCCCAGCACCCCCCATCCCATCCCGAGTACCTCCCCGTCCCCAGACCGCCCCCCTCAACCCGACCCATCCCCCGCACCCCCACATCCCATCCCGAGTACCTCCCCGTCCCCAGACCACCCCCCTCAACCCGACCCATCCCCAGCACCCCCCATCCCATCCCGAGTACCTCCCCGTCCCCAGACTGCCCCCGTCAACCCGACCCATCCCCCGCACCCCCACATCCCATCCCGAGTACCTCCCCGTCCCCAGACCACCTCCCTCAACCCGACCAATCCCCAGCCCCCCCATTCCATCCCGAGTACCTCCCCGTCCCCAGACAGCCCCCGTCAACCCGACCCATCCCCAGCACCCCCCATCCCATCCCCAGTACCTCCCCGACCCCAGACCACCCCCCTCAACCCGACCCATCCCCAGCACCCCCCATCCCATCCCGAGTACCTCCCCGTCCCCAGACCGCCCCCCTCAACCCGACCCGTCCCCAGACCGCCCCCCTCAACCCGACCCATCCCCAGCACCCCCCATCCTATCCCGAGTACCTGTCCCCAGACCACCCCACTCAACCCGACCCATCCCCAGCACCCCCCATCCCATCCCGAGTACCTCCCCGTCCCCAGACCGCCCCCCCTCAACCCGACCCATCCCCCGCACCCCCATCCCATCCCGAGTACCTCCCCGTCCCCAGACCGCCCCCCTCAACCCGACCCATCCCCAGCACCCACCATCCCATCCCGAGTACCTCCCCGTCCCCAGACCGCCCCCCTCAACCCGACCCATCCCCAGCACCCCCATCCCATCCCGAGTACCTCCCCGTCCCCAGACCGCCCCCCTCAACCCGACCCATCCCCCGCACCCCCATCCCATCCCGAGTACCTCCCCGTCCCCAGACCGCCCCCCTCAACCCGACCCATCCCCCGCACCCCCCATCCCATCCCGAGTACCTCCCCGTCCCCAGACCGCCCCCCTCAACCCGACCCATCCCCAGCACCCCCATCCCATCCCGAGTACCTCCCCGTCCCCAGACCGCCCCCCTCAACCCGACCCATCCCCCGCACCCCCATCCCATCCCGAGTACCTCCCCGTCCCCAGACCGCCCCCCTCAACCCGACCCATCCCCAGCACCCCCATCCCATCCCGAGTACCTCCCCGTCCCCAGACTGCCCCCGTCAACCCGACCCATCCCCAGCACCCCCATCCCATCCCGAGTACCTCCCCGTCCCCAGACCGCCCCCCTCAACCCGACCCATCCCCAGCACCCCCATCCCATCCCGAGTACCTCCCCGTCCCCAGACTGCCCCCGTCAACCCGACCCATCCCCAGCACCCCCATCCCATCCCGAGTACCTCCCCGTCCCCAGACCGCCCCCCTCAACCCGACCCATCCCCCGCACCCCCCATCCCATCCCGAGTACCTCCCCGTCCCCAGACCGCCCACCTCAACCCGACCCATCCCCCGCACACCCCATCCCATCCCGAGTACCTCCCCGTCCCCAGACCGCCCCCCTCAGCCCGACCCATCCCCTGCACCCTCACATCCCATCCCGAGTACCTCCCCGTCCCCAGACCGCCCCCCTCAACCCGACCCATCCCCAGCACCCCCCATCCCATCCCGAGTACCTCCCCGTCCCCAGACCGCCCCCCTCAACCCGACCCATCCCCCTCAACCCTCCCCATCCCCAGACCAACCCCCTCAACCCGACCCATCCCCAGCACCCCCCATCCCATCCCGAGTACCTCCCCGTCCCCAGACCGCCCCCCTCAACCCGACCCATCCCCCGCACCCCCACATCCCATCCCGAGTACCTCCCCGTCCCCAGACCACCCCCCTCAACCCGACCCATCCCCAGCACCCCCCATCCCATCCCGAGTACCTCCCCGTCCCCAGACTGCCCCCGTCAACCCGACCCATCCCCCGCACCCCCACATCCCATCCCGAGTACCTCCCCGTCCCCAGACCACCTCCCTCAACCCGACCAATCCCCAGCCCCCCCAT
Source organism: Mobula hypostoma (assembly GCF_963921235.1). Classification (NCBI taxonomy): domain Eukaryota; kingdom Metazoa; phylum Chordata; class Chondrichthyes; order Myliobatiformes; family Myliobatidae; genus Mobula; species Mobula hypostoma. Next base: position 92,229,911 of record NC_086102.1, read on the forward strand.
TCCATCCCGAGTACCTCCCCGTCCCCAGACAGCCCCCGTCAACCCGACCCATCCCCAGCACCCCCCATCCCATCCCGAGTACCTCCCCGACCCCAGACCACCCCCCTCAACCCGACCCATCCCCAGCACCCCCCATCCCATCCCGAGTACCTCCCCGTCCCCAGACCGCCCCCCTCAACCCGACCCGTCCCCAGACCGCCCCCCTCAACCCGACCCATCCCCAGCACCCCCCATCCTATCCCGAGTACCTCCCCGTCCCCAGACCACCCCACTCAACCCGACCCATCCCCAGCACCCCCCATCCCATCCCGAGTACCTCCCCGTCTCCAGACCACCCCCCTCAACCCGACCCATCCCCAGCACCCCCGATCCCATCCCGAGTACCTCCCCGTCCCCAGACCACCCCCCTGAACCCGACCCATCCCCAGCACCCCGCATCCCATCCCGAGTACCTCCCCGTCCCCAGACCGCCCCCCTCAACCCGACCCATCCCCAGCACCCCCCATCCCATCCCGAGTACCTCCCCGTCCCCAGACTGCCCCCGTAAACCCGACCCATCCCCAGCACCCCCATCCCATCCCGAGTACCTCCCCGTCCCCAGACCGCCCCCCTCAACCCGACCCATCCCCAGCACCCCCCATCCCATCCCGAGTACCTCCCCGTCCCCAGACCGCCCCCCCTCAACCCGACCCTTCCCCCGCACCCCCACATCCCATCCCGAGTACCTCCCCGTCCCCAGACCACCCCCCTCAACCCGACCCATCCCCAGCACCCACCATCCCATCCCGAGTCTGCCCCGTAAACCCGACCCATCCCCAGCACCCCCCATCCCATCCCGAGTACCTCCCCGTCCCCAGACCGCCCCCCTCAACCCGACCCATCCCCAGCACCCCCCATCCCATCCCAAGTACCTCCCCGTCCCCAGACCGCCCCCCTCAACCCGACCCATCCCCCGCACCCCCACATCCCATCCCGAGTACCTCCCCATCCCCAGACCACCCCCCTCAACCCGACCCATCCCCAGCACCCCCCATCCCATCCCGAGTACCTCCCCGTCCCCAGACTGCCCCCCTCAACCCGACCCATCCCCAGCACCCCCCATCCCATCCCGAGTACCTCCCCGTCCCCAGACCGCCCCCCTCAACCCGACCCATCCCCAGCACACCCCATCCCATCCCGAGTACCTCCCCGTCCCCAGACCGCCCCCCTCAACCCGACCCATCCCCCGCACCCCCACATCCCATCCCGAGTACCTCCCCGTCCCCAGACCACCCCCCTCAACCCGACCCATCCCCAGCACCCCCCATCCCATCCCGAGTACCTCCCCGTCCCCAGACTGCCCCCGTCAACCCGACCCATCCCCCGCTCCCCCACATCCCATCCCGAGTACCTCCCCGTCCCCAGACCACCCCCCTCAACCCGACCCATCCCCAGCACTCCCCATCCCATCCCGAGTACCTCCCCGTGCCCAGACTGCCCCCGTCAACCCGACCCATCCCCAGCACCCCCCATCCCATCCCGAGTACCTCCCCGTCCCCAGACCACCCCCCTGAACCCGACCCATCCCCAGCACCCCGCATCCCATCCCGAGTACCTCCCCGTCCCCAGACCGCCCCCCTCAACCCGACCCATCCCCAGCACCCCCCGTCCCATCCCGAGTACCTCCCCGTCCCCAGACCGCCTCCCTCAACCCGACCCATCCCCAGCACCCCCCATCCCATCCCGAGTACCTCCCCGTCCCCAGACCGCCCCCGTCAACCCGACCCATCCCCAGCACCCCCCATCCCATCCCGAGTACCTCCCCGTCCCCAGACCACCCCCCTCAACCCGACCCATCCCCAGCACCCCCCATCCCATCCCGAGTACCTCCCCGTCCCCAGACCGCCCCCCTCAACCCGACCCGTCCCCAGCACCCCCCATCGCAACCCGAGTACCTCCCCGTCCCCAGACCGCCCCCCTCAACCCGACCCATCCCCAGCACCCCCCATCCCATTCCGAGTACCTCCCCGTCCCCAGACCGCCCCCCTCAACCCGACTCATCCCCAGCACCCCCCATCCCATCCCGAGTACCTCCCCGTCCCCAGACCGCCCCCCTCAACCCGACCCATCCCCAGCACCCCCCATCCCATCCCGAGTCCCTCCCCGTCCCCAGACCACCCCCCTCAACCCGACCCATCCCCAGCATCCCACATCCCATCCCGAGTACCTCCCCGTCCCCAGACTGCCCCCCTCAACCCGACCCATCCCCACCACCCCCACATACCATCCCGAGTACCTCCCCGTCCCCAGACCACCCCCCTTAACCCGACCCATCCCCAGCACCCCCCATCCCATCCCGAGTACCTCCCCGTCCCCAGACCACCCCCCTCAACCCGACCCATCCCCAGCACCCCACATCCCATCCCGAGTACCTCCCCGTCTCCAGACCACCCCCCTCAACCCGACCCATCCCCAGCACCCCCCATCCCATCCCGAGTACCTCCCCGTCCCCAGACCACCCCCGTCAACCCGACCCATCCCCAGCACCCCCCATCCCATCCCGAGTACCACCCCGACCCCAGACCACCCCCCTCAACCCGACCCATCCCCAGCACCCCCCATCCCATCCCGAGTACCTCCCCGTCCCCAGACCGCCCCCCTCAACCCAACCCGTCCCCAGACCGCCCCCCTCAACCCGACCCATCCCCAGCACCCCCCATCCCATCCCGAGTACCTCCCCGTCCCCAGACCAGCCCACTCAACCCGACCCATCCCCAGCACCCCCCATCGCAACCCGAGTACCTCCCCGTCCCCAGACCGCCCCCCTCAACCCGACCCATCCCCAGCACCCCCCATCCCATCCCGAGTACCTCCCCGTCCCCAGACCGCCCCCCCTCAACCCGACCCATCGCCAGCACCTCCCATCCCATCCCGAGTACCTCCCCGTCCCCAGACCGCCCCCCTCAACCCGACCCATCCCCAGCACCCCCCATCCCATCCCGAGTACCTCCCCGTCCCCAGACCACCCCCCTGAACCCGACCCATCCCCAGCACCCCGCATCCCATCCCGAGTACCACCCCGACCCCAGACCACCCCCCTCAACCCGACCCATCCCCAGCACCCCCCATCCCATCCCGAGTACCTCCCCGTCCCCAGACCGCCCCCCTCAACCCAACCCGTCCCCAGACCGCCCCCCTCAACCCGACCCATCCCCAGCACCCCCCATCCCATCCCGAGTACCTCCCCGTCCCCAGACCAGCCCACTCAACCCGACCCATCCCCAGCACCCCCCATCGCAACCCGAGTACCTCCCCGTCCCCAGACCGCCCCCCTCAACCCGACCCATCCCCAGCACCCCCCATCCCATCCCGAGTACCTCCCCGTCCCCAGACCGCCCCCCCTCAACCCGACCCATCGCCAGCACCTCCCATCCCATCCCGAGTACCTCCCCGTCCCCAGACCGCCCCCCTCAACCCGACCCATCCCCAGCACCCCCCATCGCATCCCGAGTACCTCCCCGTCCCCAGACCACCCCCCTGAACCCGACCCATCCCCAGCACCCCGCATCCCATCCCGAGTACCTCCCCGTCCCCAGACCGCCCCCCTCAACCCGACCCATCCCCCGCACCCCCACATCCCATCCCGAGTACCTCCCCGTCCCCAGACCACCCCCCTCAACCCGACCCATCCCCAGCACCCCCCATCCCATCCCGAGTACCTCCCCGTCCCCAGACCGCCCCCCTCAACCCGACCCATCCCCCGCACCCCCACATCCCATCCCGAGTACCTCCCCGTCCCCAGACCACCCCCCTCAACCCGACCCATCCCCAGCACCCCCCATCCCATCCCGAGTACCTCCCCGTCCCCAGACTGCCCCCGTCAACCCGACCCATCCCCCGCTCCCCCACATCCCATCCCGAGTACCTCCCCGTCCCCAGACCACCCCCCTCAACCCGACCCATCCCCAGCACTCCCCATCCCATCCCGAGTACCTCCCCGTCCACAGACTGCCCCCCTCAACCCGACCCATCCCCAGCACCCCGCATCCCTTCACGACTACCCCCCCGTCCCCAGACCGCCCCCCTGAACCCGACCCATCCCCAGCACCCCGCATCCCATCCCGAGTACCTCCCCGTCCCCAGACCGCCCCCCTCAACCCGACCCATCCCCAGCACCCCCCATCCCATCCCGAGTACCTCCCCGTCCCCAGACCGCCTCCCTCAACCCGACCCATCCCCAGCACCCCCCATCCCATCCCGAGTACCTCCCCGTCCCCAGACCGCCCCCGTCAACCCGACCCATCCCCAGCACCCCCCATCCCATCCCGAGTACCTCCCCGTCCCCAGACCACCCCCCTCAACCCGACCCATCCCCAGCACCCCCCATCCCATCCCGAGTACCTCCCCGTCCCCAGACCGCCCCCCTCAACCCGACTCATCCCCAGCACCCCCCATCCCATCCCGAGTACCTCCCCGTCCCCAGACCGCCCCCCTCAACCCGACCCGTCCCCAGCACCCCCCATCGCAACCCGAGTACCTCCCCGTCCCCAGACCGCCCCCCTCAACCCGACCCGTCCCCAGCACCCCCCATCCCATCCCGAGTACCTCCCCGTCCCCAGACCGCCCCCCTCAAACCGACTCATCCCCAGCACCCCCCATCCCATCCCGAGTACCTCCCCGTCCCCAGACCGCCCCCCTCAACCCGACCCATCCCCAGCACCCCCCATCCCATCCCGAGTACCTCCCCGTCCCCAGACCACCCCCCTCAACCCGACCCATCCCCAGCATCCCACATCCCATCCCGAGTACCTCCCCGTCCCCAGACCGCCCCCCTCAACCCGACCCATCCCCACCACCCCCACATACCATCCCGAGTACCTCCCCGTCCCCAGACCACCCCCCTTAACCCGACCCATCCCCAGCACCCCCCATCCCATCCCGAGTACCTCCCCGTCCCCAGACCACCCCCCTCAACCCGACCCATCCCCAGCACCCCACATCCCATTCCCCGTCTCCAGACCACCCCCCTCAACCTGACCCATCCCCAGCACCCCCCATCCCATCCCGAGTACCTCCCCGTCCCCAGACCACCCCCGTCAACCCGACCCATCCCCAGCACCCCCCATCCCATCCCGAGTACCACCCCGACCCCAGACCACCCCCCTCAACCCGACCCATCCCCAGCACCCCCATCCCATCCCGAGTACCTCCCCGTCCCCAGACCGCCCCCCTCAACCCAACCCGTCCCCAGACCGCCCCCCTCAACCCGACCCATCCCCAGCACCCCCCATCCCATCCCGAGTACCTCCCCGTCCCCAGACCAGCCCACTCAACCCGACCCATCCCCAGCACCCCCCATCGCAACCCGAGTACCTCCCCGTCCCCAGACCGCCCCCCTCAACCCGACCCATCCCCAGCACCCCCCATCCCATCCCGAGTACCTCCCCGTCCCCAGACCGCCCCCCCTCAACCCGACCCATCGCCAGCACCTCCCATCCCATCCCGAGTACCTCCCCGTCCCCAGACCGCCCCCCTCAACCCGACCCATCCCCAGCACCCCCCATCCCATCCCGAGTACCTCCCCGTCCCCAGACCACCCCCCTGAACCCGACCCATCCCCAGCACCCCGCATCCCATCCCGAGTACCTCCCCGTCCCCAGACCGCCCCCCTCAACCCGACCCATCCCCAGCACCCCCCATCCCATCCCGAGTACCTCCCCGTCCCCAGACTGCCCCGTAAACCCGACCCCCATCCCCAGCACCCCCCATCCCATCCCGAGTACCTCCCCGTCCCCAGACCGCCCCCCTCAACCCGACCCATCCCCAGCACCCCCCATCCCATCCCAAGTACCTCCCCGTCCCCAGACCGCCCCCCTCAACCCGACCCATCCCCCGCACCCCCACATCCCATCCCGAGTACCTCCCCATCCCCAGACCACCCCCTCAACCCGACCCATCCCCAGCACCCCCCATCCCATCCCGAGTACCTCCCCGTCCCCAGACCGCCCCCCTCAACCCGACCCATCCCCAGCACCCCCCATCCCATCCCGAGTACCTCCCCGTCCCCAGACCGCCCCCCTCAACCCGACCCATCCCCCGCACCCCCACATCCCATCCCGAGTACCTCCCCGTCCCCAGACCACCCCCCTCAACCCGACCCATCCCCAGCACCCCCCATCCCATCCCGAGTACCTCCCCGTCCCCAGACCGCCCCCCTCAACCCGACCCATCCCCCGCACCCCCACATCCCATCCCGAGTACCTCCCCGTCCCCAGACCCCCCATCCCATCCCGAGTACCCCCCGTCCCCAACCCGACCCATCCCCGCACCCCCCATCCCATCCCGAGTACCTCCCCGTCCCCAGACCCACCCCATCAACCCACCCATCCCCAGCACCCCCCATCCCATCCCGAGTACCTCCCCGTCCCCAGACCGCCTCCCTCAACCCGACCCATCCCCAGCACCCCCCATCCCATCCCGAGTACCTCCCCGTCCCCAGACCGCCCCCGCCTCAACCCGACCCATCCCCAGCACCCCCCATCCCATCCCGAGTACCTCCCCGTCCCCAGACCACCCCCCTCAACCCGACCCATCCCCAGCACCCCCCATCCCATCCCGAGTACCTCCCCGTCCCCAGACCACCCCCCTCAACCCGACCCATCCCCAGCATCCCACATCCCATCCCGAGTACCTCCCCGTCCCCAGACCGCCCCCCTCAACCCGACCCATCCCCACCACCCCCACATACCATCCCGAGTACCTCCCCGTCCCCAGACCACCCCCCTTAACCCGACCCATCCCCAGCACCCCCCATCCCATCCCGAGTACCTCCCCGTCCCCAGACCACCCCCCTCAACCCGACCCATCCCCAGCACACCACATCCCATCCCGAGTACCTCCCCGTCTCCAGACCACCCCCCTCAACCCGACCCATCCCCAGCACCCCCCATCCCATCCCGAGTACCTCCCCGTCCCCAGACCACCCCCGTCAACCCGACCCATCCCCAGCACCCCCCATCCCATCCCGAGTACCTCCCCGTCCCCAGACCACCCCCCTCAACCCGACCCATCCCCAGCACCCCCCATCCCATCCCGAGTACCTCCCCGTCCCCAGACCGCCCCCCTCAACCCGACCCGTCCCCAGCACCCCCCATCGCAACCCGAGTACCTCCCCGTCCCCAGACCGCCCCCCTCAACCCGACTCATCCCCAGCACCCCCCATCCCATCCCGAGTACCTCCCCGTCCCCAGACCGCCCCCCTCAACCCGACCCATCCCCAGCACCCCCCATCCCATCCCGAGTACCTCCCCGTCCCCAGACCACCCCCCTCAACCCGACCCATCCCCAGCATCCCACATCCCATCCCGAGTACCTCCCCGTCCCCAGACCGCCCCCCTCAACCCGACCCATCCCCACCACCCCCACATACCATCCCGAGTACCTCCCCGTCCCCAGACCACCCCCCTTAACCCGACCCATCCCCAGCACCCCCCATCCCATCCCGAGTACCTCCCCGTCCCCAGACCACCCCCCTCAACCCGACCCATCCCCAGCACCCCACATCCCATCCCGAGTACCTCCCCGTCTCCAGACCACCCCCCTCAACCCGACCCATCCCCAGCACCCCCCATCCCATCCCGAGTACCTCCCCGTCCCCAGACCACCCCCGTCAACCCGACCCATCCCCAGCACCCCCCATCCCATCCCGAGTACCTCCCCGACCCCAGACCACCCCCCTCAACCCGACCCATCCCCAGCACCCCCCATCCCATCCCGAGTACCTCCCCGTCCCCAGACCGCCCCCCTCAACCCAACCCGTCCCCAGACCGCCCCCCTCAACCCGACCCATCCCCAGCACCCCCCATCCCATCCCGAGTACCTCCCCGTCCCCAGACCACCCCACTCAACCCGACCCATCCCCAGCACCCCCCATCGCAACCCGAGTACCTCCCCGTCCCCAGACCGCCCCCCTCAACCCGACCCATCCCCAGCACCCCCCATCCCATCCCGAGTACCTCCCCGTCCCCAGACCGCCCCCCTCAACCCGACCCATCGCCAGCACCTCCCATCCCATCCCGAGTACCTCCCCGTCCCCAGACCGCCCCCCTCAACCCGACCCATCCCCAGCACCCCCCATCCCATCCCGAGTACCTCCCCGTCCCCAGACCACCCCCCTGAACCCGACCCATCCCCAGCACCCCGCATCCCATCCCGAGTACCTCCCCGTCCCCAGACCGCCCCCCTCAACCCGACCCATCCCCAGCACCTCCCATCCCATCCCGAGTACCTCCCCGTCCCCAGACTGCCCCGTAAACCCGACCCATCCCCAGCACCCCCCATCCCATCCCGAGTACCTCCCCGTCCCCAGACCGCCCCCCTCAACCCGACCCATCCCCAGCACCCCCCATCCCATCCCAAGTACCTCCCCGTCCCCAGACCGCCCCCCTCAACCCGACCCATCCCCCGCACCCCCACATCCCATCCCGAGTACCTCCCCATCCCCAGACCACCCCCCTCAACCCGACCCATCCCCAGCACCCCCCATCCCATCCCGAGTACCTTCTTGTCCCGCCCTGTCCCCAGCCTCCCCTCTCATCCTGTCCTATCCCCAGCCCCCCATTCTGTCCCCAGCCTCCCCTCTCATCCTGTCCTATCCCCAGCCCCCCATCCTGTCCCCAGCCTCCCCTCTGATCCTGCCCTTTCCCCAGCCCCCCATCCTTCCCCAGCCTCCCCTCTCATCCTGCCCTTTCCCCAGCCTCCCCTCTCATCCTGTCCTACCCCCAGCCTCCCCTCTCATCCTGCCCTATCCCCAGCCTCCCCTCTCATCCTGTCCTATCCCCAGCCCCCCCATCCTGTCCCCAGCCTCCCCTCTCATCCTATCCTATCCCCAGCCTCCCCTCTCATCCTGCCCTATCCCCAGCCCCCCCCATCCTTCCCCAGCCTCCCCCTCAACCCGACCCATCCCAAGCAACCCCACATCCCATCTCGAGTAACTCCCCATCCTGTCCGGTCCCCAGCGCCCCCTCAACACGACCCATCCCCAGCACCCCCATCCCATCCCATCTCGAGTAACTCCCCATCCCATCCTGTCCCATCTCCAGACCCCCCCAACCCATCTCGAGTACCTGCTTGTCCCGTCCTATCCCCAGCGCACCCCATCCTGTCCCATCTCCAGCCCTGTCCCAGTCCCATCCCATCCCTTCCCTAGCCTCCCCTCTCATCATGTCCCGTCTCCAGCGCCCCGCAATTACGTCCCGTCTCCAATTCCCCGCGATCACGTCCCGTCTCCAGCACCCCCCCATCACGTCCTGTCTCCACCCCCGTCACGTCCCCTCTCCAGCCCCCCCCGTCATGTCCCGTCTCCAGCCCCCCCATCCCTTACGATCTCCAATACCCCCCATCCTGTCCCATCTCCAGCCCCATCCCATCCCTTCCCAAGCCTCCCCTCTCATCACGTCCCGTCTCCAGCGCCCCGCAATCACATCCCGTCTCCAGCGCCCCATCACGTCCCGTCTCCAGCGCCCCGCGATCACGTCCCGTCTCCAGCACCCCATCATGTCCCGTCTCCAGCACCCCATCATGTCCCGTCTCCAGCGCTCCATCACGTCCCGTCTCCAGCGCCCCGCGATCACGTCCCGTCTGCAGCGTCCCATCACGTCCCGTCTCCAGCACCCCATCACGTCCCGTCTCCAGCACCCCCCATCACGTCCCGTCTCCAGCGCCCCATCACGTCCCGTCTCCACCCCCCATCACGTCCCGTCTCCACCCCCCATCACGTCCCGTCTCCACCCCCCATCACGTCCCGTCTCCAGCAACACCCCCGTCACGTCCCGTATCCAGCAACACCCCCGTCACGTCCCGTCTCCAGCAACACCCCCGTCACGTCCCGTCTCCACCCCCCATCACGTCCCGTCTCCAGCAACACCCCCGTCACGTCCCGTCTCCACCCCCCCATCACGTCCCGTCTCCAGCAACACCCCCATCACGTCCCGTCTCCACCCCCCGTCACGTCCCGTCTCCAGCAACACCCCCATCACGTCCCGTCTCCACCCCCCGTCACAACCCATCTCCAGCAACACCCCCATCATGTCCCGTCTCCACCCCTCGTCACGTCCCGTCTCCAGCAACACCCCTATCACGTCCCGTCTCCAGCAACACCCCCATCACGTCCCGTCTCCAGCAACACCCCATCACGTCCCGTCTCCACCCCCAAATCACGTCCCGTCTCCAGCAACACCCCCATCACGTCCCGTCTCCAGCAACACCCCCATCGCGTCCCGTCTCCAGCAACACCCCATCGCGTCCCGTCTCCAGCAACACCCCCATCGCTCCTGTCTCCACCCCCCATCGCTCCTGTCTCCACCAACACCCCCATCGCGTCCCGTCTCCACCAACACCCCCGTCACGTCCCGTCTCCACCAACACCCCCGTCACGTCCCGTCTCCACCAACACCCCCATCGCGTCCCGTCTCCACCAACACCCCATCGCGTCCCGTCTCCAGCAACACCCCCATCACGTCCCGTCTCCACCAACACCCCCAGCGCGTCCCGTCTCCAGCAACACCCCATCGCGTCCCGTCTCCAGCAACACCCCCATCACGTCCCGTCTCCACCCCCCCTCACGTCCCGTCTCCACCCCCCGTCACGTCCCGTCTCCAGCAACACCCCATCGCGTCCCGTCTCCAGCAACACCCCCATCGCTCCTGTCTCCACCCCCCATCGCTCCTGTCTCCACCAACACCCCCATCGCGTCCCGTCTCCACCAACACCCCCGTCACGTCCCGTCTCCACCAACACCCCCGTCACGTCCCGTCTCCACCAACACCCCCATCGCGTCCCGTCTCCACCAACACCCCATCGCGTCCCGTCTCCAGCAACACCCCCATCACGTCCCGTCTCCACCAACACCCCCATCGCGTCCCGTCTCCAGCAACACCCCATCGCGTCCCGTCTCCAGCAACACCCCCATCACGTCCCGTCTCCACCCCCCATCACGTCCCGTCTCCACCCCCCGTCACGTCCCGTCTCCAGCAACACCCCATCGCGTCCCGTCTCCAGCAACACCCCCATCACGTCCCGTCTCCAGCAACACCCCCCATCACGTCCCGTCTCCACCCCCCGTCACAACCCATCTCCAGCAACACCCCCATCATGTCCCGTCTCCACCCCTCGTCACGTCCCGTCTCCAGCAACACCCCTATCACGTCCCGTCTCCAGCAACACCCCCATCACGTCCCGTCTCCAGCAACACCCCATCACGTCCCGTCTCCACCCCCAAATCACGTCCCGTTTCCAGCAACACCCCCATCACGTCCCGTCTCCAGCAACACCCCCATCGCGTCCCGTCTCCAGCAACACCCCATCGCGTCCCGTCTCCAGCAACACCCCCATCGCTCCTGTCTCCACCCCCCATCGCTCCTGTCTCCACCAACACCCCCATCGCGTCCCGTCTCCACCAACACCCCCGTCACGTCCCGTCTCCACCAACACCCCCATCGCGTCCCGTCTCCACCAACACCCCCGTCACGTCCCGTCTCCACCAACACCCCCATCGCGTCCCGTCTCCACCAACACCCCATCGCGTCCCGTCTCCAGCAACACCCCCATCACGTCCCGTCTCCACCAACACCCCCATCGCGTCCCGTCTCCAGCAACACCCCATCGCGTCCCGTCTCCAGCAACACCCCCATCACGTCCCGTCTCCACCCCCCATCACGTCCCGTCTCCACCCCCCGTCACGTCCCGTCTCCAGCAACACCCCATCGCGTCCCGTCTCCAGCAACACCCCCATCACGTCCCGTCTCCACCCCCCGTCACGTCCCGTCTCCAGCAACACCCCCATCACGTCCCGTCTCCACCCCCCGTCACAACCCATCTCCAGCAACACCCCCATCATGTCCCGTCTCCACCCCTCGTCACGTCCCGTCTCCAGCAACACCCCTATCACGTCCCGTCTCCAGCAACACCCCCATCACGTCCCGTCTCCAGCAACACCCCATCACGTCCCGTCTCCACCCCCAAATCACGTCCCGTCTCCAGCAACACCCCCATCACGTCCCGTCTCCAGCAACACCCCCATCGCGTCCCGTCTCCAGCAACACCCCATCGCGTCCCGTCTCCAGCAACACCCCCATCGCTCCTGTCTCCACCCCCCATCGCTCCTGTCTCCACCAACACCCCCATCGCGTCCCGTCTCCACCAACACCCCCGTCACGTCCCGTCTCCACCAACACCCCCATCGCGTCCCGTCTCCACCAACACCCCATCGCGTCCCGTCTCCAGCAACACCCCCATCACGTCCCATCTCCACCAACACCCCCATCGCGTCCCGTCTCCAGCAACACCCCATCGCGTCCCGTCTCCAGCAACACCCCCATCACGTCCCGTCTCCACCCCCCATCACGTCCCGTCTCCACCCCCCGTCACGTCCCGTCTCCAGCAACACCCCATCGCGTCCCGTCTCCAGCAACACCCCCATCACGTCCCGTCTCCACCCCCCGTCACGTCCCGTCTCCAGCAACACCCCCATCGCGTCCCGTCTCCAGCAACACCCCCATCACGTCCCGTCTCCACCCCCAAATCACGTCCCGTCTCCAGCACCCTCCCATCACGTCCCGTCTCCACCCCCCATCACGTCCCGGCTCCAGCAACACCCCATCACGTCCCGTCTCCACCCCCCATCACGTCCCGTCTCCAGCAACACCCCCATCGTGTCCCATCTCCAGCACCCCCATCATGTCCCATCTCCACCCCCCGTCACATCCCGTCTCCAGCAACACCCCCATCGCGTCCCGTCTCCAGCAACACCCCCATCGCGTCCCGTCTCCAACCCCCATCACGTCCCGACTCCAGCAACACCCCATCACGTCCCATCTCCACCCCCCATCACGTCCCGTCTCCAGCAACACCCCCGTCACGTCCCGTCTCCAGCAACACCCCCATCACATCCCGTCTCCACCCCCCCGTCACGTCCCATCTCCACCCCCCGTCACGTCCCGTCTCCAGCAACACCCCCATCGCGTCCCCTCTCCAGCAACACCCCATCACGTCCCGTCTCCACCCCCAAATCACGTCCCGTCTCCAGCAACACCCCCATCACGTCCTCTCTCCAGCAACACCCCATCACGTCCTGTCTCCAGCAACACCCCCATCACGTCCCGTCTCCAGCACCCTCCCATCACGTCCCGTCTCCACCGCCCGTCACGTCCCGCCTCCAGCAACACCCCCATCGCGTCCCGTCTCCAGCACCCTCCCATCACGTCCCGTCTCCACCGCCCGTCACGTCCCGCCTCCAGCAACACCCCCATCGCGTCCCGTCTCCAGCACCCTCCCATCACGTCCCGTCTCCACCGCCCGTCACGTCCCGCCTCCAGCAACACCCCCATCACGTCCCGTCTCCAGCACCCTCCCATCACGTCCCGTCTCCAGCACCCTCCCATCACGTCCCGCCTCCAGCAACACCCCCATCACGTCCCGCCTCCAGCAACACCCCCATCACGTCCCGTCTCCAGCACCCTCCCATCACGTCCCGCCTCCCGTCTCCAGCAATACCCCCATCACGTCCCGTCTCCACCCCCCATCACGTCCCGTCTCCAGCAACACCCCCGTCACGTCACGTCTCCAGCAACACCCCCATCACATCCCGTCTCCACCCCCCGTCATGTCCTGTCTCCACCCCCCGTCACGTCCCGTCTCCAGCAACACCCCCGTCACGTCCCGTCTCCAGCAACACCCCCGTCAAGTCCCGTCTCCACCCCCCATCACGTCCTGTCTCCAGCAACACCCCCATCACGTCCCGTCTCCAGCAACACCCCCATCGCGTCCCGTCTCCAGCAACACCCCCATCGTGTCCCGTCTCCACCCCCCATCACGTCCCGTCTCCAGCAACACCCCCGTCAAGTCCCGTCTCCAGCAACACCCCCATCGTGTCCCGTCTCCAGCAACACCCCCATCGTGTCCCGTCTCCACCGCCCATCACGTCCCGTCTCCAGCAACACCCCCGTCAAGTCCCGTCTCCACCCCCCATCACGTCCTGTCTCCAGCAACACCCCCATCACGTCCCGTCTCCAGCAACACCCCCATCGTGTCCCGTCTCCACCCCCCATCACGTCCCGTCTCCAGCAACACCCCCATCACGTCCCGTCTCCATCCCCCCCTCCTGTCCCGTCTCCAGCTCCTCCCATCACGTCCCGTCTCCAGCTCCTCCCATCACGTCCCCTCCCATCACGTCCCGTCTCCAGCAACACCCCCCTCACGTCCCGTCTCCACCCCCCCCATCACCTCCCATCTCCAGCCTTTCCTCATCCCGTTTCACGTCCGCCACACCCCCCATTGTGTCCCACCTCCACCCCCCACCCCACCTCATTCCTGGTCCTCTTATCCTCCCACATCTCATTTCACTCCATTTCCCATCCTGGACCACTTCTTCATCGCATATCCAGAGCAGCTCATTAAATCCTCAGGCCATCTTGTTCAGTGCCTGTGCCCATCCCCATTCCTCGACCATTTAATCGCCATCTCATCCTGGCTCCGACTCCCACTATACCATCCCCATCCTGCATTGGTCCACCGCATCCTGTCACCGGTCCACCTTATTCCATCCCATCAGCAGCCCATCTCAATCCCGTTACCAATACACTGCATCCATTCTGTCCCAGCACCAGTCTATCACCAAGTCTTACCACTCTGTTCCAGTATTGTTCTTCCTCATCCAAAACCATCTCTTCTCAGGAGCAATCCATTGTAGCACCAGACCAATGTAACCTAACAGCAGTCTGTCCTCATAATAACCATCTAGCGATAAGTAGCCTCATCATACGGCTGCCTCACGTCCTCACATAACATCAGATAGTGATTGGATGTCTTCCTCATATCATCAAATTTACAGATTGTCATACTTAATCACTAAGTAACATCAGGAAACCGAGTTTCATCTCATTTTTTCTCCATCTCATGCCATCAAACACTCACCTATCAAATTATATTTGGTAAATCAATCTGAGGTGTTTGAAAACCAGTAAACTGTAGAATAAATTTGGGTGACTTGGTTGATATCATGTGTTTGGTCTTTCACAGGGCCTTCATTAATGTATCACACAGGAGACTTTGAAACAATATTAGGTGACACATTATTGGGAATAATAAACTTGCATGGATCGCGGATTGGTTAGTAGAGAAAACTGAAAATAGGAAGAATTGGGCCATTTTTGTGTTTAGAGGCTCTGATCGGTGGGATACTACAGGGTTCACCACTCGGTGCCCAGCTTCTCACAATCAATATCATTGAGAGTATCAAGAATAATTCCAATTTGCTGATCGTACGAAGCTGAATAGCGGTATGGTCTGTGAGGATGCTATAGAGGGGCTTGCAGAGTTATAGATAGGTGAAGACCTGGCAAATGATATCATCGAAAGTTGTGAAATCTTTCATATTGTTAGAAAAAAATTAAAATGGCAGTGTTTTTAAGTAGAATAAGATTGAAAAGTATTTCTGTATACAGGTAACTTTGTGTCTTGTATACAAATCACTACAATTTAACAAGCAGTTACTGCAAGAAATTAGGGAGGTTCATCTCAAATTCAAGAAGATTTGAGTACAGGAGTAAAGATGTCACACTGCAGTTACATAGTGTCCTGGGTATGACTGCACCAGAGTAGAGCTAGAGGCCTGGTCTTCCTTTCTGATGCAGATTCTGGAATACTTGTCCTCATAACCTTGGATACAATTAAATCTTGTGTTTCCCGATGTTTACCATCAGGTGCCTGCCTTTATCACACCTCTAGATTATCTGTCTCCACCACCACCCTCTGTGTAAAGAAAGAGCCTGTTCAAACATGTCCTTTGAACTCTTCCCCTTTTTTCCTTAAATGCATACCCTCTATAATTAGACATTTTCACCCTGGGAAAAAGACACTAGAACACACATAAAAGTTGCTGGTGAACGCAGCAGGCCAGGCAGCATCTCTCGGGAGAGGTACAGTCAACATTTCAGGCCGAGACTGTCCTGACGAAGGGTTTCGGCCTGAAATGTCGACTGTATCTGTTCTTAGAGATGCTGCCTGGCCTGCTGCGTTCACCAGCAACTTTTATGTGCGTTGCTTGAATTTGCAGCATCTGCAGAATTCCTCATGTCTGCGTTTTTAAAAAGACACTGGAGTCTGCTCTCAATGTGCCTCTCAGAATTTTATAACTGAGGTCCAGAGACAGCCTAACCAGAGTTTTGCAGCATAACTTTCTGACTCTTGAACTCGATGGTACGCATGAACACGCAGAGGATGAAGGGACAGTGACCAATAGTTCTTTAAATATGCATCTTCATACTCTCTGTTTAATATCCTCATTCAATCTCGCCAACACGTATGCCATTAGATCCCGAAACACATATGCCTTGCAGATAAGCATTGTGATACATTCCTGTATCTCTGTTACCAGCAGCTCTTCACTACAAATCTATGATCTTTATACCATCCAAGTATTATCAGGTAGCCAGAACAATCCCACACATCTAGATATCCACTCATATATCACTTAATATATACCCTGATACCATCAAGATATCCACTCTTATCCATCCAGGTATCATTACATTCCATTGGATACCCTTTAATAATATTGACTGCTTCCATATCATACCACTCTGAATGTCAAAAGACACCAACATCATCAATACCACTTGAAATGTTTTCTCTAATATCACTATCACAGTTTAAGATGTCCTTTTAACTGACACAGTGAAGCAACCTCACACACTTCTGAGGCAGGGTCCTCAGAGACCTAAGCACACTTTTCAACCCCCGCAAAACTGTCCTAGTAGAAAATTAGACAGGTTAGCTAAGAATTTTCATGAATTATTTTTCTAAGCCTGGCCCTGAACTGAATGAAGCTGTAGGGGTCAGTGTTGGGACCACTTTTCATGTTATATGTCAATAATTTGGGTGTTGGAATTGATGACTTTGTGGCCAAGTTTGCTGATGATATGAAGGTGGAGGGGCGGATATTGCTGAGGAAGCAGGGAGTCTGCAGAAGGACTTGGCCAGATCAGGAAGATGGACAAAGTGGCAGATGGAATATAGTGAACGAAGTGTATGGTTGTGCACTTTGGTAGAAGGAATAAAGGTGTAGACTATTTTCTCAACAAGGAGAAAATTCAAAACTCAGGTGCAAAAGGATGGGAGTCCTTGTGTACGATTCTCTTAAGGGTTCACTTGCAAGTTGAATCTGTAAAGGAAGGAAAATGGAAAATGAAAAGGAAAATGCATTGTTTTCTTTCATTTTGAGAGGACTAGAATATAAAAGTGCGGATGTAATGCTGAGGCTTTTTAAGGCATTTGTCAGACTGCACCTGGAGGATAGTGAGCTATTTTAGGCCCCTATATGTAAGAGAGGATGTGCTGTCATTGGAGAGGCTCACGGGAATAATTTGTTGAAATGAAAGGGTTAATGTATGAGGAGCGTTTGATCATCTGGGCCTGCACTAACTCGAGTTTAGAAGAATTGAGGGGGGGATGGATCTCACTGAAACCTACTGAATATTGAAGGAGATGTGGGGAGGATGTTTCCTATAAGGGGTGAGTCTAGGACCAGAGGGCACAGCTCAGAATAGAAGTACATCTATTTAAAACAGCGGTGAGGCATTTCTAAAGCCAGAAAGTGGTGACTCTGTGGAATGCATGACCACAGTTGGCTGTGGAGGTCAAGTCATTAGGTATATTTAAATTGAAGGTGATAGGTTGTTGATTATCAGGGCATGAAAGGTTACGGGTAGAAGGCAGGAGAGTGGGGTTGAGAGGGATAAGAAATCAACCATGATGGAATGGCAGAGCAGACTCGATGGGCTGAATGGCCTAATTCTGCCGTAATGTCTTACAGTCTTGTGGTCTCCATGTGAAATGCCAACCTCAGCTTTGTGTCACTAATAGCATTCTGTCCTCTGAGCCTAAAAGTTGTGAGTGCCAGATAATATCAGAATAAGATGCCAATTCATCATTAAAATTATTCTTCAAGCTGGCTAAAACAGAGGCAATGTTTTGAAGGAGTGCATTGGATTTTGTCTAGGTGACCTACTAGCATTTATCCCTCAACTAACTTTAGTAAAACTACTTATCACATTATTGTTTGTGGGAAAGTGTGCAAATTTGCAGACTAACTTTTGTTTTGTTGGCTCTATGTTTTGGCACATTCTGAGCACCTGAAGGTGCTAAATAAACGCAAGTTTGTTTATTTGTTCTTCCTTTCCCTTCCTCCCTCCCTCTTCCCCTTCTTTCTTGACATGAATGTTAGACATACTATCCCGTTCTAGGATTGCTGACTTTCACCAGTGCGTTGCTGGTTCAGTCATTCAGTGCATTTCCCAGCTCTTTCTCCCAGTACTGCAATTTTTTTCTTCTTCTACTATCTATCCATTTCCTTTTTGAAAATTGCAATTTAATCTGGTTGCACCACCCTTTCAGACAGTGAATTATAGAGTATATGTGGAAGAGATAGTACTCATGTCATTGCTTTGGCCCTAAGCCAGTGGCATTTCTTTTTCTTCTACCTATGTGATTAGCTGCTCAGATAGATCCAAGATAGGATCCAAGAAGGCATTGCATGTTTACTCAGACTGCTTAGCTCTCAGACTGAGATGCCTCTTTACTGAGCCTGTGCCCGGCGAAGCTTGGCCTAAGTACAGCAGTACCGTTGAAACGGATGGGGGAAGTTGGTTGCCAGGAGTAAGCCAAGCAGAGCTTTTCATGTAGAGACATACAGGACTGCAAATGCTGGAATCGGGGGCAAAATAAAAATGGCGGAGGAATTCAGCAGGTAGAACAGCATCTGTCGAAACCTTGCATCGGAGCTTTTTATTTCATTTAATTGTTTAAATGTTTTAGTTATTTCTTCTATCTCTTTTAATGTTTTAATTTTATATTGAATATTACATTTTTTTAAACATTTTGATTGAATGGTTGCTTTTTTCACATTTCAGTTGACTTCTCAACTTTGATACTGATGAACTTGGAGACACGGGTTCACCAGATGTCAAGGCAGTTCTGTGTGTGTGGACTGCTGCCCACACCCAGACAGGCCTTAAGCTGCCCTCAGTCATGTCGATGTTCTGGGATCCGGCTCCTTGCACCTTGAGAAAGATGTGCCCTATTACTCTCAAAAAGGAGATGCTTAAGGACTTTTCCAGATCAGTGATTGGGAAATTAAAATTCAGTCTCGATGAATGTTTCATTCAAATAAGAATCTTGATTTAAAATAAGATGAGAAAACCCTTAGTTAGTAAGTAACTAATTAATTAGTAAATAACTATGATTAGCCTCAGGTTCCAAGTTCAAAATATATTATCAAAGTACATGTGTATATGTTATCATATACTACACTGAGATTGCAGACATTTATAGGGAGGGAAAAGAAATACAATATAATTTACAAAAAAATGATACATAAGCAGATAAAGACTAACAAACAACCAATGTGCATTTAATAAAAAATTAATGCATGGCACTAAATGCTGAATTTTTTGCCCTGGCTATTTGCTGCTAACTCAAGTTGAATCTAAATCAGAGTTGTAAGTTTGACTTCATTAAAAGATCTAAACTAAACATTTTGCTGTTGGCAGGTAAACTTACAATAATTATTGAGAAACAATTTGCTGCAAAGAACAAAGCATACGGAAGTGCAAAATGACCCACTTGTACGATCAACCAACCACAGTTAGTAGGTGAAACAGGGTAGTATAGTTTCACTGGGTTATCACTAAAATTTCCTTTCAGAATTGTAAGCAATATCTTCTATGACTGTGACCATAACATATTAACTCCTCTGAACTTTCTTGACCTGCCTGTCAACTTAATCATGCTTGACTGTTCTATCCCCTTGCAGTGCCTCTATTCTGTGATGTAGTATCCTTATTTAGCTGCAGTATTACCTGTGCTATCAGAACCACAGACCTCTGTGGTCCTACCCCCTATCCTACACAAGTCCATGGATTGCTTAATGAAAACTCAATCATCTACAAACCTCATGATTTTCTGAAGGACTCGGCAGGTATGGTGCCTTTAAGTGGATGAAGGTTCTCTGCCATGGCCAGAAGTGAAGTTGTGGGGGGGCACTCCAAGCTAGCCTGAAACGCAGAGGGATGAGGCCCCTCTACCCAGCATCTTGTTAGCAAATGTTCTGTCGCTGGAAGCCAAAATTGAGAACCCAAGGACAAGATTGCTGTTTCAGCAGGAAATGAGAGAATGTTGTATTCTATGCCTGAGTGAGACATGGCTTTCTCTGAGCGCACCAGATACAGTGATCAGACCTGAAGGCTTCTTGATTTACAGAGTGGACCAAACTGCTAATTCAAATAAGGCAAAAGGTGGAGCTTTGTATTTCATGATAAGCTCTTGGTGGTACCTCTATGTGCCAGTTTTGTTGAATTTATGTCCCTCTGACCTTGAACACCTTATGGTCAAATGCCGTTTGTTCTACTTACCTAAGGAGTTCTCCATAATCCTGACCGCAGTTTACAAAGCACCAGCATTCGAACTGTAATCAAGAGCTTCAGATACTGCATGATGCCATCTCCAAACAAGGAACAGTCCATCCCGACGCATTTGAAATCATAGTTGGAGACTTCAACCAGGCCTGTTTGAAGAAAACCCTGGCCAATTACAATCAGCATACTACCTGTAACACCGGAGGTCCCGGCACAATAGACCAATGTTATACTAAGATAAAGAGTGCCTACCATTTCATGCCCAGACTGCATTTTGGCAACTCTGATCAGAGATATTGAAATCTGGTGACCAAGAAAGTTATAAGAGGTCCGGCTACGATCCCCAGAAAGCGACCTCATGGGCAAAGTGGCAATTCTGGATTAAATTTGAATGAACAAAGGATGCTCGACAGTTGTAGCAGAGCTTGAATACCATCACCTCTAATATAAAGTTAAATCAAGTGACATGGGTGACAGCTGGGCTTTACTTCTAGATGAGCTCAATACCTCCTATGTTTGTCAAAAAATGGAGGAACCATCACAAATTCCTCAGCCCCGATGATCGTGTGATTTCAGTCTGAGACACAAGTGCAAGCAGCCTTCAGGAAGGTGAAACAACGAAAAGTATTGGCCCAGACGGGGTACCTGGCCAAGTACTAAAAACCTGTGCTAATCAACTGGCTGGAGTGTTCACTGAGATCTTTAACCTCTTGCTCCAGCAGTATGAGGTACCCACCTGTTTTAAGCAGGCTTCAATTATACTGGTTCTAAGAAGAACGTGGTAACCTGCCTCAGTGACTATCATGCTGTAGTACTTACATCCACAGTGATGGAGTGTTTTGAAAGGTTGCTGATGAAACATATCAACTCCTGCCAGAGAAGTGACTTGGACCTGCTCCAGTTTGCCTACCGGAGCAACAGTTCCACAGTAGATCCCATCTCACTGGCTCTTCACTCAACCCTGGAACATCTGGACAACAAAGATGCATACACCTGGATGCTCTTTATTGACTACAGATCAGCATTCAATACCATCACCCTCTCAAAACTAATCAATACGCTTCATGACCTTGGCCTCAATAACTCCTTGTGCAGTTGGATCTTCAAATTTCCTCAATTGCAGACCCCAGTCAGAACGGATTGGCAACATTTTCTCCACACTCTCCATTATCACAGGTGAACCACAAGACGGTGTACTTTGCCCCTGCTCAACTCATTTCACCACTAATATAGGCTGAGTGAAAGGTGGTGACGAATCGACGTATAGGAGGGAGATTGAAAATCTGGTGACTGAGTGCTGCCTTTAACAACAACTTCTTGCTCAATGACAGCAAGACCAGGGAGCTGATTACTGACCTCAGGAGAAGGAAACCAGAGGTCCATACCTCTGGTTCTCACTGGAGGGTCGGAGATGGAAAGGATCAGCAACTGAAGGAGGTGAAAAGGAACCCAACATCAACAGTGAAAGACCTACAGAAATCTCTAGAACTTGCTAAAAACTCTGTTCATGTGTCCACTATAAGAAAAACACTGAACAGTAATGGTGTTCATGGAAGGACACTACAGAAGAAACATCTCAAGTTTGCAAAAGACCACCTAGATGTTCTACATTGCTTCTGGGACAATGTTCTGTGGATATTTTACAGGAGAATGTCAGGGTAGCAGTTTGTCACCTGAAGCCTAATAGAAGTTGGATAATGCCAGATGACAATGATCCGAAAGACATGAGTAAATCAACAACAGAATGGCTTAAAAGAAGAAAATTTTTGTTTTGGAATAGCTGAGTCAAAGCCCTGACATTAATCCTATAGAAATGTTGTGGAAGGACCTGAAGCAAGCAGTTCATGCAAGGAAACCCACCAACATCCCAGAGTCGAAGCAGTTTTGTAAGGAGAAATGGCCTAAAATTCCTCTAAGCCGATATGCAGGACTGATCTACACTTGGCTGAAGTTATTGCTATACAAAGGGGGTCGCACCAGTTACTGAAAACAAATGTTCACCTAATTTTTCCAACAAATTCATGTAATATTGGATTATTTTTCTCAATAAATAAATGAACAATTACAATGTTTTGTAATACACACAAAATGCTGGAGGAACTCAGCAGGCCAGGCAGCATCTATAGAAAAAAGTACAGTCAACTTTTCTGACTGAGACCTGTGGTATTTATTTAATTGGGTTCTCTTTATCTAGTTTTGGGACTTACTTGAAGATCCGATCATATTTTAAGTCATATTTATGCAGAAATAGAAAAAATTTTACAGGGTTCACAAAATTTCTAGCACCACTGTACTTTGATAATAAATTTACTTTGAGCTTTGAAGTTTGGAATGTTCAAGGATAACTCTCACCCTTCAATTGTTCAGTTCTTGAGCTAACCTCCACAACCCTAATCACAGCCTTAGTATAGCAACACTATGACCACTTTGTACACAATGTAATTTTTTTGTTCTAATTGTGTTGTTTCTCGTAAAATGTGTACAGTTTATATTTTTCTTGAAAATGTGTGCATCTGATGTTACATGCCTATGATGTTGCTATAAGTTTCATTGCACCTGTGCATATATGTCCTTGTGCAAATGACTATACAGTGAACTTTGACTTGATCTGTGCTCCAGTTCTCGTCTATTTGCACAGCTCCATTTAAAAAAAAACTCCTGTGCAGGTGGATGTATCTTCAGCTGCTTCAGTCCCTAGCTCTGGAATTCCTCTCTAAACCTTCACAGTTTTGTTGCTTTGTGAAATTTGCCTCAGTTTGGATTTCTGTTCTATCACCTTTCCATACAGCTGAATGCTAAAAGTTGTTCAGTTGCATTACTGTGAGATGTCTTGAGGTGCTTTTGCTATGTTGTCTTTTGAAGTGTTGCTACTTGTAACGTAGGAACTGTGGCGTTAATTTGCACCTGATATCAGCATGTGATAATAACCATATAATTGTGTTTATTGTGATGCTAATTGAGGGATGAGTATTTTTCAGGATTTCACACAGGCCAAAAAAAACCCTTATACTAGCTTACGGGTCTAGAAATTTGGATGTTTTTCCAGTACTAGGTGTTGGAAAATCACTCATTGTTTCAGAATAGAACATGAGGTGTTGGTTATTATATCGCCCAAGAAATTTGACCAGTCGCATTCAGTTGAGATTCTGTGACTGAAGTGCATGAAGTGACATCCTTCCCTTGATTCACTTCCACTTCACGTTTATTGTTGTCAGAGGCATACATACATAGGTAATAAATACAATGAAAATTAGCATTTTGCAGCAGTAGCACAGTGCATTACAAGATGAGGACAAAACATAAGTTAACATGAACTTATATCATTTCCAAGAATATTTATATTATCGTCACAGAAGTGCCCTGGTATGGGTAGTCTTTAATCGACAGTGTTCAAAATCCTACACTACAGAATATCCCAATAATTATCTACACTTTGGTTCCTCCCCTTACCCTCCCATTCAACTTCAGTGAGTCCCATAACACCCATGCACATGATGAGCCCAGGATCAGACTCCAGCCCTTTGATGTGCTCAGATGATCCACGCCACGATTATGCTCAGCCCAGGCCATAAAACCCTTGCTCTTATTAGCTCAGCTTCCAATTCCACCCATTTCTATCTTCCCGCTGTTTAATCCATGGCCTAACCCTCCATAATTGGCCTCAATCCACCATGCTCAGCTGACCCCACATCTCAGTCATTGATGGCCCTCAAAACCTTGACTTCTCGATTCATTGACTTTTCATTCTTCCACATAAAGTCCAAGCCTCTGGCGAAACATCACTAACCAATGGTCCTCCAAAATGTGCCCCCCTCTCATCCTTGAACCCCTGACTTAATGTTGATCCCAAAAATGACACTGCCAACGCTGCTATGAAGATGGCAGTGATGGGTCCACAACTAAATCATTGTATTTAGCGCAACAACCTCACAGCAATTTCTGAGCTACAACCTTTTTGGTAAAGAGGATCAGTCAGACAAGTTTAACCAAATGAAAGAAGTCTGCCTTGAAAACTTGGCACATCGCCTGTAAAGCATCAGAATGTCAACTCATGTTTTGAGTTCAAATTCCCGGAGCACGATTCAGAGGCAAACGTTCCGCTAAGTGAGCCATGATTGACGACATTTGGTGATGCTTCATTTCAACATATTTACTATATTAAAGAAATGATGTGACGCAAGTAGACTGTGTTATAAAAGAAGTGATCAATGCAAACTCCTGAGAAAAGAAGTCATTCAATGAACTGGAGAAAAGATACAGGAATGAGGACCTCAAAATAAATGCTAAAATCAAGTAATATTAAGCACCGAAAAAAATTGAATATGTAAAATACTACATTTGTAATATATGAAAAAAAATCAATCATAGAGAAAAGGAAACTTAGAGGTTCCCAGGATTAGCACATCCCTGAGTGTCAGCAATTGCACTAATTCCTCCGGTGTTTCGTAATCCTCTATGTGCTTGCGACCAGAAGTGAGACTTCCTCTGGCACTGACTCAGTGACTTACTGGTCCATTGGGAACAGATGGAGATGATATAATGATTGATAAGATGTTAATTGTCAACTTTAAAGTGTTCTTTTTTGGAGTGGGGTTAGGGATAAAATATCAGAAAAGTGTTTTAAAAAGAAGTCTGACAGAAAGCCTAATTCAGCATTGGAAAAGAAGAAAAAGTTTGGGTACAATGAACTTCCCAAGTTCTGGCTGATTTCCAACTTTTGAAAAAAGTAATTATTTTTTGATTAGGGTTAGGAATTGATTGGGAGGAACGATGAAGAAATTAGGAGAACTATTTTTATTACACAGATAGTGGTGGTTGCCTGGAATACAATTCTATGGGTCCTGGTAGGGGACAATAGAATAGGGACATTTAAGAGACTCTTAGATAGGTAAGAAAAATGGAGGGTATGGGTTGTGTAGGAGGGAAGGGTTAGATTTATTGTGAAGTAGGTTTATATAGGCCGCACAACATAGTGGGCTGAAGGGTCGGTAATGTTCTATGTTCTGTAAATCTGGAGACATGAGCAATTGCAGACTCTGGAATCTGGAGCTAAATTTAATAAGTAAACTTCTGGAATAATTGAGTGAGTGGAATAGCATCCGGATGGTGACACAGCTTATACATCATCTTTAAATTTGCCTTGATACCTCTGTTGTTGGCAGAATCTCAACGTAGAGGATTGAGATAGATCGGATAGTTAAGAGGGGTCGCAAAACAAATTTGCAAGAAAAAAGAATTGATTGTGGACTTCAGGAAGGAGAAACTGAGAGAACACATACAGTCTTCATTGAGTGGTGGAACGGGTGAGCAGTTTCAAGTTCCTGTGCATCAACATCTCAGAGAATCTTTGTGGGTCCAACACGTTAATGTAATTATGCATTACTGTAATACATTAGGAGTTTCAGATTTAGTATATATTTTATTTTATTTAGAGATACAGCGTGGAATCGGCCCTTCGAGCCGCACCACCCAGCAACTCACTGATTTAACTCTTAGCCTTATCACAGAACAAGTTACAATGGTCAATTAACCTCCTAATTGGTACGTTTTTCCTACTAATCGGTACACCCAGAAAAAGCCCACACACTCATGGGAAGGAATGCAGAAACTTCCTTATAGAGGACGCCAGAAATGAACTCTGAACTCCAGTGTCCTGAACTGCACTGACCACTACGCTGCATTGTGGCATATGTCACCAAAGAGTCTCACACATCTCTACAAATGTACAATGGAGAGTGTTCTCACTGATTGCACCGTCATCTGGTGCAGAACCGAATGAGCTGCTGAGGGTTGTAAACTCGGCCAGCTTCATTACAGGCACAACTCTCCCCACCATCGAGGACACCTTCAAAAGGCACTCCTCAAGGCAGATCCATCCTAAGGACCCTCATGATCCCAGATATGCCTTTTCTTATTACTACCACTGGGGAGGAGGCATAGGAGCCTGAAGACCTACGCTCAACGTTTTAACTACAGATTATTCCTCTCTCTCATTAGATTTCTGATTGGTCTGAGTTCATGAACACTACTTCGTTATTCCTCTTGCATATCTATTTTTTTTTCAGTAATTTTTCAATCTTGCTCTGTACTACTGCCACAGAACAACAAATTTCATGACATTGAGTTCCAAGAAAAAAAGTTTGTGAACCTGGTTTTCTGCATTAATTACTTATAAAACGTGGTTTGATCTTCATCTAGACCAACACAAACTGCCTAAGCTAATAAAACACAAACAATTGTATTTTTCATGTCTTTAGAACACATTGTTTAATCATTTGCAGTTCAGCCTAGAAAAAATATGTGAACTAAATAATAACTGGTAGAACCTCCTTTAGGAGCAAAAGCTTCCACAAAATGTTTCCTGAAGCTGCTGATCAGAATTGCACAATGGTGAGGAGGAATTTTAGACCATTCCAACATACAAATCTGTTTCAGTTCATCAGTATTTCTGGGATACCTTACACGAACAGCCTTCTTTAGGTTATGCCACAACATCTCAATTAGGTTAAGGTCAGGACTCTGACTTGCTCATTCCAAAACATGAATGTTCTTTTTTAAACCATTCTGTCTTTTCAATCTTTTTATTAGTTTCATAAAGATATAAACATAACATGGTAGTAGTACAAAGTTATTGGGAATACATTGTTATAATTAACATGAGTGATTATAAAGCCAGATAATACTTAAATGATAAAACTCCTAATTATATTGGATACAAATGAATAATATAAAACAAAGAAAAATATCTAAAAAAATCATGAAAGAGGAAAAAAATAATAACCCCCCCCAAACAAAAAAACTAATCTAAACAGAATTTTTCAACTAAACTAAAAAAAGACCTGGGCTGTTTTTCAACATCGTAAAAAATGGGAGAAAAGAAAACCTTAGTGTCGACGACTCCGTTCCTCTCAACCAACATTACAGAGAAATAAAATAAGTTTGGAAATGGTCAAATTACATCATATGAAAATGCTGAATAAATGGCCTCCAAGTCTTTTCGAATTTAATGGAGGGGTCATAGACAACACTTATAATTTTTTCCAAATTTAAATACAACATAGTTTGTGAAAACCAATGAAATATGGTAGGAGGATTAATCTCTTTCCAATTCAGCAAAATGGATCTTCCTTTTTTAAACCATTCTGTTGTTGATTTACTCTTGCGTTTCGGATTATTGTCTTGTTGCATCATCCAACTCTATTAGGCTTCAGGTGATGGACCACTACCCTGACATTTTTGGAGAGCAGTGGTTTCCTCCATGGTGTCTTTCCATTAACACTATTTTTGTTCAGTGTTTTTCTTATAGTGGACTTCAGCAAGTTTTTTTGAACAGAGACTTTAGCAAGTTCTAAAGATTTTTGTGGGTCTTTTGCTGTTAACCTTAGGTTCTTATCTCCTTCAACACTGCATGTTGTGCTCTTGGTGTGATCTTTGCGGGATGTTCACTTCCAGGGAGAGTAGTAACAGTACTGAATTTCCTCCATTTGTAGACAATTTCTTTTACTGTGGACTGACGAACACTCTTAGAAATGATTTTATAGTCTTTTCCAGCTTCGTGCATCTCTACAATTCTTCTTCCAAGGTCCTCTGAAAGTTGTTTTGATCGAGGCATGGTGCAGATAAACACATCTTTCTTGAGAAGAGCAGGCTCTGTCAGTAACTTGACTTTGTGTGTCTTTTTTATAGGGCAGGGCAGCTCTACAAATCTCATCTCATTGACTGGAACACCTGAGTCCAAATAACTTTTGTAGAAGGCATTATCCCAGAGTTTCACATACTTTTCTGAACTTAGATTGTGATTGTTTGAATAGTTTACTCAGTATTGACGAGAAGAAGTACAATTGTTTGAGTTTTAGGCAGTTGGTATTTGTCAATTATTATGACTTAGATGAAAATTAGAAACATAGAAATACGTAGAAATATAGAAAACCTACAGCACAATACAGGCCCTTCAGCCCACGAAGCTGTGCCAAACATATCCTTACCTTAGAACTACCTAGGCTTACCCACAGCCTTCTATTTTTCTAAGCTCCATGTACCTATCCAGGAGTCTCTTAAAAGGTCCCATCATTTCCGTCTCCACCACCGCCGCTTGCAGCCCATTCCATGCATTCACCACCCTCTGCGTAAAAAACTTACCCCGGCATCTCCTCTGTACCTGCTTCCAAGCACCTTAAAAATGTGTCCTCGTGTTAGCCATTTCAGAGCCTCATTATCTTATACACCTCTCATCCTCCGTCACTCCAAGGAGAAAAGGCCGAGTTCACTCAACCTATTCTCATAAGGCATGCTCCCCAATCCAGGCAACATCCTTGTAAATCTCCTCTGCACCCTTTCTATGGTTTCCGCATCTTTCCTGTGGTGAGACGACCAGAATTGAGCACAGTACTCCAAGTGGAGTCTGACCAGGGTCCTTTTCTAGTTGCAGCATTACCTCTCAGCTCTTAAACTCAATCCCATGGTTGATGAAGGCCACTGCACCGTATATCTTCTTAACCACAGAGTCAACCTGCGTAGCAGCTTTGAGTGACCGCATTTTAGTTTAATTAATGCAGAAAATTAGGTAATTGCAAAGGGTGCACAAACTTTTTCTTGCAACTGTACGTTACTGATTATAAATCTGTGATTCTGATGGTCACTGTTTCAGGTTGAGACTTGCATCAGGACTGAGAATAGAAAGGGAAGATAATATTTGAGACCCTGTTTAGATTTCTGGGGATTGAGCAGCATCTGTGATGGTTTGATGGTAAAATGGTTTTTATTATCACAACTTAACAAGTCAATTTGCCTTCAGGCCTATTCTCTGTACTGATGAAGGGTCTTGACCTGGAATGTCTACAATTCTGCTCCCCCAGCAGCTGCTGCTGAACCTGTTAAGTTCCTCCAACAGATTCTTTGTTGCTCCAGATTCCAACACTGCAGTCTCTTGCGTCTCAACTTTTAACATCCTGTTAATGACTTGGATATAGGATTAAATAATTATGTACCCAATTTTTCAGGTGACAGAAATTTAAGAAGTGCAGTAAGTAATATAGGTTAAGAAGATAATTGTAAAGATACATTAATGAATTAAAGGTAGATGGATGAAGTTTGTCATGACCAAGTGCAAATTCATTTTGGGCCCAAGAAAGGTAAAGTGGAGTACTTCCTAAATGGTGAGAGAAAGCAAGAGAAATGATGTAATTCTTTTAAATACTGTACCATTAAAAACACAGTGGTTTTCCTTATAAGTCTTGAATGCATTGCTGTTTTGTGCGAATTGTGCAGTTTGATAAAGTGCGCTTCCTGTTACAACACAGACCAGTGAATGGCAGGTATTTGAAGCTTAAATTGGTAAATTGGTTTATTATCGTCACATGTACCAAAGTACAGTGA
Organism: Mobula hypostoma; assembly: GCF_963921235.1. NCBI lineage: Eukaryota > Metazoa > Chordata > Chondrichthyes > Myliobatiformes > Myliobatidae > Mobula > Mobula hypostoma. The sequence continues at coordinate 92,259,733 of NC_086102.1, forward strand.
AAAAGCTTTATTTTCCATTTGTCATCTATACAAATCATTTTTCCCATCTGTCTATTGAGATAGTACAGGGGTAAACAATAACAGAGTGTAGAATAAAGTGTTACAGCAAAAGTGCTGTACAGACAGACAAAAAGGTGCAAGGCCATAACATACAAGAGAAAAATCAGCAGATGTTTGAAATTCCAGCAACACACACAAAATGCTGGAGGAACTCAGCTGGCCAGGCAGCATCTATGGAAAAGAGTACAGTCATTGTTTTGGGCTGAGACTGGAGAAATGTCAGTGTCAGAAGGTGGGGGGGTGAGGGGAGGGGGAAATACAAGGTGATAGCTGAAATGTGGGCGGGGTGGAAGAGAGAGTGGTGAAGTGAAGAGCTGGGAAGTTGATTGGTGAAAGAGATACAAGACTGGAGAAGGGGCAATCTGATAGGAGAGGACAGAAGGCCGTGGAAGAAAGAAAAGGGGGAGGAGCACCAGAGGGAAGTGATGGGCGGGCAAGGAGATAAGTGAGAGAGGGAAATGGGAATGGGGAATGGGGAATGGTGAAGGTGGGTGGGGTGGGCAGATTACCGGAAGTTTGAGAATTCGATGTTCACACCATCAGGTTGGAGGCTACCCAGACGGACTATAAAGTGTTTCTCCTCCAATCTAAGTGTGTCCTCATCACGACAGTAGAGGAGGTAATGGATGGACATGTCGGAATGTGAATGGCAAGAGGAACTAAAATGGGTGGCCACTGAGAGATCCTGCATTTTCTGGCGGGCAGAGCGTAGGTGCTCAGCGAAACGGTTTTCCAATCCATGCTAAGTCTCAACAATATACAAGAAGCCACACCGGGAGCACTGGATACAGTAGATGACCTCAACAGACTCACAGGTGAAGTGTCACCTCACCTGGAAAGATGGTTTGGGCCCTGAATGATAGTGAAGGAGAAGGTGTAGGACGGGTGTAGCAGTATTCTGCTTGCAAGGGTAAGTGCCAGGAGGGAGATCGGTGGGGAGAGATGAATGGAAAGGGAGTCAAATAGGGAGTGATCTCTCCAGGAAGTAGAAAGTGGGGTGGGGGGGAGGGAAAGACATAGTTGGTGGTGGGATCCTGTTGGAGATGGTAGAAGTTACAGAGCAGGCCATAACGTAGTAGGTTATGAGATCAAGAGGTTATTTAATCATACTAGGGGACTGTTCAATAGTCAAGTGACAGATTGAAGGTGTCTTTGAGCCTGGTGGTTTGTGCTTTCGGGCTTTTGTATCTTCTGCCCAGTAGGAGTGAGGAGATTAAAGAATGTTTGGTGAATGGAATACAGATGGAAAGATGAATTGCACCATGCTCCTTTAAGCAATGGCAGAAAAATGGGTTATATTTTGTGCTTTAGTTAAAACACTAAAGAATGATGCAGGTGAATCTGGAAACAGACACACCACCACCATATGTTCCTGTACATTGTCTTCTTGCTATGGTTGTTTATGTGGGCATGCATGTGAGCTGAAAGGGGGAAGTCAGGGCAGACAGGCTCAGGGCCTCTGACGGAAAAGGAGAAGAAGTGTTAAGAAGTACATACCCTAATGCTGGAATATTTAAGAAGCTACACTCCCATCTCCAGCTTTACAAAGAACCAAGATTCTCTTAAGTCACAGTGACAGAAATTTGTGATCTTTTGTAGGCAGGGCTTCTGCCTATATCCATGCTTTTGTAGATGTTAAGTCCACTGTTACCCTAAGTTTCCTAGCTTCCAAATCATTCCAGCTGTTCTGTGCCTTATTACAACAGGTAGTTGACAGTTCAGCATGAGATAGATCTCTAATGCTATCTATTTAATAACTTTTCCTTGGGTAGACCCAATCACATTGAGCAAAGGCTGCATACTTACTTAAGGTTCAGGGAGCAGTAGAATGCACTACTGTTGCATTTTAGACTCTCTTTCTGAACCAGAGCTCTTCATGAATTCTAAGGGTCTTTTTATCCTTAATGTATAACTTGTCATGAGAGAAATAAGCATTTCATCATCAATACTAAGGGATAGTTTGTGTTCCAGCCATCACACTGCACTGAGGTCTGGATCTTGACGGATAATTGGGGTCCGTGCCCTCCTTTGGTTTCTGTCTGAGACCCAGTAAGGCAGTTGAGTGTGGTTTTAACAACTGTCGTGAAAGCCCGGTGGAGACTGTAATGCAGCAGGATTAGGAGTGAAAGTCTGAGGTGCTGGAGGAGGAGACTTGCAGCAGACAGCAGTGAAGAGATGCCTGATCTGAAATGCCAAAATACCATGGAGAGAGAGATTTCAGCCCAACTCCCAGTCTGCACTTCAGCTCTTGTAGGCATCATCAAAAAATACTTCTGAAAGCCTCGCCCTGAATACATGGAAACCTTTGACAAGCTTTCATAAAGCTAACCATTCAAAGACAGAATAAGCTTTCCTTGGCTATGAAAAACAGGTAATGAAGATTCACAACAACTCTCTTGCTTTATTAAAGTCATCCTCATGCCCAGGCATCACAAACGTTGCTCCTTCTGTAACTGTGTTCATCAGGGTTTTTAGCACACAAAGACATTATCATTCATTGCAATCCAGTGAAAGTGTAGGTGTTGTAATTAAACAGAAGTGTTATAATTAAAGTTCAACAATCTGAGAAAGGCAATGGTAACAATACAGACATGCTAATTGAGGAGGTATGGAGTCCACAGGAACCTTACCTTGGGGACTAGTGCAATTTCAGTTGTGCTGTTCATGAAAATTGAATTTGCCATTTGGACAGTGTTCAAGTCCACGGTGCAAAATCAGGTGACCATCAGCAATGTAGTATTGTGGGCAGCAGGACTCTGGACATGCTTAATTTTGCAGTGGATTTTTGCTTGTACTGAATTTTGATAACATTTTCATGAAGTGCACCAGTGCATTGTAAATGTTTCAAGGCAGGAAAACAAGGAGGGCAGCCTATTTCAGTCATTGCTATTGTACAGTCATCCCCGAGAGTGCCCCTTCTAATCAGCTTTGGCCAGATCCTCTCTCATGCCTCTGTAATTCCCTTTACTCCACTGTATTACCGATATATCTGACTTTATCTTCTCCCTCTCAGACTACAGAGTGAATTCTATCATATTATGATCATTGCCTTTTAAGGATTCCTTTAGCTTGAACTTCCTAATAAAATCTGATTCATTACACAACTCAATCCAGTATTGCCTTTTCCCTAGTGGGCTCAACCACTAGCTGCTCTACAAAGTCATCTTGTAGGCATTCTAGCACTAACCTGATTTTCCTAATCTACCTGCATATCGAAATCCCCCATGACTATTGTAATATCACCCTTTTTACATGCCTTTTCTATCTCTCATTGTAATTTGTAGCCCACATCCTGACTACTGTTTGGGAGCTTGTATATAACTCCCATCAGGGGTATTTTTACCCTTGCAGTTTCTTAACTCTTCCCACAAGGATTCTACATTTCTGATCCTATGTCACTTCTTTCTAAGGATTTGATTTAATTTTTTTTACCAGCAGAGCCCCCCCGCCTGCCCCTCTGCCTGCCTGCCTGTCCTTTTGATGTGAATGTCCTTGAATGTTTATCTCCCAACTGTGCTCTTCTTTCAGCCCATGACTCTGTGATGTCCTCAACATCACACCTCTAACTGCACTATAAGATCATCTACCTTATTGTGTATACTGTGTGCTTTCAAATATAACACCTTTAGTTCTGTATTCATCATCCTTTTTGATTTTGGCCCTTGTTACACTTTAACTTATCCCACTGACTGCAATTTTGCCCCATCATCTGTCTGTTCTTCCTCAGTGTCACTACACACTGCGTCTACTTGTATACCTACTGTCCCATCTTCAGCCCTATCATTCCGGTTCCGTCCCCTTGCCAAATTAGTTTAAATCCTCCACAATGGCTCTAGAAAACCTGCCTACAATGATATTGGTCCCCTTGAGTTCAGGTGTACCCTGTCCTTTTTGTGCAGGTCATACCTTCCCGAAAGGAGATCTCAATGATCCAGAAATCTGAAGCTCTGGCCCCTGCACCAACTCCTCAGCCATGCATTCATCTGACATATCATCCTATTTTTACCCTCACTGGCATGTGGCTTAGCAGCAATCCAGAGATTGCTACCCAGGAGGTTGTGTTTTTCAACTTTCTGTCTCTTCAGGACCTCCTTCCATTTCCTACCTTTGTTGCTGATACCAATATGTACCATGACTTCTGGCTGCTCGCTCTCCCCCTTTAGAATGCTGTGGACCCTATCTGAGACATCCCTAACCTTGGTACCTGGGAGGCAACATACCATCAGGATCTCTCTTTCACGTCCACAGAATCTTCTGTCCGCTCCTCTAATTATGGAATTCCCTATCAATACTGCACTCCTCTTCTTCCCTTCCCTTCTGATCCACAGAGCTAGATTCAGTGCCAGAGACCTGGTTGCTGTGGCTTCCCCCTCGTAAGCTGCCCCCCTCCCCAACAGTATCCAAAATGGAATACTTATTACTGAGAATGGCCACAGGGGTACTCTGCACTGAATGTGTATTCCCTTTCCCTCTCCTGACAGTTACCTAGGTACATACCTCTTGCAACTAAGGGGTGACTACCTCCTTGTAGCTCCTATCTATCACCTCTTTATTCTCCCGTATGACCTGAAGTCATCGAGCTGCGGCTCCAGTTCCTTAACACTGTGACTGTCTAAGGAGCTGAAGCTTGGTGCACTTCATGCGGATATAGTTATCCGGGAGACTGGAGGTCTCTCTGAGTTTCCGTATCTCATACAAAGAACATAGGCTCTGGGCCATTCTCAGCTCACCAGCTGTGCAATAATAGACATAGAAAGAAGGGGGAAAAGCTTATTTAGAAGCTCTGCCTCTGCTTGCCCTAGCTTTTGAGCCAAAGTCTCCCACTCTAACACTGGTTCACTCCAACAATGGCTGCTCTGCTTACACCTTTCTTTTATTGGCTGAAATAAAACTCATTCCCAACAAGACTTATTCTTTTCAAATGATTTCTGCCTTGCAACAATGTCTTTCTCTCATTCACTGTGAACAAACAAAGTCAGCCATACAGAAAAAGTATTTAGTGAAAGACTGCAGGTTTGGCCTTCAGGATAAATTCATCTCTCGTTCGTCTCCTGACGTTAATGTATATTTGTGCATATCTGACTGTCAGTAAAAGCATGCGTGAAGGTGAGGGCCATGAAATACCAATAAAACTCACAGCAAGCAAGCAGACCCCTTCAATCTATCATGCTGGTCATCACATCATACTAATTCCATTTCCCAGTACTTGGTCTTGTATGCTATACTCATCTAAATACTTCTTAAGTGCTGGTTGTCTCCACCAGCCCACCAGGCAGTGTTTTTCAGATTTCAATCACTCTGGGAACAAAATCTTCTTTCTATAATGCCCTTGAATCTCCTACCATTTACCTTACCCTGTTACCTCTAGATGCCTCTGCTAATTGAAAGATTTCTGTCTGTTTATCCCTCTGTGCCCCTCATAATTTTGTGTACCTCAGTCAGGTAAACATTCAGGTGAATTTCCTCTACATTTCAAAGGCTGAATACTCAGGGAACGTGCAGTGTGCATACCAGCTCACTGGTGTTGTCACGGGCATCTTCAACAATTCACTCATCCAGGCTGCTGTCCCCATATGCTTCAAATCAGCCACCATTATCCCTATACCAAAGAATACTACACCTTCAGAACTAAATGACTACTGCCCACCACCATGAAGTGCTTTGAACGATTGATGATGCTACTTATTAGAATCTCCATTCTTGCCTCGCTAGACACTCGCCAATATGCCTACGACTGACAGAACTGCTCTCTGACAGACTCCATAGCACCTGGCCCTGACACACCTAGAAAACAAGGACACTAATGTCAGAGTGCTGTTTCTGGACTTCAGTTTGGCATTTGTCGTCAGACACTGGTGAACAAACTCTACTCCTTGGTCTAAATACCCTCCTGTGCAATGGGGTGTTGCACTTCCTAACCAACAGACCTGAGAGTTAAGATGCACAACTGTATCTCCCTCTCACTCATCTTCAACAGAGGTGCCCCCAGGACTGTGTGTTGAGCCCATTGCTGTACATTCTCCTCACACATGACTACACGGCCAAGCACATCATTAAGTTCACCGATGACACGACAGTAGTGGGGCTCATCACCAACAACAATGAGATGGACTACAGAGAGGAGATGGAAGAGTGCCAGGCAAATTAGCTCTTCCTCAATGTCAACTAGAGGAGATGGTTATCAACTTAAGGAGAACTTGTACTACTCAGACCCCTCTTAACATCGGAAGCTGTTTCAAACTCTAGTGTGCACATCTCGCACAACCTCTCATGGTCCCTGAATACATTATACACCATCGGGAGAGCTCACTAATACCATGGTTTCTGAGGAGGCTGAAGACAGCTGGACTATGCACATCTATACTCACATCATCCTACAGATGTGCAGTAGAGAGCATCCTAACATGCTGCATCACTGCATAGTATGGAAACTGCACTGCAGCAGACAGCAAGGCTTGGCAACAGGTAGTCAAAACTGTTCAACACATCATCAGCACAAACCTACCCACCATCAAGGACAGGTATACCAGTAACATCATGAAGGATCCCTCCCAACCTGCTCATGGACCTATTGTATCAGAGAGGAGATTATGTAGCATCCATGCCAGGACCACTGTATGGCCATATAATCAATCTGCATATAAGCTGTCTTATGTTTTTATATTTATTTTGTTCTTTATCTTATTGTGTTTTTTTTTGACCCCTGTCAGATCTGGAGTAACAATTATTTCATTCCCCTTTACACTTGCGAACTGGAAATATGATTAAACAATCTTGATTCTAAGAGTATGTTCTTTGGATGGAATAGTCACATGATAATGCATGGCCTCAGTAATTTATAAATATGATTTTCTAACTGATGAAGAGTCTCACCCCAAAATGTCGACTGTTTATTCATTTCCATAGATGCTGCCTGACCTGCTGAGATCCTCCAACGTTTTGAGTGTGTTGCTCTGAATTTCCAGCATATTGTTACTCTTGGAATCAATGCCATGCTCAAGTAATTCAATGGATGACAATGCTTACATTGACAGGGACTGTTGTACTTGAAAATTTAGAAGAAAAGGTACAAAGTGGGTATCTCTGATAATAAAGGATGAAATCAGAAAGGAAGTCAGAAAAGACATTCATTTATAAAAATCACAGTATAGAATTAGTTTTGGTAGAAACTGGAAATATTTAGATGTGTATTTAATATTTGAGTAATATTATAAATATATTGTTTGATTGAGCATTTTTGTTTACATAATGCATTGTGGGTTATATGCAAAAATAAGTGAATTGCATACGTCATGACGCTACCATGCGGGACGTGTGCATCTCACTTAAAGTAAACACAAAGTTAAAGTTCAAAGTTTTGGGCTATCTGTCTGTTCCTTTAAATTAGTTTTATGTTTTGAAATTACAAAGCAAAACAGTGGCGAAGAGGTGTTTTTAAAAGAAACACGAGGTGGCTACCTACTTGTTGAAGCGCAGCGAGATGTTCCAATTTTTAAAAAGTGCAGTGAGAAATGGTCAAATATAAAAATTCTTTGAAGCAGCATGTCTTCTTTGCAAAAAGAAAGACAGCTGAGTTTAAAAAAAGGGCAGAATACAGAATAATTCACGAGTTGATAAACAGTGAGTACCATTGATAATAATCATTAAAAAAAAGCAGGAATAGCTGGCTACATCAGAAAGATTGATGCGTTTGATTACACAAAAGAAGACTGGAATATGTATACTGAACAGATTGAGCAGTATTTTAAAGCAAACAGAATAGCCAATGAGAAACAAGTGCCAGTTTTGCTGAGTGCATTGTATTTAAAGTTTACAGTTTACTTCGAAACTTAATGGCTTCAGCTAATCCAACTGAAATGAGCTTTGCTGATATGAAATTAATGCAGGGACATTTAGAACCAAAACCATTGTTGTTTGCAGAATGCTTTAGGTTTCATAAGTGGAATCAAAAGGAAGGGAAGCCCATTTCAGCACACGCGGCTGAATTGAAAAGATTACACATTGTCAGTTCAGTGATGGGTTATTGGTGCATTAAGAAACCATTTAGATTGTCGATTATAAGAAAGCATTAAAAAATGGCTCGTAACTGAAGCACAACTTAGATTTAAAGGGGCAGTTGAAATAGCTGTATGAATGGAAACAGCAGACAGAGACACAATTAAGTTGCAGTTAGGAATGAAAGTGAGCGTAAGCAAAATTGCAATGTCCAAACTGAAACTGGCCTTGCTGAACAAATGGTATTACCATTGTAGTAGGGGCTAACATACACCAGACCAAAGTAGGTTCAAAGGTGAAACTTGTAGAAACTGTGACGAAGTAAGACACATAGAAAGAGCACGTCTGGCAGACAAAAGTAAATAGATTGTACAAGAAAGAGAAAACGATAAAAAGCCAGGTTGCAGTTTAAAAAGAGCACTAATCTGCATATTGTTGATGATCATGATAAGAGTGACGCAGGACTGGGTAGCCTTGAGAGTTATGATATGAAAACTAACAATAGATGAGCAACATAGCTTATGAGAAGTGGATGGCAAATTAATTTAAATGAAATTGGACACTGGCTCAGCTGTTTCAGTCATTCCACAAAGGAAGCTGAACTGCATTTCAAAGATACTAAAGTACAAATATCCAACTACTGGAGAAACTACTTGGAAGATGGCAGTGCGCCTAGATGCAGTGGCCCAGCGCTCTTCGAGTTTTGGCAGCTATTTTATTTTCATAGTGTTTCTATGTGTTTTTATTTGTGTAATAGCACGTGTACATTGCAGTAGGGCCGAGATTCTAGCGATGGCGGACGACTGCACTCCGGACTTTAACAGCTGGAGCTTTATTCCTCCGGAGATACAGCGCTACCCTGCGAGCGAAGGAATCAATATCCCCCCGCTGAGGTGGCGCAGACGGTGGCGACACAGAAAGCAGAAAAGGGGTAAGAGAGGAGGCCTACAGGCTAACCCCTGCAAACCGGCCATCCCAAACCTTTTTCTCGCCAACACCCAGTCACTAAATAATAAGATGGACGAGCTGCGACTGTGGATTACTTTGCACAGTTTGAATCATTGTGTGATGATAATAACGGAGACGTGGCTCGACCAGTATATTCCGGATGCAGCTATCGAGTTGGCGGGCCGCGCCGTTTTCAGGGCGGACAGGACTAGTCACTCCGGCAAGATCCGAGGAGGGGGATTTTGTATTTATGTACATAACAGCTGGTGTACAGAAGTTACAGTTATAGATACTCACTGTTCCCTGGACACTGAATACCAGTGCAGACCTTTTTACTTGCCGAGAGAGCTTACATCGGTTGTCATAGCAGCTGTTTACATACCACCGCAGGCTAACGCTAAGCTAGCTATGGAGAAGTTACATCACTCCATTAGCCAGTGTCTATCAGCACAACCAGACAGCATTGTTATAGCAGCTGGGGACTTCAATCATACCAACTTGAAGTCTGTTTTACCTAAATTCCATCAGTATGTGAACTTCCCAACAAGGGAAAAGAACACCTTGGATCAAGTCTACTGCAATCTTCCTCATGCATATAAAGCCAGCCCTCTGCCACATTTGGGACTTCTCAAACCATCTGTCTCTATCCCTGACCCCGGCATATAAACCACAGCTGTAGACAAAGACCATATATGAAGACAGTCAAAGTATGGACTAAGGAGGCTGCTTCTGCCCTACAAGACTGCTTCGATAACACAGACTGGGAAGTTTTTGATGAAGGACGAGATTTGGAAGGGCACACATCAGTGTTCTTTCATATATAAACTTTTGTGCTGAGAATGTCATGGACACAAAGTCTGTTAAGGTGTTCCCCAACCAGAAACCTTTGTTCAATAGCATGGTGAGGATCTTGCTAAGAACACGGGATGCTGCTTTTAAATCTGGGGATCCACAGGCCTATGGGCAGGCAAAGAGAGCCCTGAAAAGCGGTATCAGAGAGACCAAGCGCAGATAGAAACAGCGTATAGAGGAGCACTTTACCAATAACAGCTCCAGATGTATGTGGCAGGGAATAAAGACTCTTACTGGCTACAAGGACAGATATACAGTCACAAACTCCTCAGACAGGACACTGCCAGACACTCTGAACCGGTTCTTTTCTCGCTTTGACAGTCAGAGTGGAGAAGTTGGCATCCAGTCAGCACTAACAGAGAAGGATGACCCTATACAATTACACCAACACCAGGTCAGATCCGCCCTGCCCGGAGTCAATGCGAGGAAAGCAGCTGGCCCAGAGGGAGTCACCGGAAGGATTCTTAACAACTGCGCAGATCAACTAGCGGGAGTATTTACTACCATCTTCAACCTCTCGCTACTCGAGTCTGTAGTCCCCACCTGCCTTACGTCAGCCACAATAATACCCATACCAGAGAAAAGTACAGTGAACTGCCTTAATGACTATCGCCCAGTTACTCTAACTCCTATCATCATGAAATGTTTTGAGAGACTCATACTGTCTTATATTAAGTCTGCCATACCTGCTGACCTTGATAAATACCAGTTTGCGTATCGTGCAAACAGATCGACAGAGGATGCAGTCATCACAGCTCTCCACACAGCCCCTACAAACCTGGATCAGGATAACACCTATGTAAGAATGCTGTTTGTGGACTACAGCTCAGCTTTTAATACAGTCATCCCCTACAAACTGGTGCAGAAATTGAGCAACCTGGGCCTTGGCAGCTCACTGTGCTCATGGATACTGGATTTTCTGAGTAACAGACCCCAAAGTGGCAGGATGGGAGAACAGACATCATCTACTCTCATCCTGAACACCGGTACACCACAGGAGTGTGTTCTCAGCCCCATCCTCGATTCTCTTTTCACCCATGACTGCTCTACCATTCACTCCACCAACACCATTGTCAAATTTGATGACGGTACCACCCTGATAGGTATCATATCAGACTGTGATGAGGCAGCCTATAGGGAGGACGTACAGCGTTTGACAGAATGGTGTTGTCATAATAACCTGGACTTGAACATCACAAAAACCAAGGAGCTGATAGTAGACTTCAGGAAATCAAAGCGCATCGAGCACTCTGCTCTGCACATATACGGGAAAGAGGTGGAGAGGGTGAAGAGTTTCAAGTTCCTCGGCGTCCACATCTCGGCTGACCTCACCTGGACTACCCATATCTCTTATCAGGTGGGGAAGGCCCAACAGAGGCTCTACTTCCTAAGGAAGCTAAAGCACGCTCTCGTCCCTCATCACCTGCTGATCAACTTCTATCGGACAACTATAGAGAGCCTCCTGACGTATTGCTGTGCAGTGTGGTTTGCCAGCTGCACAGAACAGAACAGGAAGGACTCGCAGTGGGTGCTGAGGGTAGCAGAGCGGGTTATTGGCACAACATTACCCTCCCTCAGAGACATTTATACTGGCAGACTTCAAAAGAAGGCTACTGTATTTCAAAGGATCCCACTCATCCTGGACATCACCTGTTTTCCCCTCTACCTTCTGGGAAGAGATACAGAGCATTAAGGACAAAAACAAAGAGAATCCTTAACAGCTTCTACCCACAAGCAGTGAAATGTATAACACCCCCTTCCCTTCTCCTGCCCCCCTCCTAAGACGGCGGCAGCTAAATGCATCACACTTCCAGGAATGGCAGGTGTGCAATAGTCCTACCCCTCCATCCATATATTATTAATTTTGGACTGCACTCCTCAGGTTTTAGAGTTTATTTTATGTATATATTCTTTGTCATGCTGCAAAATGTCGAGCTGCTAAACTGTGTTTCATTGCTCCACAACAATGACAATAAAGATATTCTATTCTATTCTAAAAGATAACTCCAGTGGGAATGGCATTCAATAACTGTGAAATACAACAATCAACAAGCCATATTTGGCCTGTATGTGGTATTCTGGGGATGTGAGTGGCTGAGACAGCTACAACTTGATTGCAGATCCATCCATTATTTGCATGCCACATCCCCTACAATAGAGTCCACTGAAGTAGATTAAGAAAGGTACTGATTGGTGCCTCAACTGTCTCCATGCTTTATACCGTGAACTGTTGCCCAGCAGAGAGCAAAGAGATGATGGTGCCAACCTCTTTGCCTCTACTTGGAAAGAATATTGGACAAAAGAAAGACCGTGCTGCTCAGAGGAATTGTGGAAGTGACAAAACGTGCTCTGACTACAACATATCTGAGAAAGCTTTTGATATATTAATCAGACAGTTACTTGTGAAATGTGGCTTGGTTTTAAGCTGGAAGAAAGATCAAGGAGCTTCAGGAAAATTGCAAGCATTCAGCTTTTGTGAGTACAAAGAACCAGAATCTTCTCTGTGTGCATTAAGGTTATTGCATGAACTTCACGTGGGAGGCAGAAAGCTGCTTGTAAAGGTAGATGCAAAGACCAAAGCCCAGCCGGATGAATGGATGGCCAAAAAGAAAGGAGTGAATGGAGATACGAAAACAGAGGATTCAGCAGATGATATTGTGGATGAGGAAACTAGAACAGAGAGCAGATCATAAAGGGAGCAATAGAAGGATTAGTAAGCGAATAATCAAGTGAACTAAATGCACCTTCTCAAGGTCAAGGTGCACATCCTAGAAAGAAGAAAAAGGAAAGGAAAGAGAAAAGTGTGAAAGAGAAGGAACGTGGGATAAAGAGAGAGAAAGAAGGCAGGACTGGGAGAGAAGCAATGATTGAAGCTTATCCCAGAGCTTTCAGAACCACTTCCTGCAGTTGCAGAGTCAACTCCCACAACCATCACAGAGGAGGCCCCAGAACCTGACATTGTTTCACTGCCACCAGTCTCACCTGACAAGCAGAGTGATCCCCCCCTTCCCTTGTCAGGAAAGACATTATACCACAAGAGTTAGAAATCCTCTACAGTGATTAAATCTTTAGACATGAATGAGACATCTTAAAAGTTACAATGCTGTGGATGTCTATAGAGTAGTTGAGGAATATTTTGATTAAGCATTCTATGTTGTTATATGTGAAAATAAGTGACTTGCATATGTCATGAAGCTACCTCGTGATACGTGCGTGCCTCACTTAAAGTAAACATAAAGTTAGACTCAAATTTCGGACTCTCCGTTTTTTCCTTGAAATTAGTTTTGTTTTGAAGTTACAAAACATGACAGTAAAGAATGCAGGAAATTGGGATTATCTGGATGGGCAACATGGTGGGTATGAACTGCTTGAGCTGAAAGAGCTGCATCATGTTATATTGCTCTATAATGCTATAACTAGTTACCACTGATAGTAGTCTCTAGGCTCCAAATGGTGGTTACTGTGTATAGTAGGCAATTAATTAAGAAAGAATTGGGAAATTACTTGAATCATCGCATAATTTGGACAATGAGATTTGTAAGAGTAGCTTAAAAGATATGCAAGTCAGATTCAGAGCAGCTTCTTAGAACTATATGTTGTGGAACCAATTAGAGGACAGGCTATTTTAGATCTGATTAAGTGTAATGAGTTGGTATTAAATAATAATACATAGTAAAGGACTATCTGAGACGGGAGTTCATATCATGAAAGAATTCCATAATCAGTTAATAGTTTCTATGAATATAAAAAAAGGACCAGAGTAGCTAAGGTTGAGATTAGAGAATTAATCATGGGAATTAAGGAAACGTTGGAGACTTTGGACAAATATTTTGTATCTGTCTTCAAGTGGAAGCCATTAAAAGTATCAGTGGAGGCTGAATTATTTGTGATGGAGATAGACAAAATTTTGTTAAGTGGAAGCGGGAAATGAGAATGAGAGATAAGCAGGAAAGCGGGCTGAGGTCAAGATGAAATCAGCCACAGTTTCACTGAATGGAGGACTGGATGACGGCAACATGGTTTTTGCCAATTCCTTATATAAGTGGGCTTCGATCCATTCTTTCAGAAGCCTCTGCTAACCCTATTACTAAAATCGTATTACCAAAATGATTCAAATTCCATTTAAAAATTAGCAATGTTGAAATAATAACGACAAAAGAAACCTACTATATCAACTAATTATGCAAAGATTTGCCGTATTTAAGTTCAATGCAGTGCCCTGACTGTACCTGCAGCCAGGCGGCTGTGTTCTGCTTGACTGAGTGTGGAGAAATGTCTGTGAGCTGTTCTGGAGCTGGTGCTTGTTATTGCTCAGCATGGGGGGCTGTGGTGAGGGAGTTGTCAGAGGACTTGGAGAGAAGTGAAATGTGAACATGCTGAGTCAAGATGATACTTTAGTGTTCTGTGAGGCTAGTGCGAAGCAGGCTGTACAAATGGCGCAGATGAATTGGCTGCAGTACGCTCCTGGTTGTTCTCGAAGAATAGCAACCTGCAGTCCTTGTGGCTGCCCGGAAGTGGTCTCCGCGTGGAAACTGGAACTGTTCTGTCAGGATCGCCCCATGTGTTAATCAAACCCACCTGCCTCTAAATGGTGTTGGTGGCAATGAACTGTGAGATGCATGAGATAAACTCCCCCATTCTTCTTGGCATCTATTCCATTCCATCAAACTCTTTAACAAGATGCCAAACTTTTCGACGTGCACCTTCATCAGCATGTGGACTCCCCTACTGCAGTACCATAACTGGCCCTGATTCTAGTGTGCAGTTGTGCCATCCGAGGACCTGGGGCATTAAATTCCCCATGCTTCCGGCCTAACTGCAAGGATGCAGCTGCTCAAGCCCAGGCATCATAGTCTCAGAGATCAGGGTTCAGTCCAGTTCAAGTTCAAGTTTAATTATCATTCAACCATACATGAATATAGCTGAATGAAAGAGTTTTCCTCTGAGTGCAAAACACATGACCGACAAAAACTGCACATGGTACAAATAGCACATATGATTATGATTTCAGGAAAACATGCAGTCATAATGAAAAAAAAATAAAGCCCAAATCCCTGAGAGGCATGACTGTAGATTGATGGTTAGACATCCTGGTCCAGCTTGTTCTTCCACTGAGTGAACAATAGAGGGCAGTATCGAGCAAATACTGGAGAGCAGAACCTTCGGAGGAGCCAGCCCCCAACCTGTATGGATCCCAGTACACCCACTGAGGGTACTACTCTCTCTCTCACCACCTCTGGCATCTCCATCCCTGGGGGACGACAACAGGTGACCCTGTGGTGAGGGCCTAGACCTTGCCACAACCAAGACAACACAGCTCCCCCACGATCGGTCTTGTCAATGAACCAGCAAACTGGACTTGCAGCATTCTACATACAAATGTCTAACAAGGCCTCGCGATCAAGACAATCACTCACCCGGTTTGTGAGAATAGCTATAGAAATTCTTCCTCGCCTCAATGTTCATTGTTGTGGCTTCTCGAGGCATTGTTCACTTTGTACATAAGCTAATTTTTATATCATTTCTTACATGCGTTAATTTGGAATTCGACTTGAAGCACATCCATCTCCATCCATTCTTTATTTTCCCCTGAAACAGCAATATCTGTGAGTTAAGTTTTGTTGATATTGGTAAACATTTAGTAAATATATTTTGAAGAAGGTATTACGATGATTACTTGTCGTAATTAAGATATCATTATGCCATGAGTTTACATGGCATAGTCGTGGAGTGTTGCGTGTGTGCATTACCTTGGTTAACACTGATTGCGAGAATAATCTTTAGTATTAGTGTATTTAGGCATGTGATGATTCTGTATTGAATTTAATACGTATTTTACTTAACTTGCTGCCGTTTCACAAGTAAGATCTCACTTTTTAATCCTGAATCTCAGATGATTTTTGTGTAGGTGTTTAAGTCAGCACTACGAGGGCAATAGAGTTATTACACTATTACTGTGCTAGCGACACGGGTTCAATTCCTGCCACTGCCTGTAAGGAGTTTGTACGTTCTCCCCATGGCCATGTGGTTTTCCTCTGGGTGCTCTGGTTTCCTCCCACATTCCAAAGAACATTAGTTAGTCACATGGGTGTAATTGGGTGGTGTGTCTCATTGGGCCAGGAAGACCTGTTACCGTGCTGTATCTCTAAATGTTAGTTAATAAAATTTGACTGCAGCAAATTGCCAGTAGTATCATAAATACAAACGTTGGTAAATCTGGGAGGAGTTGATGGGAATGTGGAGAGAACAATTGAGATATATAGGATTAGTGTAAATAGATATTTGATGGTCGTTGCTGAAGAGCCAGTTCTGTGCTGTATTTCCTTACTAGTGGTAGGTATCTCCCCTAAAAAACACATGTCCCTAATCTAGCTCATCTACCTTCTTGGCTTCAGTACTTAAGTTGATGCTGTGTAGCATCAGCTCAATAACACAACATGTGTCTTCCCATCTCTGCCTTTCCTGAGCAGAGCGAGACTCTTGCAACATAAGTGGCTTCTGGACTGAGACTGTCTCCTGAGAAATGGAACGATAAAGCAAAATTAAGGACATAGTCAGGCAGAGGGCAATGTGTTCTTGGACAGACTGGCTAAACACATTCAGACTGAAATAGACTGACTGTTCATTTCTCTAAGAAATAAGGTACCAGCAAATATTTGAGATATGGAGACCCAAAAGACTGCAGGTGCTGGAATCTGGAACAACACACAAGATGGTTTGTCTACCACCCCATGAGCGTCCACATCCAGCACATCATTCTCTGTAACTTCCGCCACCTTCAACAAGATGCCACCACTAATTACATCTCTCCCTCCTCTCCCTCCCCACAATTCTCTGCTTTCCACAGAGATCATTCTCTTATGTGACTTCCTCGTCCACTAGTCCCTCCTGAAACTTATCCCTGCAAGTGAGACTACACTTTCCCTTACAGATCCTCCCTCACCACCATTCAGGACCCCCAATAGGTGAGGTGACATTTCACTTCTGAGCTTCTCAGGGTCATTGACTCTTTCTCCCTCTCCCTCTTTTCTCTTCCCTTTCTGGCTTCCCTTTCTCTCCTCTTTTCCTCACCTGCCCTTCACCTCCCTTTGGTCCCCCTCCTCCTCCCCTTTCTGCCTTGGTCCTCTGTGCTCTCTTGTCAGACTCCTACTTCTTTATCCCTTCATCTCTTCCACCTATCACCACCCATCCACCTTCCCACACACCCAGTCTCACGTATCACCTGCCAGCTTGTACTCCTTCCCCTTCCCCACCTTCCTATTCTGGCGTCTTTTCCAGTCCTAATAAAAGGTCTTGACCCGAAATGTCAACTGTCTATTCCTCACCATCGATGCTGCCTGGCTTGCTGAGTTCTTCCAGCATTTTGTGTGTGTTGCTCTAGATTCCCAGCATCTGAAGAATCTCTTGTCTTGATGAGATACTGCACAAACCTGACAGGTCAGACTGCATCTATGGAGGGAAATGGACAGCCCGCATTTTGGGTCATTCTGGACGTATGAGAGGTGCTGTTGTCTCCTTTGATTTGTGTGTGCAGCTGCTTGCTTTTGTGTCTGAGTGTGCTCAGGATATGCTAAGGAGAAAGGCATAAATGAGGAGGCAGTTGGAGCAATGGTCGCCACTGTGTGCTTTGACATCTGAGTGGTGTGTGAGTGTTGCTCCTGGTTGCGTCTGAAAGCATGTTAGCTCAGTATATTCTGAGTGCTTAATGCTCACCTAAGTTTGCTTTGTTAGCTGCGGGGTGAATTGGTGCTAAAGGACACATCATAAGACATATTTTGATGTTAGGTCTGGGTAGCCTCTTGCTCACTATCAGATCCATAAGGATGTCAGGGTTTTCAGAGACATGGAAGCTCATAAGTGC
This sequence comes from Mobula hypostoma, assembly GCF_963921235.1. NCBI lineage: Eukaryota > Metazoa > Chordata > Chondrichthyes > Myliobatiformes > Myliobatidae > Mobula > Mobula hypostoma. Next base: position 92,277,449 of record NC_086102.1, read on the forward strand.
AGTGGGGATAGGATTGAACAGACGATCCCTCATTTGCAGCAATTTCCTGAAAAATCACAGTAACGCAAACATGAGCAAAAAGGCTGATGTCAACAAGCAGAGGGAAAGACCTTCAGGGACCCAGGTCTGATCTTCAGGACCCATGCAGATTGTCGATTACGATAGAGTTGGCCATTAAAAACGGACACACAGTTTTATACTTGGCTTGGTCAAACCCTGGTTGTTTCAAAGGTACAATTTAATGTCAGGGAAATGTATACAAGATACATCCTGAAATCTTTTTACTTCGCAACCATCCACGAAAACAGAGGAGTGCCCCAAAGATTAGTAATTGTGGCACATTAGTAATTGGGGCACAGTAACCCAAAGCACCCCCCCCTCAGCTCCCTCCTCCCGCGTGTAAGCAGCAGCAAGCAATAATCCTCCTTCCCCCCACTGGCAAATAAAAGCATTGGCACCTGCCAACGAGCACTCAAGTGTGAGCAAAGCGATGGAAAGGACACAGACTTGCAGTTACCCCAAAGACTTGGCGTTTCACCCGGTATTTGACATACCACAGGCTCTCTCTCTCTCCGATAAGGGAGAAAAAGGTGTCTCCAAAAGGGTACAATGAAAATCCATCATGGAGGGTTAGCACCACTAGTTAGGAGGCAGTTGAGATTTAGGAATGCAAGTAAGCATGTTGTTAAAAACTGGTAGGTAAATTCCAAAAAGGCAATCAAAATGCTGAGTATCTTAAAGGGGAAAATTCTTAGTATCTAATCTTTAAGAGTGACCATAATATGGTGGAATTCTTCATTAAGATGGAGAGTGACATAGTTAATTCAGAAACAAAGGTTCTGAACTTAAAGAGGGGTAACTTTGAAGGTATGAGACGTGAATTAGCTAAGATAGACTGGCAAATGACACTTAAAGGGTTGATGCTGGATATGCAATGGCAAGCATTTAAAGATCGCATGGATGAACTACAACAATTGTTCATCCCAGTTTGGCAAAAGAATAAATCAAGGAAGGTAGTGCACCCGTGGCTGACAAGGGAAATTAGGGATAGTATCAATTCCAAAGAAGAAGCATACAAATTAGCCAGAAAAAGTGGCTCACCTGAGGACTGGGAGAAATTCAGAGGTCAGCAGAGGAGGACAAAGGGCTTAATTAGGAAGGGGAAAAAAGATTATGAGAGAAAACTGGCAGGGAACATAAAAACGGACTGTAAAAGCTTTTATAGATATGTGAAAAGAAAAAGATTGGTTAAGACAAATGTAGGTCCCCTACAGACAGAAACAGGTGAATTGATTATGGGGAGCAAGGACATGGCAGACCAATTGAATAATTACTTTGGTTTTGTCTTCACTAAAGAGGACATAGATAATCTTCCTTAAATAGTAGGGGACAGAGGGTCCAGTGAGATGGAGGAACTGAGGGAAATACATGTTAGTAGGGAAGTGGTGTTAGGTAACTTGGAGGGATTAAAGGCAGATAAATCCCCAGGGCCAGATGGTCTGCATCCTAGAGTGCTTAAGGAAGTAGCCCAAAAAATAGTGGATGCATTAGTGATAATTTTTCAAAACTCTTTAGATTCTGAACGAGTTCCTGAGGATTGGAGGGTGGCTAATGTAATCCCACTTTTTAAAAAAGGAGGGAGAGAGAAACCAGGGAATTATAGACCGGTTAGCCTAACATCGGTGGTGGGAAAACTGCTAGAGTCAGTTATCAAAGATGTGTTAACAGCACATTTGAAAAGCAGTGAAATCATCGGACAAAGTCAGCATGGATTTGTGAAAGGAAAGTCATGTCTGACGAATCTCATAGAATTTTTTGAGGATGTGACTAGTAGAGTGGATAGGGGAGAACCAGTGGATGTGGTATATTTGGATTTTCAAAAGGCTTTTGACAAGGTCCCACACAGGAGATTAGTGTGCAAACTTAAAGCACACGGTATTGAGGGTATGGTATTGATGTGGATAGAGAATTGGTTGGCAGACAGGAAGCAAAGAGTGGGAATAAACGGGACCTTTTCAGAATGGCAGGCAGTGACTAGTGGGGCACCGCAAGGCTCAGTGCTGGGACCCCAGTTGTTTACAATATATATTAATGACTTGGATGAGGGAATTAAATGCAGCATCTCCAAGTTTGCGGATGACGCGAAGCTGGGCAGCAGTGTTAGCTGTGTGGAGGATGCTAAGAGGATGCAGGGTGACTTGGATAGGTTAGGTGAGTGGGCAAATTCATGGCAGATGCAATTTAATGTGGATAAATGTGAAGTTATCCATTTTGGTGGCAAAAACAGGAAAACAGATTATTATCTGAATGGTGGCCGATTAGGAAAAGGGGAGTTGCAACGAGACCTGGGTGTCATTATACACCAGTCATTGAAAGTGGGCATGCAGATACAGCAGGCGGTGAAAAAGGCGAATGGTATGCTGGCATTTATAGCGAGAGGATTCGAGTACAGGAGCAGGGAGGTACTACTGCAGTTGTACAAGGCCTTGGTGAGACCACACCTGGAATATTGTGTGCAGTTTTGGTCCCCTAATCTGAGGAAAGACATCCTTGCCATAGAGGGAGTACAAAGAAAGTTCACCAGATTGATTCCTGGGATGGCAGGACTTCCATATGATGAAAGACTGGATGAACTAGGCTTATACTTGTTGGAATTTAGAAGATTGAGGGGGGATCTGATTGAAACGTATAAAATCCTAAAGGGATTGGACAGGCTAGATGCAGGAAGATTGTTCCCGATGTTGGGGAAGTCCAGAACGAGGGGTCACAGTTTGAGGATAAAGGGGAAGCCTTTTAGGACCGAGATTAGGAAAAACTTCTTCACACAGAGAGTGGTGAATCTGTGGAATTCTCTGCCACAGGAAGCAGTTGAGGCCAGTTCATTGGCTATATTTAAGAGGGAGTTAGATATGGCCCTTGTGGCTAAAGGGATCAGGGGGTATGGAGGGAAGGCTGGTGCAGGGTTCTGAGTTGGATGATCAGCCATGATCATACTGAATGGCGGTGCAGGCTCGAAGGGCTGAATGGCCTACTCCCGCACCTATTTTCTATGTTTCTATGTTTAGAGCTTACTTAAAGTAGGTAGACACAGTCACTAAATTTAAGATGCTTTTAAACAGATACTTGAATAGGCAAGGCATATGGACATAGTGCAGGCAAATGGGATTACTGTAGATGGGCCAAATAGTCATCATAGGCAATAGTCAGCTTAGGCATCGTGGGCTGAAAGGCCAGTTTCTATGCTGTACAACTCTGTGTCACTTACAAAATCAGAAACACTTCCCTGCTGCCTTTACAGGGAAAATCAACAACTGTTTTGCATTAGGGGTTGTGGGTGTTGGATTAATTAGAATTTTTTAAAGTGACAATGATAGATTTTTGTAAATGTACCAAGGGATATAGAGCAAAAATTGATATCTGAATGGGAGCAGATCAGGCAAGATAGAATGGAGTGAAGGGCCAAGTGGTCCCTATAGGTAATGTTGTTTCTTTTTACGTAGATCATGTGGTGACAATTTAATTATACAACTGTCATGTGATGCTAAATCTAAATCAGATCGTTTACTGCAATTTCTAAATATATGCATTAAATTGAGTCCTAACTCTAATTACATGTAAGACACTGACAGCTAACTTTATAAGCAAGGTTTTTTTAACTGAAAACTCTAGCTAAATGTAGATTGTTTAGTATTAACTAATTTTACACAGACAACTCTGCTAATCTGGTGGATGGAGAGTATTTAGTGCTTGGTACAAATCTCAACGCAAAATTGCATATGCATAAACATAGTTTGGTGCTAATTCTAATACATATGTGCTTTACAGGCTGTATAGTGGGTAACTCTCGTATATGAAGACTCCTATTACTATCTCTATATGTAAACTCCAGTAGATATGGCTGGTTGGTGCTATCCCTAGAATGTACTGGTGTTTTAGTGTTATTTTTCAATTAGTGCTACTGCCTCACTGTTTTAGTGCCCCAGGTCCGATTCTGACAGTGTGGAGTTTGTATGACCCCTCTATTATAGAATGTGTTCCCTCCCTCATCCTAAAGACACAGTTTAATTGGCTACTGTAATTGCTCCTAGTACAGATAAGGTCTAAAATGATCAAAATGCATTAGTGGATGTGTAGGAGAGAATAGTTTGCAGGACTACAGAGGAATAAGGCAAGGGAGAACAGGGCTGGTGAAGTTGCTCGGCTATGCCAGAAGCTGGCACGGACTAAGTGGATGGATAACCTTCTTCTATGTCATTATAAGAATGCTATATATAGACAACCTGGTACTAATCCTATTACGTTCAGGCTGCATGTCGGTAGACTACCTAGTGCTATCTCTATTACAGAGAGGTTGGCAGTGCAAATTCCATTACATATAGGCTACCTAGTGCTATCTCTATTACAGAGAGGTTGGCAGTGCAAATTCCATTACATATAGGCTACCTAGTGCTATCTCTATTACAGAGAGGTTGGCAGTGCAAATTCCATTACATATAGGCTACCTAGTGCTATCTCTATTACAGAGAGGTTGGCAGTGCAAATTCCATTACATATAGGCTACCTAGTGCTATCTCTATTACAGAGAGGTTGGCAGTGCAAATTCCATTACATATAGGCTACCTAGTGCTATCTCTATTACAGAGAGGTTGGCAGTGCAAATTCCATTACATATAGGCTACCTAGTGCTAACTCTATTACAGAGAGGTTGGCAGTGCAAATTCCATTACATATAGGCTACCTAGTGCTAACTCTATTTTCCACAGACTACCTCATGCTTTCTCCTATAAACAGACTTCCTGGTGCTGCCTCCATACAAGTCCTATTATAAATAGCCTCTTCATTAGGTGCAGGATTGGACCCAATGTGGACTTCTGCTGCTGTAGCCTTCCACCTCAAGGTTTGATGTGTTGAGTGTTCATTTTATCAAGGTAGCAACTCCAGAGTTGCATGCAGTCAATGAGTAGATTGGCACCTACTCAGGTTAAGGCAGCCAAGTTTATTTGGCATGCAAATTGCCTGACAGCGAAGACTAAGTAGCCTGTCAACATGCCCTGCACTCACAATGACTAAAGCATCATTATACAACTGGAACTTCACTGGAGCAAGTTCTATTTTAACCTTTCCCTCTTCAGGGTCTCCATAACATCCCCCCTGCATGACTCTAGACAGAATCTCAGTCTCTGTCCCTGCCATAGACATGGAGCTCCTTTTGGATTTGGACCAGCAACCCTCTGATCTCCGCCCACTGTCAGCGGGTAGGCCCATGACTATAGCAGGTTTTGGTAGACACTGCTGTGACATCCAGCAATCCAATTGTGATGCACTAGAATTCCTCGGCCTTGCACAGATTGTGGGATGGTTTGGAAACTTATTAATCATATTCTCAACACTGCTGCTAGGGCACTAATAAAGATCAGGAAAATACATTTGCAAACATTTATTTGTTCATTAACTGGAAACTTATAAGCATATTGGCTTCTTCTGTGTAGATACAGTACAAAAGATCAATGGTGCTGGAAAATGGAACAACACACAAGATGCTGGAGGAACTCAGCAGGTCAGGCAGCAACTATGGAGGGAAATAGACAGCTGACATTTTGGGTTCTGGACTGAGATAGGGGGGAGATGACCAAAATTAAAAACTGGAAGGAAGGGATGGAGCAAGGACTAGCAGGTGAGGAGAATGGAAATCGGCCAGGAGATGATGGGTGGGGTTGACAAAGGGTTGAAGATGGTGGAAACTGTTAGGATAAAGGTGCAACATAGAACCGTGAAGGAGGTGGGGAGAGCAGATGGGAACGGTAGGGAGGAGCAGATGGACTGCGTAAAAGGGATAAAGAAACACGGTGATGTGGGGTGAATGTAGGAAGAGACAGATGGAAAACAATTTACTGGAAGTTGGTGAATTCAACATTCATGCCGTCAGATTATAAACTACCCAGGCAGAATATAAGGTGCTGAAGGTGTTACCTACGGTGCAAATTCCTTTAAGCGAGGGCAGAAGGGAAAATATGAGGCAGGATTCAAGATTGAAAGTGAAGGTGAAGGCCTGACCAGTTTCTCTGCTGTGCATTTGGTGAGCAGCTGCTGACAATGTCAGTGGTGTGTGATGAAGCGCTCACGCCAGCGCTCTGGACTCTGCGGCTCTTTGTGAGACCACGGCTGAATTCCAGTCGTAATGACAGGGCACGATGCCATCCGATGTGACTCCCTCTGCCTAGATCGCCAAACCCCAGTGAGATTCATAGTGTTGAACGAGAGTTGCAGCCCCAATTTTCTTTTGGTTTATTGACCTCTTCATTTGATCTAGTTTGTCACAATGTAAATGGAAGAGGCTCATGTAATGAATGGGGAATTACTGTATGTGGAGTGTTTGCTTTCCTATTAATTTATTCCACAACCTCTTCTTACTTCTTTCCAGTTGCATTCATCTGTGACGCGGATTCAGGTGCCAGTGTTGGGCTTCAACTACTCATTTGCCCACATGTGTATTCTAAAGGACAATAAGATGTGCGTTCTGGATGATATCGTGCACGTGCTGGAGGAGCTCAGGGCTGCATGGGTGCAGAACCGCACGGGAATCATCATCAATTACCCAAATACCTACCTTAAAGATGGCCGAGAGGTCTTCATCGGGCATCAGCTTGGAGGAGTTACTCTGCAAAACAAAGACCGGGTGAAGTCTGCCCGGGCCATGCAAATCACTTACTACCTGCAAACCCGCAACTCTCTGAATGACTTGGTGGCGGAGAAGTGGGAGTCGACTTTTTGCGAGACCATTGAAAGTTTCCAGAAATCCAATAAGGAGCTGAAGCTCTATCCATTTACATCTTCATCGCTGAAGGAGGATTTTCAGAAGAGCAGCCATGTTTCGGAGTGGTACCTGGTGACCAGCCTGCTGGTGGTTTGGATTCTGGCCATGCTATGCTGTTCCATGCAAGACTGTGTTCGCAGCAAACCTTGGCTTGGACTCCTGGGTCTAGTGACTATGGCTCTGGCCACTCTCACCTCGGCAGGGATCATCAACTTAATGGGAGGAAAGTACAATTCCACCTTCCTGGGGATACCCTTCATTATTTTAGGTAAGTATGAAACTAATTGCCATCAATATACTGTTATGTTGAACCTTTACCATCCAGAAAGGGTTACTGTAAATTGTATATTTTTATCAACATTCACAACAGCTGTCGAAGGTACGTTTATTATCATACGCACCAGTACATGCAAGTTAGGTGCACTGAAAAAATTAATTGCAGCAGCATCACAGGCTCATAGGATTAGTGGTGGTGGGGGGGGGGCAACATTCATAAATTATACAAAATTACAGAAGAACACAGTTAAAACAAAAAAAAGTCGATTGCAATACAGTGTGGTCATGGTACAACTATACTGAGGTGGTGCTTAGGGTTGTGGGACTTCAGGCTTCTGGCTACTTCCTGACTGACAGTAGCTATGAGAAAATGGTATGGGCCAGATGCTGCTGATTTTTGGTGACAGCTGCTCCCTTCCTGAGGCAGAACCTCATGTAGATACTACTGTTAGTGGGGAGGGATGTGCCCAGGATGTATTGGGCTGAATCCCCTACTTGTCGCATCTTCTTACACAGGAACATATCTGTAAGATTCTGTAGATGTGATCATTTTATTCAATTGTTATGGGTGATCTCATGGCACCAGCAATGTGGCTTCATTCCCGACTTAAGCGCCTGTGGAATTTGCATGTTCTCCCTGTCACTGCATGCATAGGCTTCCTCTGGCTGCTCTGGCTTCCTCTGGATGCTCTAGTTTCCTCTGGCTGCTCTGGATTCCTCTGGCTGCTCTGGATGCTCTGGTTTCCTCTGGCTGCTCTGGTTTCCTCTGGATGCTCTGGCTTCCTCTGGCCGCTCTGGTTTTCTCCCACATCCCAAAGACATGCAGGTTGGTGGATTAATTGGCTGCTGTAAATTGATTCCGTACTAAGTACATCAAAGAAATACAAAGGAAAACTGGATGCAAAAAATATCGTGTTACAGAGAAAGTAAAGTGCAGGCACATAATTGCTGCAGACTTGCTGGGCCAATGGGCCTGAGTGAAATGATTTCAACTCTTAATTCAGGTACTTTGGGAAAAAGTTGAGACTTTAGAGGGAGTACAACCTACAGTTCTTGAGAGACTGTCTAACATTTGGGGACACAAATACAAAGAAAGAGATGAAAAGCCATTATCTCCTTGTTGGATCAAGGCAGATTAAAGGCATTAAATCATAATTGGAGATGAAAAGGCAGGAAGTTTTTAGTGGCAGAGAAACCTGGATTGCAGATGCAAACCACAGAAACAGTGGACAGGAGAACTTTGATAGAGTGGAATTTGTTCTACATTTAATGGTCGAAGCAGGAATTCTGTCAACATTCAACATCATCAGAATCATAATCAGGTTTAATATCACTGGCATATGATGTGAAATTTATTATCCTTGTGACACCAGTACAATGCAATACATGATAATATAGAAAATAAAATAAATAAGTAAATCAGTATACAGTATATATAAATAAGTATACAGTAAGTATATATATGTGTGTGTGTGTATATTAAATAGTTAAATTAAAAATAGTACAGAAACAGAAAAAATAAAAGTGAGGTAGTGTTTACGGCTTCAAAGTCCATTTAGGAATCGGATGGCAGAGGGGAAGAAGCTGTTCCTGAATCACTGAGTGTGTGCCTTCGGGCTTCTGTACCTCCTCCCTGATGGTAACAATGAGAAGTAGGCATGTCCTGGGTGATGGGGTCCTTAATGATTGACACCACCTTTCTGAAACACCACTTCTTGAAGATGTCTTGGACACTACGGGGGCTAGTACCCAAGATGGAACTGACTAATTTTACAACTTTCTGTAGTTTATTTTGATTCTGTGTAGTAGCCCTCCCCCTCTTACCAGACAGTGATGCAACCTGTCAGAATCATCTCCATGGTACATCTGTAGAAGTTTTTGAGTGTCTTAGGTGGAAAACCAAATCTCCTCAAACTCCTAATAAAATATACCTGTTGTTTTGCCTTCTTTATAGCTGCATCAATATGTTGGGATCAGGTTAGATCCTCAGAGATATTGATACATAGGAGCTTGGAGCTGCTCACTCTCTCCACTTCTGATCCCTCTGTGAGGATTGCTTCATATTCCCTTCTCCTACTCTTTCTGAATTTCACAATCAGCTCTTTGATTTTACTGATGTTGCTGCGACACCACTCAACTAGCTGGTATATCCCTCTCTTGTACGCCCGCTCATCTGCATCTGAGATTCTGCCAATGGTTGTATCATCAGCAAATTTATAGATGGCATTCGAGCTGTGTCTCGCCACACAGTCACGGGTGCAGAGAGATCAGAGCAGTGGGAGCTGTGTCTAGCCACACAGTCACGGGTGTAGAGAGATCAGAGCAGTGGGAGCTGTGTCTAGCCACACAGTCAGGGTGTAGAGAGAGCAGAGCAGTGGGAACTGTGTCTAGACACACAGTCAGGGTGTAGAGAGAGTAGAGCAGTGGGAGCTGTGTCTAGCCACACAGTCACGGGTGTAGAGAGAGTAGAGCAGTGGGAGCTGTGTCTAGCCACACAGTCACGGGTGTAGAGAGAGTAGAGCAGTGGGAGCTGTGTCTAGACACACAGTCAGGGTGTAGAGAGAGTAGAGCAGTGGGAGCTGTGTCTAGCCACACAGTCACGGGTGTAGAGAGAGTAGAGCAGTGGGAGCTGTGTCTAGCCACACAGTCAGGGTGTAGAGAGAGTAGAGCAGTGGGAGCTGTGTCTAGCCACACAGTCACGGGTGTAGAGAGAGCAGAGCAGTGGGAGCTGTGTCTAGCCACACAGTCAGGGTGTAGAGAGAGTAGAGCAGTGGGAGCTGTGTCTAGACACACAGTCAGGGTGTAGAGAGAGTAGAGCAGTGGGAGCTGTGTCTAGCCACACAGTCACGGGTGTAGAGAGAGTAGAGCAGTGGGAACTGTGTCTAGACACACAGTCAGGGTGTAGAGAGAGTAGAGCAGTGGGAGCTGTGTCTAGCCACACAGTCACGGGTGTAGAGAGAGTAGAGCAGTGGGAGCTGTGTCTAGCCACACAGTCAGGGTGTAGAGAGAGTAGAGCAGTGGGAGCTGTGTCTAGACACACAGTCAGGGTGTAGAGAGAGTAGAGCAGTGGGAGCTGTGTCTAGCCACACAGTCACGGGTGTAGAGAGATCAGAGCAGTGGGAGCTGTGTCTAGCCACACAGTCACGGGTGTAGAGAGAGTAGAGCAGTGGGAGCTGTGTCTAGCCACACAGTCACGGGTGTAGAGAGAGTAGAGCAGTGGGAGCTGTGTCTAGCCACACAGTCACGGGTGTAGAGAGAGTAGAGCAGTGGGAGCTGTGTCTAGCCACACAGTCAGGGTGTAGAGAGAGTAGAGCAGTGGGAGCTGTGTCTAGCCACACAGTCACGGGTGTAGAGAGAGTAGAGCAGTGGGAGCTGTGTCTAGACACACAGTCACGGGTGTAGAGAGAGTAGAGCAGTGGGAGCTGTGTCTAGCCACACAGTCAGGGTGTAGAGAGAGTAGAGCAGTGGGAGCTGTGTCTAGCCACACAGTCAGGGTGTAGAGAGAGTAGAGCAGTGGGAGCTGTGTCTAGACACACAGTCACGGGTGTAGAGAGAGTAGAGCAGTGGGAGCTGTGTCTAGCCACACAGTCAGGGTGTAGAGAGAGTAGAGCAGTGGGAGCTGTGTCTAGCCACACAGTCACGGGTGTAGAGAGAGTAGAGCAGTGGGAGCTGTGTCTAGCCACACAGTCAGGGTGCAGAGAGAGTAGAGCAGTGGGAGCTGTGTCTAGCCACACAGTCAGGGTGTAGAGAGAGTAGAGCAGTGGGAGCTGTGTCTAGCCACACAGTCACGGGTGTAGAGAGAGTAGAGCAGTGGGAGCTGTGTCTAGCCACACAGTCAGGGTGTAGAGAGAGTAGAGCAGTGGGAGCTGTGTCTAGCCACACAGTCACGGGTGTAGAGAGAGTAGAGCAGTGGGAGCTGTGTCTAGCCACACAGTCACGGGTGTAGAGAGAGTAGAGCAGTGGGAGCTGTGTCTAGCCACACAGTCAGGGTGTAGAGAGAGCAGAGCAGTGGGAGCTGTGTCTAGCCACACAGTCAGGGTGTAGAGAGAGTAGAGCAGTGGGAGCTGTGTCTAGCCACACAGTCAGGGTGTAGAGAGATCAGAGCAGTGGGAGCTGTGTCTAGCCACACAGTCAGGGTGTAGAGAGAGTAGAGCAGTGGGAGCTGTGTCTAGACACACAGTCACGGGTTTAGAGAGAGTAGAGCAGTGGGAGCTGTGTCTAGCCACACAGTCACGGGTGCAGAGAGAGTAGAGCAGTGGGAGCTGTGTCTAGCCACACAGTCAGGGTGTAGAGAGAGTAGAGCAGTGGGAGCTGTGTCTAGACACACAGTCACGGGTGTAGAGAGAGTAGAGCAGTGGGAGCTGTGTCTAGACACACAGTCACGGGTTTAGAGAGAGTAGAGCAGTGGGAGCTGTGTCTAGCCACACAGTCGCGGGTGCAGAGAGAGTAGAGCAGTGGGAGCTGTGTCTAGACACACAGTCAGGGTGTAGAGAGAGTAGAGCAGTGGGAGCTGTGTCTAGCCACACAGTCACGGGTGTAGAGAGAGTAGAGCAGTGGGAGCTGTGTCTAGCCACACAGTCAGGGTGTAGAGAGAGTAGAGCAGTGGGAGCTGTGTCTAGCCACACAGTCAGGGTGTAGAGAGAGAGCAGAGCAGTGGGAGCTGTGTCTAGCCACACAGTCAGGGTGTAGAGAGAGTAGAGCAGTGGGAGCTGTGTCTAGACACACAGTCAGGGTGCAGAGAGAGTAGAGCAGTGGGAGCTGTGTCTAGCCACACAGTCAGGGTGTAGAGAGAGTAGAGCAGTGGGAGCTGTGTCTAGACACACAGTCACGGGTGTAGAGAGAGTAGAGCAGTGGGAGCTGTGTCTAGACACACAGTCACGGGTTTAGAGAGAGTAGAGCAGTGGGAGCTGTGTCTAGCCACACAGTCGCGGGTGCAGAGAGAGTAGAGCAGTGGGAGCTGTGTCTAGACACACAGTCAGGGTGTAGAGAGAGTAGAGCAGTGGGAGCTGTGTCTAGCCACACAGTCACGGGTGTAGAGAGAGTAGAGCAGTGGGAGCTGTGTCTAGCCACACAGTCAGGGTGTAGAGAGAGTAGAGCAGTGGGAGCTGTGTCTAGCCACACAGTCAGGGTGTAGAGAGAGAGCAGAGCAGTGGGAGCTGTGTCTAGCCACACAGTCAGGGTGTAGAGAGAGTAGAGCAGTGGGAGCTGTGTCTAGACACACAGTCAGGGTGCAGAGAGAGTAGAGCAGTGGGAGCTGTGTCTAGACACACAGTCAGGGTGTAGAGAGAGTAGAGCAGTGGGAGCTGTGTCTAGCCACACAGTCACGGGTGTAGAGAGAGTAGAGCAGTGGGAGCTGTGTCTAGACACACAGTCAGGGTGTAGAGAGAGTAGAGCAGTGGGAGCTGTGTCTAGCCACACAGTCACGGGTGTAGAGAGAGTAGAGCAGTGGGAGCTGTGTCTAGCCACACAGTCAGGGTGTAGAGAGAGTAGAGCAGTGGGAGCTGTGTCTAGCCACACAGTCACGGGTGTAGAGAGAGATCAGAGCAGTGGGAGCTGTGTCTAGCCACACAGTCAGGGTGCAGAGAGAGTAGAGCAGTGGGAGCTGTGTCTAGACACACAGTCAGGGTGCAGAGAGAGTAGAGCAGTGGGAGCTGTGTCTAGACACACAGTCAGGGTGTAGAGAGAGTAGAGCAGTGGGAGCTGTGTCTAGCCACACAGTCACGGGTGTAGAGAGAGTAGAGCAGTGGGAGCTGTGTCTAGACACACAGTCACGGGTGTAGAGAGAGTAGAGCAGTGGGAGCTGTGTCTAGCCACACAGTCAGGGTGTAGAGAGAGTAGAGCAGTGGGAGCTGTGTCTAGCCACACAGTCACGGGTGTAGAGAGAGATCAGAGCAGTGGGAGCTGTGTCTAGCCACACAGTCAGGGTGCAGAGAGAGTAGAGCAGTGGGAGCTGTGTCTAGACACACAGTCACGGGTGTAGAGAGAGTAGAGCAGTGGGAGCTGTGTCTAGCCACACAGTCAGGGTGTAGAGAGAGTAGAGCAGTGGGAGCTGTGTCTAGACACACAGTCACGGGTGTAGAGAGATCAGAGCAGTGGGAGCTGTGTCTAGCCACACAGTCACGGGTGTAGAGAGCGTAGAGCAGTGGGAGCTGTGTCTAGCCACACAGTCACGGGTGTAGAGAGAGTAGAGCAGTGGGAGCTGTGTCTAGCCACACAGTCACGGGTGCAGAGAGATCAGAGCAGTGGGAGCTGTGTCTAGCCACACAGTCACGGGTGTAGAGAGAGTAGAGCAGTGGGAGCTGTGTCTAGCCACACAGTCAGGGTGTAGAGAGAGTAGAGCAGTGGGAGCTGTGTCTAGCCACACAGTCAGGGTGTAGAGAGAGTAGAGCAGTGGGAGCTGTGTCAGGACACACAGTCACGGGTGCAGAGAGAGTAGAGCAGTGGGAGCTGTGTCTAGCCACACAGTCAGGGTGCAGAGAGAGTAGAGCAGTGGGAGCTGTGTCTAGCCACACAGTCAGGGTGTAGAGAGAGATCAGAGCAGTGGGAGCTGTGTCTAGCCACACAGTCAGGGTGTAGAGAGATCAGAGCAGTGGGAGCTGTGTCTAGCCACACAGTCGCGGGTGCAGAGAGAGCAGAGCAGTGGGAGCTGTGTCTAGCCACACAGTCACGGGTACAGAGAGAGCAGAGCAGTGGGAGCTGTGTCTAGCCACACAGTCAGGGTGTAGAGAGAGCAGAGCAGTGGGAGCTGTGTCTAGCCACACAGTCAGGGTGTAGAGAGAGCAGAGCAGTGGGAGCTGTGTCTAGACACACAGTCAGGGTGTAGAGAGAGCAGAGCAGTGGGAGCTGTGTCTAGCCACACAGTCAGGGTGTAGAGAGAGCAGAGCAGTGGGAGCTGTGTCTAGACACACAGTCAGGGTGTAGAGAGAGTAGAGCAGTGGGAGCTGTGTCTAGACACACAGTCAGGGTGTAGAGAGAGTAGAGCAGTGGGAGCTGTGTCTAGCCACACAGTCAGGGTGTAGAGAGAGTAGAGCAGTGGGAGCTGTGTCTAGCCACACAGTCAGGGTGTAGAGAGAGTAGAGCAGTGGGAGCTGTGTCTAGACACACAGTCACGGGTACAGAGAGAGCAGAGCAGTGGGAGCTGTGTCTAGCCACACAGTCAGGGTGTAGAGAGAGCAGAGCAGTGGGAGCTGTGTCTAGCCACACAGTCAGGGTGTAGAGAGAGCAGAGCAGTGGGAGCTGTGTCTAGACACACAGTCAGGGTGTAGAGAGAGCAGAGCAGTGGGAGCTGTGTCTAGCCACACAGTCAGGGTGTAGAGAGAGCAGAGCAGTGGGAGCTGTGTCTAGACACACAGTCAGGGTGTAGAGAGAGTAGAGCAGTGGGAGCTGTGTCTAGACACACAGTCAGGGTGTAGAGAGAGTAGAGCAGTGGGCTCAGCACACACAGGTGCACCAGTATTGATCATGAGTGAGGAGGAGTTATTGATACCAATTTGCACAGATTGTGGTCTTCTGGTTAGGAAATTGAGGATCCAATTGCAGAGGGAGATACAGAGGCCCAAATTCTGTAGCTTATCGACTAGTACTGTAGGAATGATGGTGTTAAGTTCTGAACTATAGTCAATGATCTGCATCTTGACATAAGTGCTTGTATTGTTCAGGTGATCTAGCCAGTGAGATTGCATCTGCTATAGACCTGTTGTGGTGATGAGCAAACTGCAGTGGGTCCAGGTCTTGGCTGAGACAGGAGTTGATTCTAACCATGACCAACATCTCAAAGCATTTCAACACCATAGATCTGAGTGCTAATGGACGATAGTCATGAAGACAGCTCACACTACTCTTCTTGGGCACTGGTATAAGTCTTACCATTTTGAACAGGTGGGAACTTCCAACCATGGCAATCATTATTTATTATTAGATGGATAACAGGAAAATGTGCTGATGGGATTTGAATTTACTGCTGGAAAGTTCCACAAACAGGAAAATGGAGCTGAGGTCAAGATTCATGTAGGTTTATGAGGATGCTGCCAGAACTCGAGAGCCTGTGTTATAGGGAGAGGGTGAGCAGGCTGAGACGTTGTTTCCCGGAACATAAGAGATTGAGAGTGACCTCGTAGAGGTGTACAAAATCATGAGCGGTATAGCTAGGATCAACACATATAGTCTCTTGCCTAGAGTAGGGGAACTAAAAACGAGAGGCCATAAGGTCAAAGTGAGAGGTGAAAGTTTTAACAGGGACCTGAGGGGCAACTTCTTCATGCAGAGGGTATTGAGTATTGAGTATTTGGCATGTCAAAAAATGCACTCAAAAACTTCTGTAGTTATACCGTGGAGAGCATTCTGACAGGCTGCATCACTGTCTGGTATGGAGGGGCTACTGCACAGGTCCAAAAGAAGCTGCAGAAGGTTGTAAATCTAGTCAGTTCCATCTTGGGTACTAGCCCACAAAGTACCCAGGACATCTTCAGGGAACGGTGTCTCAGAAAGGCAGCGTCCATTATTAAGGACCTCCAGCACCCAGGACATGTTCTTTTCTCACTGTTACCATCAGGTAGGAGATACAGGAGCCTGAAGGCACACACTCAGCGATTCAGGAACAGCTTCTTCCCCTCTGCCATCCGATTCCTAAATGGACTTTGAAGCTTTGGACACTACTCACTTTTTTAATATACAGTATTTCTGTTTTTGCACATTATTATTATGTTTTATTTTATCTATTATTATTATTTTTTCTCTCTCTACTATATTACTTATTGCATTGAACTGCTGCTGCTCAGTTAACAAATTTCACTCCAGCTGCCGGTGATAATAAACCTGATTCTGATTCTGATAACATTTCAAAACCACCTGGAGAGGAAGGTTTCAGAGAGATAAGAGCCAAACACAGGGAAGTGAGACGGGCTTGGTGCGCACCATGGTTGCTATGGACAAGAACAGAAGGGCCTATTTCCATGTTGTGGTTCTAAGATCAGGTCAGCCATGGTCACCTAGAGTGTATCTAGTGTAGCTGTTTGTTTGCTTGTTGTATTTCTATGCATGTAATTTGTATTTTCTGTTTAGTAGAACCTGGAGTATGAATGGTTCCTGTGCACTTTTATCTGTATAACTTATTGAATTTGCTGCACTCTGCTCTGAGTTGGAAGAGCACAGTTAAACCACACAGCCAGACATAGGTTTCTAATGGTTGGCATCACTCCAGCCATTGCTGAGGCAGCCCGGCACAATTGCAGGTCACGTCTTTCAGATGGGATATTTATATCATGTAAAGTGAAAAATATATATTGACACTCTGGAAAGAATAGCAGGTGACTTTCCCTGATGGTAGGAGATTTTACCTGTCAAAACACAGCATTATTAAAAGCAAATAACTAGTTTCTGTTGTTGGCACAACTGTGTGTAGCACAGAACAACCCCTCAATCGTAGAATCATAGAAGTATAGAAATGCACAGCACAGTAACAGGGTCTGCAGCCCAGCCGGTTTGTGCTGAAACATTTAAATTGTCTAGTCCCACTGACTGCACCCAGGCCATAGCCTCCATAATCCTGCCATCCATGTACCCATCCAAACTTCTCATAAACATCTTTTGTACTCGCCCCAAAAAAAGATGAAGTGATGACTTAGTACAAGTTTTAAGTTGCAAAATGCCTTTGAATGAACTCTCAATTCGAGACTTGCCCAAACAAATTTGTTATTTTGAAACAACACACATCAAAGTTGCTGGTGAACGCAGCAGGCCAGGCAGCATCTATAGGAAGAGGCGCAGTCGACGTTTCAGGCCGAGACCCTTCGTCAGGACTAACTGAAGGAAGAGTGAGTAAAGGATTTGAAAGCTGGAGGGGGAGGGGGAGATGCAAAATGATAGGAGAAGACAGGAGGGGGAGGGATAGAGCCGAGAGCTGGACAGGTGATAGGCAAAAGGGGATACGAGAGGATCATGGGACAGGAGGTCCGGGAAGAAAGACGGGGGGGGGTGACACAGAGGATGGGCAAGAGGTATATTCAGAGGGACAGAGGGAGAAAAAGGAAAGTGAGAGAAAGAATGTGTGTATATAAATAAGTAACAGATGGGGTACGAGGGGGAGGTGGGGCCTAGCGGAAGTTAGAGAAGTCGATGTTCATGCCATCAGGTTGGAGGCTACCCAGACGGAATATAAGGTGTTGTTCCTCCAACCTGAGTGTGGCTTCATCTTTACAGTAGAGGAGGCCGTGGATAGACATATCAGAATGGGAATGGGACGTGGAATTAAAATGTGTGGCCACTGGGAGATCCTGCTTTCTCTGGCGGACAGAGCGTAGATGTTCAGCAAAGCGGTCTCCCAGTCTGCGTCGGGTCTCGCCAATATATAAAAGGCCACATCGGGAGCATCGGGAGCACCGGACGCAGTATATCACCCGAGCCGACTCACAGGTGAAGTGATGCCTCACCTGGAAGGACTGTTTGGGGCCCTGAATGGTGGTAAGGGAGGAAGTGTAAGGGCATGTGTAGCACTTGTTATTTTGAAAGTCTATGTTCTTGAATGAATGATAATTGTAGTTAGTCATTTTAATATTTCTAAATGTTAGCTAATGTACTGGAGTTAAGCTGTTCAGAAAGTTGACAAGTATATTCAGCGGTGTGAAATGGGTGGCCTGTGGCTTTTTACAACCACGGGTACTGGGTAACTTTCCAAGGGGCGTTTGGATATAGTAAGAGTGACTTCGCTATAAAGGGTTTTGCACAATGACCCTAAACATTTGTAACTTCCTCAGGGCCACCGCTACAGATTCCTTAACCATTGAGTATGCTCACGAAGAAGTTGCCAATTACATTCATTGATAAATGGACAACACTTCACTGCACAAAGAAGTACAGGCGGGAGGGTGGAAGAAAAGTAAGGAAACTCTTTGATTACTGTTTTTAAAGGAGTTGAGAGGGTAATGTAGGAACGACATCTCTGAGATGGGGGAGCAACATTGATAGTGATGATGAATGAGACAGTGGCTACCTGTATTCATCCCTGGTGGTTACTGAGATGAACCTGAAACTTCTATACCATCAGTTAGTGAAGCTGAACCCCATCTCCAAAACAAGCCCCAGTGTCTGCCCCCAGAGTAAATGAAATACACCAGCTCAAACTGAGGCATGAATTTCCATCCCCATGCCAGTCAGTGCTGAGGCGGAGAGAGGATGGGGTGGGGGCTGGCGGGAGAAAGGGGGGTGAAAGAGAGATGGAACTGTGAGGGGGGAGTGAGTAGAGAGTAAAGGGACTGAAGAGGGAGGGAGGGAGGGAGGAGGGAGCCTGAAGGCCTGAGGGAAGGGGAGAAAAGCAAGGAAATTGAGGAAGGAGGTTGGGTGGGGCGTGAGGGAAGTGAGGGCTGAGAGGAAGGGAAGAAGAAGGAGATAGGGAGTAGGGCTGAGTGGGTAAGACAGAGTTATGAGAATGTAATATTTGTTACTCTATGTAGGGGTGGGGGGAAGGCGGAGTATGAATGTACTTAGAATATGTGCATATTCATCTGTCTGAGTGAGGGATTCTAATGCGAGGTCCTGGAATGAAGTTCTCTCTAGATGCTGCCTGTCCCACTGCTCCTTCCTGCATTACCTTCTTTATTTGATGTATAGACATTTTCACTCCTGAGAAATGCAGTGGATATTGGAAGGTATTCTAGTGGGAAAGGATGTATACATATTTGAACAGACAGCTCATCGAGGGAGACTTTACATAGCTTTGTGCATGAAAGCTCGTGTCTAAAAAGTCTTAGAGTTTTTTGAGGAGCTTACCAGGAAAATTGATGAAGGACAGGTAATAGACTTTGTCTAAATGAACTTTAGCAAGGTCTTTGACAAAGTCTCACATGGGATGCTAGTCAAGAAGGTTCAGCCACTTGACAATCAGGAACTTGGTTTCAAACGTTGACTTTGTGGGAGAGGCCAGAAAGTGAAGCAGATGGTTGCCTGTCTGGCTGGAGGTCTGTAGCAAGTGGTGTGATGTAGAGATCAGTGCTGGGCCCGTTGTTGCTGGTCATCTATATTAATGACCTGGATGATAACGTGGTAAACTGGATCAGCAAATTTGTAAATGACACCAAGATTGGGGTTGTAGTGGACTGTGAGGATTGCTATCAAATCTTGCAGTGGGATATGGACCAACTAGAAAATGGGCTGAAAAATGTCAGATTGAATTAATGGAGATATGTGTGAGGTGTTGCATTCTGGGAGGACCAACCAGGACAGGACATACACAGTGAACGGTAGGGCACTGAGGAGTGCGGTAGATCAAAGGAATCAGGGAGTTCAGGTCCATAATCCATTGAAAATAATGATACGGATAGATAGGGTTGTAAAAACAGCTTTCGGCATATTGGCCTTCATAAATCAGAGCACTGAGTACAGGAGTTGGGTGTTATGTTGATGTTAGTGAGGCCTAATTTGGAGTACTGTGTGCACTCTATTTACCTACCTACAAGAAAGATGTCAATAAGATTGCAAGAGTACAGAGAAAAATTACAAGAATGTTGCCAGGACTTGAGGACCTGAATTATAGGGAAATATTGAATAGGTTAGGACGTTTTCCCCCGGAGTGAGGAAGAATGAGGGAGATCTGATAGATGTATAGAAAATTAGGAGGGGTATAGGTGAAAGATTTTATTGAGCTTTATTGTCACATGTACAGTACATCGAAGCATTGTAGACATTTCCCACTGAAGTTTGGGCAAGACCATAACCAGAAGTCATGACTTAAAGGTGAAAGGTGAAATATTTAAGGACAACCTCGTGAGAGTGTGGGATGAACTGCCAGCAGAAGTAGTGGATGTGGATTCGATTTCAACATTTAAGAGTAGTTTGGATTAGTACAAGAACCTATCGACCTCCACTTTAAATATAGCTAATGACCTGGCCACCACAGCTGTCTGTGGCAATCAATTCCACAGATTCACCACCCTCTGGATAAAGAAATTCCTCTTCATCTTTGTTCTAAAGGGCCATCCTTGTATTTTGAGGCTATGCCCTCTGGTCCTAGACTCTTCCACTATTGGAAATACCCTCTTCACATCCATTCTGTGTAGGCTTTTCAAAATTCAGTAGGTTTCAGTGAGGTACCCCACCATTCTTCTAAACTCCAGCAAAAACATGCCCAGAGCCATTAAACCCTCTTCATATGTTAATCCTTTCATTCCTGGCACCATTCTCATGAACCTCCTCTGGACTTTCTCCAATGTCAGCACATCCTTCCTCAGATATGGGGCCCAAAATGTGGTCTGACCAATGCTTCAGAATTATATCCTTGCTTTTATATTCTGGTTCGCTTGAAATGTTAGCATTTCTGTAGTAAGTTTTATTACAGAAAGCTAATAGCAGAGCTACATGTGAAATCAGTTCAACTTCAGGCAGAACAAAGACTTTTCTCCAAATGTAAGGGACTTGCCTGATGGAATACTCTCTACATGACGCCTATAAAATGCTTTTCAGTTTCTTGTTAAAACTCCATCAATTTCTCCCAAAGCAGCATGTTCTGTTATTTAAAAGGAGAAGGGCAGCAGATGGTAGGGACCTAACCTCCAGGAAAGGCCTTTCCGAATTACATGCCACCCAGTTTAAATTATGTTCTGTTCCTTCATCATTATAAAGTCTAAACACTGGAACTCCCTACCCTACTTTCACAGGATCTGCTGGTCCAAGAATGTGACCAGTTAAAATACCTCCAAAGACAAATAAGTGTTGGTCTGGTTACTGATGTCAATAATTTTAAATGAATGAGATAAAAATCCTTGCTATCTAGCCTTCCCACAATCCTTGTTGTGAGTTGCCCGATATTTATCCTGAATGAGGAACTTGTACTTTGGGAATATAATGGTTCAAGAGACTCGAACCTGAGAGATCCCAATAAATGAATATATAATGGAAATTTATGGCACAGGAAATTGATGGTGTAGTGGCAGTGAAGGAGATCTAAGGTTACAAGATCTAGTTCAATCTGGAAAGTGGGCAAAGGAAAGGCAGGTGCAATTTCAGTCAGACAACTGGAAAATGATATATTTTGGGAAGTTTAACCAGGGCAGGACTTACATAGTGAATGGCAGGGTCCTGGGACTTTTGTAGAACAGAAAGACCTAGGGGTACAAGCACATATTTCTCCCCAGTCCCAGCAACATCCTTTTGAATCTTTTCTGTACCCTGCCTAGCTTAATCACATCTTTCCTATAGAACAGTGACCAGAACTGCACACAATCGTCCAGGTGTGGTTCCACCAGGACCTTGTACAATTGTAACATGAGGTTCCAAGTCTTAGACTCAGTGCCTTGACTGATGAAGTCAAGTATGCCTTCTATACAACCCTGATTGGAGGGCCTGATTATAAGATGAGACTGGACAAGTGAGAACTGTTTTCCCTGGAGCTAAGCAGATTGAGAGGTAGCTCTATAGAGGTTTATAAAATCATGTGGGGCCCAGAGATGGTAATGGTCACAGTACTTTACCCAGGTTATGGGAGTTTAAAACTAGAGGTCAGAGGTTTAAGGTGAGAGAGAAAGATTTAATAGGTACCTGTGGGGCAATGTTTTTACACAGTGAGGTGGGAATGAGTTGTTAGAGGGGGTGGCAGCGACAGGTATCATAACAACATTATTGAAATGTTTAAAAGGCATTTGTACAGGTACATATATATAGGAAGGTTCAGAGACATATGGGCCAAACACATGCAGATGGGACTAATTCAGATGGAACTAATTCAGATGGACATCTTGCTCAGTATGGACAAGTTGTGCCAAAAGGATTGTTTCCATCCTCGTGACACTGTGATTCCCATTGGATAGCTCTAGTTCACTGACCAATCCCTATAGACAACGAAAATCTCCATCCAATCAGAATAACAAGAGAATCTGCAGATGCGGGAAATTCAGAGTAACACACACAAAATGCTGGAGGAGCTCAGCAGATCAGGCAGCATTTATGACAAAGAGTAAGCAGTCGATGTTTCAAGCCGAAACCCTTCATCAGGACATGTCTTGTCCTCCAGTATTTCCTTTAAAACATCATTTCAATAAAGGGCTCCCAGACTGTAAAGTGTCAAATGTAACCATACTTAAGCAAGGATACTTACGCAAAAATACAGAACTATTGGTTGGTTAGCCTGATATGAGTCGTAGGGAAAATGTTGGAATCGATTTTGAATGCAAGGTACAGAAAATAATGATAGGATTGGTTGGAGTAAGCATGGAAAATCAAGTTGAGAAATCTGTTGGAATTTTTTGAAGTTGAAAAGTGTAGAAAGGATGTGTATACCTTTTGTAGCCATGCATTTTGATTTTCAGAAGCCCTTTGATAAGGTGCTAAGCAGATTATTAAACAGAATTACAGTATTGGTGGTAATACACTGGTTTGGATTGAGAATTGATTAGCAGATAGAAAACAGAGGGTATGGATAGATTGGGAAGAGGTGATCAATGGAGTGCTGCAGGGTTCAGTGCTAGCAACCCAGTTATTTACAATCTATATTAATAATTTGGTTGAGAGGATTAAGTGTAACATATCTAAGTTTGAGAATAGTACACAAGAAAGTAGGAGCTGGAGTGGACCCCTCAGTCCCTCAAGCCTGCCCCACCATTCAATATGACTGTGGTCAATCATCCCCATAACTCTCAATCTCCAATCTTTTACAAATTTATATGGTTCCACTTTAAACTTGAGGCAAAGTTTGCAGACAGAGATTGGTACAGGAGCAGATAGTGGTGTGGGGGCAAAGAATTTGCAAAAGAGCTTGGACAGGGCAAACAAATGGCAGATGCAATACAAAGTAGAGAAATGTGGGATTATCTGCTTTGTTAGGAAGAATAAAGGTGTAGGTATTTTCTAAGTAGGGAGAGACCTCAGAAATTAAAAGTGCAAAGAGTGTTGAAAGTCCTAGGCCAGGATTCCCTAAATGCAGATTGAGTGAGCAGTAAAGAAGGGAATTTAGTATTCAAGTTCAAGTACAGTTTACTGTCATTCAACCGTACACATGTATACTGTCAAACAAAACAACATTCCTCCAAATGAAGATGCACAATACAGTACATATAACTCACATATATAAACCATAAAGTAATATTACTATAACTAAATTAACAAATAGTAAGGTGCATATCCGATACAAGTTGAAGGGTAAACAGTATAATGTTACTGGTACCTCAAACGTGCTGAGACCTGGGTGGTAACTGAATAATTTTGGGCCCCATATCTAAGGAAGGATGTACTGGCTGTGGAGAGGTTCCAGAGGAGAGTCACAACAATGATCCCACAGTTGAAAGGGTTAATGTATGAGGAACATTTAATGGCTCTGGGCCTCTGCTCAATGCAGTTCAGGAGGATGAGGGGGGATCTCATTGAAACCTACTGGATTCTGAAAGGCCTGGTTCATCCAATTGCCCCTGAACACACTTACTGTCCATATGGATGCATTCAGAATCTGGTGTGCAGAGCCTGACTGGGGTACGTACTTCACCAACAGCTGTGCACAGCTTGCTATAGATGTTCATTGTTGCCCTCCAGCCAACAGAATGGATTGAGCATGTTTCCATAGAAACCCTTAGTAAATAAATTCACGGGGGGGGGGGTGGTGGTGATTGAATATGATTGAGATTTGATTTGAACCTGTGTTCTTTATCTAAAAGTTTGTATATTTTATTTGTTGGGGTTTGTGATCGCACTCTGTTGAAGCTTGTTTTTCTCTTTGGGATTTATATTTCTTGTTTACAGTGTCTGAGTTTATGCATAGGGCTTGAGTTCTTTATTTTAGGGGAGTTTAACTGTATTGATTTGAGCTATATGTGGTTTGAGGCCAAGTTTTTGTGGTGCATTGAGATCTCTGAAGGATGAAAGGTTTTCACTCTGAAACTTTGGCTCTTTTTCTTTTCTGCTGATATTTCTAGCATTATTTGTCTTTATTTCCTTTTATTTATTCATGATTTGTGAACTTTCAGTATGGTGTTTTGTAATCTAGTTAATTCAAGATTATAGACTGAGTGTACAAACACCTTAAAAATGATTCTGAAAACAACGGCAAGTACTCGATGAGAGTCGTCAAGGCCGTACACAGTTTTTGAAAGGAGTGCTAAAGTAATGGACAGGTGAATTGTAATGTGTGTTATTTTTGTGGACATTTGGAAGTCCTTCTTTTGGGAGATATGCATGTCAGTGGTGCTGCTGTTTCCACAGCTCCAGTGGCCAGGGACCCATCCCAAGCTCTGGTGCTGTTTTTGTGGAGCTTGCACGTTCTCCCTGTGATCACGTGCGTTTCCTTCCTCATCTCAAAGAGAGAGTCTTTGAATTGTACAGAACAGGATCAGTTCCATTAAGCCCAGGCTGACAATCTGAACATTCCTCTACACTAATGCCTTCTTTATTGTTCTCCCCACCTTTCACAGAATTACGGAATCAATGGACTGTTTCTTCCCATCTCGTCCAGGCCAACCATGATGTCTATCTACACTAACCCCATATGCCTGCATGAAGCCTTTTTGGCTTTCCTATTTAAATATATGTCAAAATGCCTTATAAATGTTCTAATTATCCTTACAATTTCCTTTGGCTGCTTGTTCCAAACAACCACCACCACCTGCGTGAAAAAGTCATCCCTAAAATCGCCTTTAAAATTTCCTCCTCTCACCTTAAACCTGTGCTCTCTAGACTGCTCTGCCATGGTAAGTCTCTAATTATCTACACAATCCATACCTCTCATAATTTTATAAAACTCTCTAATATCACCCATCAGTCACCCATGTCCCAGTGAGAATAAACTTGGCCTATTCTTATTTCCTTATAACTACGGCCCCCCATTGCAGGCAGCTTCCATCAGATTCTAAAGCCTGGTTTATACTTCTGCGTGAACTGGACGCCGTAACCTACGCAAGTGACTTACGCGCGTTGTGAGCATTTATACTTATGCGTTCATAAAAGTTGCTGGTGAACACAGCAGGCCAGGCAGCATCTCGGCCTGAAACGTTGACTGTACCTCTTCCTAGAGATGCTGCCTGGCCTGCTGCGTTCACCAGCAACTTTTGTGTGTGTTGCTTGAATTTCCAGCATCTGCAGATTTCCTGTTGTTATACTTGTGCGTTGGTGGGTCTGCGCCGCTCTGCAATATTGTGCACTTCACACATGTGCACTCACCTGCCCGTGCAAGGCTTCATGGTCATGGTAGTCTTTCTCGGGGTAAACAAGACGTGAGCGTCTTTTTTCATAAAAGCGAAATGTGTCCTCCATAATTTCGGGGGTCTGTAATGCTTTATGGAAAGCATTGCAGCCAGAGTTCCTTCCCTGCCCTTCCGTCACCCAATGGGAAGCCATTGCAGCGTAGGAGGAAATGCGATGCTACCAAGCGGACCAATCACAGCTGTTGCATTCTGCGTTGCCGCGACGCGCGGTTACATTTTAGGACAGGTGCACGTCGCAACAACGCAGGCTCTTGCTTAGGGTTCCGCGTCGGCTCTGCGTAGGGTTTGCGACGACACAGAACTTACGGCGATGCATTGACGCAGGAGCATAAACCAGGCTTCAGACTCATTTACACACTACAGGCAGTCTACAGTGGTCAATTGACATACCAACCTGCACATCTTCAAATGTGGGAGGAAACGAGAGCACCCAGAGGAAACCCATGCAGTCACAGTGAGAACGTGCAAACTCCACAGAGACAGCATCAGAGATTGGGGTTGGTTGGACCCAAGCTACAGGAGCCATGAGGCAGCAGCTACAACACTGTGATGCCCCTGTTAAGATCAGAATCAGCATCTAAATTAAACAAGTAGTGCAAAAGGAGAGATAAAAAAGTAATGAGATGGTGTTCATGGGTTCAATGACCATTCAGAAATCGGGTGGCTGAGGGGAAGGAGCTGTTCCTGAATGATTGGGCATGTGCCTTCAGGCTACTGTACTTCCTTCCTGATGGTAGCAATGAGAACAAGGCGTGACTTGGGTGATGGGAGGGGTTGGGGTCCTTGATGATGGTTGCTGCCTTTGAGAGGCATCGCTCCTTGAAATGTCCTGAATACTATGGAGTTTAGTGCCCATCAAGTTTACAACTCTCTGTAGCTTACTTCGATCCAACTGGTAAGTGGTAAATTCCAGTCTTATAACAATGGGTCAGAAGCTGTCCTTGAGCCTGCGGGCTTTTCTCTTGGAAGTGGGGAGAAGAGAGAGAAAAAAATCAGGCCACTATGCAGGATAAGAAATTGCCATGAGCTCTGCAGATTAATGACACAGTAATACTGCCTCACAGTGCCAGGGTCGCACAATGTATACTGACTTCTGGCGTTGTCTGTGAAGTTTGCATCCATTCTCCCTGCGACCACATGAGTTGTCTCTGGGTGCTCTAGTTTCCAAACAAGTCCCAAAGTATTGCAGTTGGCTGCTGTAACTGTCCCTAATGAATCAGTGGGGTGGGGGGGGGGAGAATAAAATAAAGATGAGATTAATATAAGGCTTGTGTAAATGTGTGGTTGATGGTTGGTGTGGACTCAATGAGCTGAAAGGCCCATTTCTGGGCTGCAACATCTCATTGACTTTATACAATTCAAGAGATGGAAAATAAAAAATAACCAGAGTTCACAAAGTACAATTTTCCTCTGTTTAAGTTGATACAACATTTTCACAAAGACCCATCAAACCACCACCATTCTCTGATGCCCAAGCCCCCCAACACCCTCTGATGCTCAAACACTTCAAACACCACCCAAAAACCTGATGCATCATAGCCCTGCCCAATCTCTACACAACGTCTCATATTCAACAGGCGTCCAGTGTATTCCCACCCTCCATAAGGGCTATGATTTGTCGGATATCTAATCCGATCCCCAAACGATGACCAGTAGTCATCCCATCTGACCAGCCCAGTTATCCCCTGAACCCCCACTTATCCCTGTTATCAATGATCTCAGCAGCTGTGGAGCTGTCAATCTTCAGCATCACCTTCATCTCCGGCCACCTTTCCCTCCTCGATGGCACCCTCTCATACCCCATTATCCCTTCCAGTCTGCTTTTCCAACCAATCAGCTCTCCTTCTCCCCACTTCTCTGTTCACTCTCCCCATTTCCATCCATTCCTCACCATCCTTCCACCCCTCCTCTCCCTGACACATTCCGATCCATTTCCCTGTTCAGGCTCTCTCCTGCTCTCCACTTCCTTCCCAACAGTCCCTCCTTTCCTTCCAGTCACCACTAATCACTAATGATGAAGCAAATGCCTCCGCCAGGACTTCCGATTATTTTTACTCTACTCTTCTACAAAGTCCAGGCCTGTACTCGATCATGATCCTAGGGATTTATCCAACTCAATATGCTATGAGGCTGCAAATACACTGACCTACTGGACCAGCCTCCCGAGGCTGTGAACACTACTCTAATCCGAAGCAGAGTTTGAACTGACGCCATCGTTCATATCCACTGTACGGGACAGTGAACCAGGCTGGGAAACAGCATCTTCCCCCAGGCTGTTAGCCTTTTTAACTCCCCACTGCCATCCAGCACACATGTAACACCCTGTCTAAATGCCCTGCCCCCCCAAACCCCCTCATACTCCCCAATTCACAGACACATTCTCATCCTGTACTGGTCACTTTTCATCTTTATCTGCTGGTGCTTAAGATATTAATATTGCTGTTTAGCAAACAAAATGCTGGAGGAACTCAGCAGGTCAGGCAGCATCCGATTCCTAAATGGACTTTGAAGCTTTGGACACTACCTCACTTTTTAAAATATACAGTATTTCTGTTTTTGCACATTTTAAAATAATCTATTCAATATATGTAATTGATTTACCTGTTTATTTATTATGTTTTATTTTATTTATTATTCTTTTTTCTCTCTCTGCTTGATTATGTATTGCATTGAACTGCTACTGCTAAGTTGACAAATTTCATGTCACATACCTAATAAACCTGATTCTGATTCTGATAAATGTATAACCAAGACAGACTGAAATAGATGAAGCACTTTAGAAAACCTGTTCAAAATTATCGATATTGATCTTTAAAAAGACAATTGAAAAATAACCATTTCTAAATAGTGTTATTATTGTACCTCATATAACTTAGGAAGTGTGAATATGAAGTTATAAACTTTGATGCATTTTCATAAAAGATCAAGGAAAGGTAAATAAATGCACTTCACTCTCAGTGAGACTTTTGTTGCTGCACTAACAAAGATAACTATCTTTTATTGGCTTGTTTCGAGAGCTATGCATTAGAGCTTCTTCAGTAAGTGTGCTCCTATAATTAGATTTGAACAAAAACACTAGCATTCTCTTCACAGACAGCAGTTGTTAATCAATTAAAATTGTTGCATGTACCAAGATATAGTGAAAATATTTTCATACAAAAGGAAGAATAAAGCTGTTTTTTGTTACGAAGGAAGTGCAGTGGAGGGTAGACAAATAAGGTGTGAGGGCCACGACGAGTTAGACTGAGGGGTCAAGAGCTCATCTTTATTGTATAAGAGGAAGGTTCAGGAGTCTTACTTTACCCTACCAACCGGTATATCTTTGGACTCTGGGAGGAAACTGAGGAAACTGGAGCACTGAGAGGAAACCCACACAGTCACAGAGAGAACGTACAAACTCCTTACAGAGAGTCGTGGGAATTGAACCCGTGTCGCTGGTACTGTAAAGCGTTGCGCTCACTCTCTGCTACCACGCTGAGGCAAATGGACTCAGTGAGCTGAATCACTCCCTTCTATGCTGCAATAAGTAAACGAGCTTAAAGTAAACCCTATGGGGTTGAAAGAGAAACAATTCACCTGCCTGTAAAATTGTTTCTGAGGCAGATGATACAGCAGAGTGAAAATGGACAGGTACTCAAAGTGGAACTATTTGTTCAAGAATTTGTACTAGGGCTTTTCACTGTCTTTATTGACAAATCCATGGATTAAATAAATGTTCCTTTATCGCAAGGATTATCAACACTGTTAGCAGTGTTGATGGAAGCAATCATTTATTTAGATTAAATAAATGGGAGAAAATGTGGCAAATAGGTTTCAGTGTTGGCTAATGACGGACCATCTAATCTGGTCCAAAATAGAAGTATTTTCCAAATGGTGCAAAACTAGAAGCTCCGGAGGTCCAGGGAGTTTTAGGAAGCCAAATGCCTGGATCATGAATATAATACAAAGGTCCAATGATTTGGTGTATGTTATATCAAGGATCACAAAACCACGAAACAATAGAGTGAGGATATGCTACCATGGTTAACCTTGGTTAGCCGCAAGTGGAATGCTGCAAGTAACTTTAACCCATCATACCTTAGAGTCCTGTGTAGATATAAGAAAATTATTCCTAAACTCCAAGGGTTAAAATCGAGATATTAAGGTGTTAATTGAGAGAAATAGTTTCAGCTTGCAGGAAATAAATGTCTAGGAACCATTGTTTAAAAATTAGACTTTTGTGATTTTCATCTGCAATACCTCTGTCTGGGTGTCTGTTCCTTTTTTTCATGCCCTGATGTTATAATATGTGGAGTTGTATACCTATTAGTAACAGGTATTTGAGGGTTTCATCTTCCTGGTCTTTTTTTCAATCTTCTACAGCTTACATGTTGAGATGCCTGACAAAAACTAATCTTATCCTCAGTACAATTAGCTAACAATCAAGAAAACAGTCCTTTCCCATTTGAATTTGGCTCAAATTTCATAGACTTCTGATAGGTGGTCAATACTTTAGGAAAGAAGGCTAACCTATTTTGGTTAACTATGATTAACCAGGATGCAATTGTGAAGTTCAATATTTTAACCTTCCTCTAATATGTTATGCATTCAAACCACTTTAAAGCAGATTTGAACCACTTGAGAACAGGTCAGTGGTGATAACTATGACTGCATCATTGTGACTCTGCTCTTTATCATCAATTCTCAACCTAACTGTGTCCTTGGGTGACATGTCATTCTTATATGTCTTTCTGCGGAGCTTGAAATAGGGAAGCCATTGCTTCTGGAGTTTCTTCTTCTTCTTCTTCTTCTTCTCTTCTTCGGCTGTCCATCGATTTTTGATGTTGACTGAGGCCTGGGCAAGGTTGTATGGAAGACCGGCAGCTGCCCATGCTGCAAGTCCCCTCTCCACGCTACCGATGTTGCCCAAGGAGAAGGGCACTAGGACCCATACAGCTTGTCACCAGTGTCATCGCAGAGCAATGTGTGGTTAAGTGCCTTGCTTAAGGACACAACACGCTGCCTCAGCTGAGGCTCGAACTAGTGACCTTCAGGTCATTAGACCAACGCCTTAACTACTTGGACATGCGCCACACAGTTTAGCGCCAGATCTAAGAAAGCGAGTGGGGCTTGTTGTGACTTACCATGGAGATTGAGATCTTTTGGGTTTATATGTAATTGGCAGGGGCCAATGACTAGAAATGTGGTTTAAGCAAGCGGCCATTGTGTGAGTGGCCAGTGTTAGAGTAGGAAGCTTGAGGCTTTGGCTCAAGAGGTTTCAGCGAGGGGAGGCAGAGGCAAAGTTGAGGTTCTGTCATGTTTCTCTTTCTTTGTCTATTGGTGCCTAGATAGAGTTGTGTCCATCGATCTAGATCTCCCTGATTGCTACATTAGTGAGAGTGCATCTGGTTGCATCTCCTTAGAAATGTTAGGGAACTGGAGATGGAACTATATGGCCTTCAGCTGATTCAGAAGAATGAAGAGGTGATCGATAAAAAGCTACAGGGAGTAGTCACCTCTAAGTTAAAGAAAGCAGGTACCTGGGTGACTGTCAGGAAGTGGGTAAGGGATTCAGTAGTTATGGGAACAGACGGAAGATTCTGTGGATGTGACAGAAATACCCAGGTGGTATGTTGCCTCCCAAATGCCAGGGTCATATCTCAGATTATGTTCACAGCATTGTAAAGGAGAAGGGTGAGCAGCCAGAAGTTATGATACATATTGGTACCAACAACACAGGTAGGAAAAGGGATAAGGTTCCGAAGAGACAATATAGGGAACTGGGTAGAAAGCTGAAAAGCAGGACCTCCAGGGTAGTAATCTCTGAATTGTTGCCTGTGCCACATGCCAGTGAGGATAAGAATAAGATGATTTGGTTGAAAAATTAGGGTGGCAATTTTCAGATTTGTGGAACATTGAGATCTCTCTTGGGGAAGGTATGGCCTGTGCAAAAGGGACAAGTTATACCTGAACTTGAGGGGGACCGGTATCCTTGTGGGCAGGCTTGCTAAGATTGTTGGGGAGGGTTTAAGTTAGTTTGGCAGGGGTGGAAACTAGAGTGATATGTCAGAGGATGGGGTAGTTTGTGTGAAAAAAACGTGTGCATCCTTTGTTTTATGGAATCTTGGTTAACCCATTCTGTGCCAGATGCAGCAATTCGAATAGATGGGTTCACAATTCATCGTCAAGATAGGTCAGCTGAGTCTCTCAAAAGCAGAGGTGGTGGTGTATACCTCATGATCAACTCCCCATGGTGTACTAATGTGTCAGTGATGTCTCAATATTGCTCACCAGGCCTGGAATACCTCGCTATTAAGTACTGGCCATTTTACCTGCCGCAGGAGATTTCAGCAATAATTTTAGTTGAGGTGTATATTCCACCTCAGGCCAGTGTCAAACAGTCTCCAGATGATCTGAGCGATGTAATCAACAGGCATGAAAGAGCACATCCTGACGCCTTCCCCATTATTTCGGGGGATTTTAAACAGCCAGTTTGAAAAAGTCACCAAGTAATTATCATCAACAAACCACCTGTAATACCAGAAGGAACAACACACTGGCCCACTGTTACACCACCAACAAGAGTGCCCACTGTGCCATTCCACACTCTCACTTCGGAAAGTCTGATCACCTAGCTGTACTTCCACTCTCTGAGTATAGGCAGAGACTGAAGACTGCAGCACCAGTAGTGAGGACCAGGAAGGTATGGACCAGGGAGGCACAGGAGTGCTTACAGGATTGTTTTGAATCAGTGTACTGGACTGTATTCAGGGATTCATCTTTGAGACTGGATGAGTATGCCACAGTTGTCACTAACTTCATTAAAACCTGTGTGTCTACAAAAACTTATTGTACATTCCCAAACCAAAAGCCAAGGGTGAACCAGAAGGTTTGTAGTCTGCTGAGGGTTAGACCTGTGGCATTTAAGTCTGGTGATCTAGATCTGTATAAGAAAACCAGGTATGCCTTGCAAAAGACTATTTCGAGAGCCAAGAAACAGCTAAACAATTCTGAGAGAGATTAGAGGCAACATCAGATGCACGTCAACTCTGGCAGGTTTTGCAGGCCATTACTTCGTACAGAGCGAAAACCAACATCACGAATGACAGTGATGCTTCACTACCAGTTGATCTCAATGCTTTTATGCTTGCTTTGAAAGGGAGAGTAAAACCACAGCTATGAGGATCCTTCAACATCCAATAACCCTGTGATCTCTGTCTCCGAGGCCGATGTCAGGCTGTCTTTCAGGAGGGTGAACACTCACAAGGCAGCAGAGCCAGACAGAGTATCTGGTGAGGCTCTGAAAACTTGTGCCAGCCATCAGGCTGGAGTATTGAAAAACATTTTCAATCTCTCACTACCATGGTCAGAAGTTCCCATCTGCTTCCAAAGGGCAACAATTATACCAGTGCCCAAGAACAGCAGCGTGAGCTGCCTCTATGTCTATCGCCCAGTAGCACTCACATCTACAGTGATGAAATGCTTTGAGTGGTTGGTCGTGACTAGGATGAAAACCTGTCTCAGGAAGGACCTGGACCCACTGCAGTTGGTCTTTTGCCACAATAGGTCTACAGGAGATGCAATCTCAGTGGCTCTCTACGCAGCTTTGGATCACCTGGACAATGCAAATACCTATGTCAGGATGCTGTTTATTGACGAGCTCAGCATTTAACACCATCATTCCTACAGTCCTGATTGCAAAGCTACAGAACCTGGGCCTCTGTACCTTCCTCTGCATCTAGATCCTTGACTTCCTAACCAGTAGACCATAATCAGTGCAGATTGGAAATAACATCTCCATTGACAATTAATACTGGCGCTCCACAGGGATGTGTGCTTAGTCCACTGCTCTACTCTCTCTATGCCCAATACTGTGTGGCCAGGCTTAGCTCAAACAGCATCTATAAAGTTGCTGATGATACAACTGAAATCCCTTTTCACTGGGCATCTCTAGAGATGCGACCCGTTAGCACCTCACTAACAGCCACCGGACCCAGCACAGAGAAAACCACCTTTGGAGCAAATCCTATGGCTGGTTTTCTTGAGCTTCTTCACTCTCCATCACCGACTGAAAAAGACCTCAACCCACGTAAGTGTCCATCACAAAACCTCTCTGCCCAGCATTCTCTTGAACCTTCTCCAAACTCCACCATCCTGATTGGATGACACGACATTCTTAAGCATGAGCATCACAGCCCATTATCTTTAATGGTAACCCAAGCACTACCAGCAGAACACTCTGCTTCTACAGAAAGCCATTATATGAAATACCCTACAACATTAGCAGTAAAATCTTAACCAGGGTGTTACCTCTCCCTCCACCAAAAATAGTCATGTCCTCAAGACTTTGAAATTTACCATTAATAACAGTTTTCAAAGGAATTTTGCATTGTCATGATCTCCAATCCATTTGTAAATGGTGGTGACATATCTCACTAGGGGTATAGACACAATACTCTGTTCTCTTGGTGTGTCATAAGCCAACCTATCTGGGGTTTCCTGACTCTCTGAGACCTCTTTATCCCATCCTCTGCTTCTTCAGTTTCAGACACTCCTTGGAATCTTTCCTTCTACTTGGGAATGCTTCCCCTGTCCATTACTTGTGCAGTCCGGCAACTCAGGTACCCCTGCTACTTGACTGAGCTCATCTTCATCCCCAATTACTTTGGAGCCCAGTTTCCCTTCATTGTCCAGCCACAAGTCTGCCTGTCCACTCTCATTCCTCCCTGCTACATCCGAGTCTGTGTGGGGAGGTTCAGGAATCTCTTTATCAATTATTGGGGAGTTTGCATAGGGCAACGTATACCACACCCCCATTTCCTCATCCTCTGAGTCCATACAGAACTCAGTGGTTAGATCCCCTCTAATTGTCTTCAGGTCACTCCACTAACTGGCTTTCTGTTTTTCAGTTCAGCACTGAGTCCTCCTGCTGGGTGTAGGGTCCACGTCAGGCTCTGGGTCAACATGTACCTCCAGTCCTAGAGGTAAAAGGCGGTTCTGATGGAGAATTTTGACAGGCCCATTCCCATCTTCTGGCTTCACCTGGAAAATTGGCACACTTGGCATCTGACTCTCCAGTATGGAACGCTAACCACCCAGTGGTTAGCCAACTTATGCTTCCTTATTAGAGCTCTGTCTGCAGGCATTATTTGGGAGAACCTAATCTTTTGATCGTACCGCCTCTTGTTTCCTTGATTCTGCTTGGTAGCAGAGACCTCTGCTAGTTCATAAGCCCTTTGTAATTCCTTCCTCATGTCAGACACATACTTAAGATTGGTCATCTGTGCCAAGTCTTCCCCACCAGTCTCAAAACAGAAGTCAATAGGCAGTCTCGCTTAGTATGGCTTCATTCTGTGTACAGTTGTAGCAGTGGACCAGATGCCCAATATGCTGACTCCATCTGTTCTTCTTGCTGATCTCCAGTGATTGGAGCTTTTCCAGCTATGTCCGGTTGAACCTCTAAGACTGAGGATCACCCTGAGTGTGATAAGGCGTAGTCCTCGACATCTTGACTCCAAGCATGCCCAGTAACTCATGTATGACCCTACTTTCAAAATCCCTTCCCTGATAGCTGTGTATCCATCTTGGAAGGCCATAATGAACAAATACTTTTCCCGTAACACTTTGGCCATGGTGAGCACCCCCTGACCCTTTGTAGGGAAGGCTTGAGCACATCTGGTGTGGTGATCAGTAATAACCAAGACATTTGCAGTGTTGCTGGAATCAGGCTGTATGGAGAGGAAATCCATACATACCAGATCAAGTGGCCCCACACTCTGCAAATGGGATACGGGAGCGACCCTTGTAGGCAGTGTCTTCCTCCGAAAACATCAAATGCATGACTTGCAGTACTCTTCATCCTCAGGCTTCATTCAGGGTCGGTAGAACCAATCTTGGACCAATCTAGAGGTCTCGTCAAACCCCGAATGTCCTGAGTCATCATGAAGTGACTTCAACACAATCCTCCCATACTACTCAGGTAAAACCAACTGGGAACTTCCCACTCTCTGTCCATTTCCAGCCCTTCATGCACACGTTGGGACCATGCATCGGCATCACTGTTCCCTGGACGGTACCCCAGGCTGAAGTCACAGGCAGACAATGCCGCCAATCAGCGATGGCCCTGTGGCATACAATTTCTCCAAGGTCAGGGTACAAGTTAATGGGTTGTTGTCTGTCCTCCCCTGAAATTTGGCACCATATAGATAGTCATTTAGCTTATCCACCACAGCCCATTTCAATGCCAGGAACTCCAATTTGTGCATGGGGTAGTTTCACTCAGAGGGTGACAGACTCTGGCTGACTAAAGTGACAGGTCTCAACCCTGTACCCTGATCCTGATATAGAACACCCGCTAAGCCCTCTTGGCTGGCATCTGTATGCAGTACATATGACAATTGGGGGTTTGCAAAGGCCCACACAGATGCTTTAGTCAGCAGCTCCTTCAGCATCAACTGATATCAACCGAGATACCTCAGCTCTAAAATCTTTCACAAAATCCTGTAAAACCCCTCCTGTGTAACTTCAGGGGTTTCTTCAGCAACAGAGGCTACTACCGAGGACTGGGCCCTGCTAACGGAGGCTTCCTGTACCTCCATCACGTTTTCCTCCTCTCTTACTTCTCTGATCAGCTCAACAAATGAGGGGGTGGTGTCTTACGGGGCATTGGGAGGCTTAAAGCAATTGCATCAAGTATCCCAGATGAGCCCCCACAATTGTAACCCTCAGGCTTGCCCAGCTCGTGTTCATCCAGGGGACAACAGCCTTTGGCCCCACCAAACTGAGAAATCACATTTCTGTGGATGCAGTGTAATGTACCGCCCAGTTACAAGCCCACAACGCAAAATATAAGACAGTACACCATATGCAATTAAATGATTGAACTTTATGAATCTTAATCTGAATATAGGGTTAGTAATGAAAATAAAAAAAGGGCCCAATTCAAGGAAAAGTCAAAAGTTCACGTTGGAGCTCATTCAGTCGTCATTCTTCCACCATCGGTCTCCTCCGAGCATCGCCGACCTTGGGCCCTCAGATCCCAGTCCACTCTGTCTGGTGGTCTACCAGCTCTCTCCACACGCGTTTTCCCTCTTCATCTCTCCTCGACATCCTTCACGCGAAAAACATCCTTCCAGATTCACAAGACAGAGCAACAATCCCCGACTGGCTAACATGCACACTACTGTCCTGCTATCTCCAGCCGTAACCCAAACGTTGCTGCTACAGACAAACCGTTACCTCAGCAGTGAACATTACAGAGAAGCCATTATATTATCCTCAGCAGTGAACATTACAGAGAAGCCATTACATTATCCTCAGCAGTGAAACATTACAAAGAAGCCATTACATTAGCAGTGAATCCTTACAGCGCGTTACACTCTGCCTCCATCAAATTTAGTCATGTCGTCACGATGTTGAGATAGTTCACCAACCCTTCCTACAAAACACAAAGCCCAATCCAGGTGCAAAAGGCAGTGACATAGCTCCCCAAAACAGAGGAGATCACGTCCTGTTCCCCAGGCGCTACATATGCCAACCTATCTGGTGGTCTCCTAATTCTCTGAGACCTCCGTACCTCCTCACCTAACCCTTCAGGCTCAGACGCTACTGGGGATACTTTGGGTCTACTTGAGTCCTCTCCCGATCTATCACTCGTGTTCCCCTGCAACTCGGAGCTCTCTGTCCCGTGTCCAGGCCCCGCTTCCTCTCCTTCAGGGTCCTGCTGTAACCCAGGCTGCCGAGAAGGGCCAGGAGCCTCTTCCTCAATCAATGGAGAGTTAGCGAAAGGCAGCTTGTACCGCACATCCAGATCATCAACCTCCGAATCAGTATTCCTCTCGTGGGCAGGCCCGGCCCAGCCTCTCCTGCTGTGGGTCCTGCAGTCGCCCCGCGTTTTCGCAGAGTCCACTTACTAGGTGTAGGCTCCAAGTCGGGCTCTGGGTCTACCTGTACCTCTTGTCCCGGGGCAACAGTGGTTCCAATGGAGAATCTTGACAGGTCCATTCCCCTCCTCTGGTTTCACCTGGAAAACTGGTAGGTTTGGCATCTGACTCTCCACCACAGAGGGTGTGGCCGCCCAGCGGGCAGCCAACTTGTGCTTTCCAGGTAGCCCCAAATTCCTTATGAGGACTCAGTCTCCTGGCAGAAGTTGGGAGAACTTCACTTTTTGACCATACCTCCTCTTATATCCTCGATTCTGCTTGGCAGCCACGACCCCAGCCAATTCATAAGCCCTTTTCAGCTCTCTCCTCATATCAGACACATATTTCGGATAAATCTTCGGTGGTAAGTCACCCTCGTCAGTCCCAAAACAAAGGTCAATGGACAACCTCACCTCGCGCCCAAACACCATATAGTATGGCGAGTACCCAGTAGCTTTATTTCATGTACAGTTGTAACAGTGAACCAGATGCCCAATATGTTGACTCCACCTACTCTCCTTGCTGATCTCCAGGGTCCCGAGCATGTCTAACAAGGTCCGATTAAACCCCTCTGGCTGGGGATCGCCCTGTGGGTGATAGGGCGTGGTCCTTGACTTCTCAACTCCAAGCATGACCAGTAACTCATGGATGAGTCTGTTCCTGAAGTCCCGTCCCTGGTCACTATGTATCTGCCTTGGAAGGCCATAATAAATGAAATACTTCTCCCATAACACTTTTGCCACCGTCGTCGCCCTCTGATCCTTGGTAGGAAAAGCCTGAGCATATCTGGTGTAGTGGTCTGTGATGACTAAGACATTTGTCGTGTTGCTGGTATCGGGTTCAATTGACAGGAAATCCATACTCACCAGGTCCAGGGGCCTCACACTCTGCAAGTGGGACAAAGGAGCTGCCCGCGTAGGTAGTGTCTTCCGCCGCATGCAGCGAATGCACGACTTGCAGTATTCTTCAACCTCCGACTTCATTCGGGGCTGGTAAAACTGGTCTCTGAGCAAGCCATGGGTCTTTTCCATCCCCAAATGTCCAGAATCATCATGAAGTGACTTCAACGCAATCCTCCGATACTTCTCGGGCAAACCAGCTGGCAACGCCGAGGTCGGTCCGGGGGTGACGTGACCCGGTATAGGATCTGGTTCTTCAACTCCAACCGAGGCCATTCTTTCAGTGTGTTTCGTCTTCTCCACCTGAGCCATGTCTCCCTTTTCAACCACGGACCAAATAGTGCCAATGCCCGGATCATCTCGCTGAGCAGCTGCCACTTCCCCAGAACTCAATTCCGGCAGCTGGTTTGTCTTCAGAGCAGTCAGGTTACAGTAATCTTGGGGGTATGGCGTCATCAGAAGCTCCCAATTGATCCACTGCTCGATCCTGCCTCTCCTTTCCCTCTGCCTTCACGGTGATGGCAAACTGACACATGGCCTTCACCTCAGGGGCAGGAATGCCCTCCCACTCCTCGTCCCTGTCCAGTCCCTCATGCACCCGTCGGGACAAGGCATCTGCATCAGTGTTCCGGCTCCCCGGCCGGTACTTCAGGCTGACAACGCTGCCAACCACCGATGGCCTGTTGCATCCAGTTTCTCCGAGGTCAAGATATAAGTTAGGGGGATGTTGTCCATCCTCACCTCAAACTTGGCCCCATGGAGATAGTCACTCAGCTTATCCACCACCGCCCATTTCAACGCCAGGAATTCCAACTTGTGTGTGGGATAGTTTTTCTTGGAGGGCGACAGACTCCGGCTGATAAACGCCACAGGCCTCAACCCAGTGCCCTAATCCTGATAGAGGACGCCCCCTAATCCCTCTCGGCTGGCATCTGTGTGCAGTACATATGGCAACTGTGGTTCCGCAAATCCAGCACCGGTGCCTGGGTCGGCAGCTCCTTCAGCAACTGAAAAGCCTCCTCACATTCTACATCCCACCCCTGTCCAAAGGGCTCCGACGGGTTTAGATATTCTCCACCCTCCTGTCCTTTTCCCTCCTCCCTTTCTTCCCCAAGGGAGGGTAACCACACAGAAGCTGATTCAAGGGGTGACTCACTTTGGCGTATTATTCTCCGATAATAACCACAAAACCTGAGGAACGAGCACAGAGCGCTCACAGTCTGGGGCCTTGGCCAAGTGATCACCGCTTCTATCTTAGACGGGTCTGTAGCTACTCCATTCCGTGAGATTATATGTCGGACATAGCTAACAAACATTTGGCAGAACTGGCACCTGTCCAGGGAAAGTTTTAACCCTTTAGCTTTCAGGTGGCTGAGCACCTTCAGCAGCCTCACTTCATGTTCTTCCAAGGTGGATCTAAATACTATGAAGTCATCCAAATACACCAACACCTCAAGCAAGTTCATATCCACCAGCGTCTTCTCCATGACCTGCTGGAAGGTTGCAGGGGCTCCTGATATGCCTTGGGGCATCCTTTCAAACTGGAAGAATCCCAGGCCATTTTCTCTTTGTCGGCCTCACTCATAGGGATCTGGTAATATCCACTCCTCAAATCCAGCACACTGAACCACTTCACACCACTCAGACAGGCCAGCGCGTCTTCAATCCTCAGGACCGTATACTGGTCAGGGACGGTGGGCCTGTTCAGAGTCCTATAGTCCACACACATGCGTACCTTCCCGTTCTTCTTCCGGGCCACTACTACTGGGGATGCATCGGGGTTTTGGGACTCAGTGATGATCCCAGCTTCCTTCAACTTGCACAAGTGCTGCCGCATATCTTCCACGTCTGCAGGGGCCAGTCGCCGCAACCTCTCTCTAAATGGGGTGTCCTCGGTCACCTGGATAGTGTGACGAGTGCTCTTGGGACAACCCACATCAACCTCGCCAATGGAAAAGACACCTTCCAGCTTCAACATCTTCTCTACTAGCCTCCTTTTCCAACCCGGCAGCACCGGGGAGTTCCCGAAGTTGAATGACTC
Organism: Mobula hypostoma; assembly: GCF_963921235.1. Taxonomy (NCBI): domain Eukaryota; kingdom Metazoa; phylum Chordata; class Chondrichthyes; order Myliobatiformes; family Myliobatidae; genus Mobula; species Mobula hypostoma. Next base: position 92,317,552 of record NC_086102.1, read on the forward strand.
AGCCGTCAACTTTCCCAATAGTTTCTCCCCAGCGTACCTCACGGGGACACTAGACATTACCGTCACCGGGAACAAATCCCCGGCTTGAAGGTGACCCCCCTCTTCGTAGTGTGCCTGACAATCACTGCCATCCTGCTCGCCTGTACAACCGAGGGATTCTGCAATTCGGGCCTCACCAGTACCCCAGCAGGAAACCCCGACGCCCTCCCGTGGTCGTCCAGAGCGTCAACTAAGAGGGCTTTGCCCTCAGACACTCCAGGAAATTTGAGGGTCCCCATTACTCTCGTTACTTCCCTGGGACGTATCACCATCGGCTTCGACTGGGTGAACCACACAGTCCCTCGTTTAAATTCGGTATCCAGCACAATGCTGCCACTCACTTCCTCAAAAGCAGCTCGAAACACCGGGTGCACAGACTATGTTCCCAGAAAGCTCTCACCAGCCCTCTCCTTGCAGGCCCCCATGAGCCTCCTCACAAGAGGGGTGTTGGTCCCCACCAGAATTGAAACGTCGCTCTTCTCAACAGGGTCCGGACAAACCAGCACCACTGTATCAAGAAGCTCAGACGCTCCCACATCGGCTTCCGAGAACCCCAGTTTCACTGACAAGTAACCGTCGTATGGATAATTACCAGCACTGAGACTCCAAATCAATAGTGCACTGAATGGTGTCAAAGGTAAATGCTTCAGATACTGGTCGTAAAATGAACGGTGCCATAATGTGACCTGCGACTCGGTGTCAAGTATGGCTTTAGCGTAAATACCCTCTATTCATAGTGACACACTGGAACATGGTCCCACTAAGCCTTCAGGAATAGGGTCTTTTGCTTTCGGGAGTTCCTTGGTACATTGCTGGAAATGTGTTCCCCCAGAGACACCAGGCTGTTCCCTCACTGGGTCTCCTCTAAGTTTCCCAACACCTCTCTCTGCTTAGGTACCTGGGGGCTCACTCTCTGAGGGGCTTCCTATCCTTCACATTTCCCACCGGAAGTGTCCCTCTTCCCCACGGTTATAGCAGACGCTACCGGCCACCCCTCCTCACGCGGAACCCTGGCCACCCACAGCCCTCTGCGTAGTCCGTCTCCTTGGGGGGAGGGGCTCTCTACCAGTCCTATCATACACCCGCTGTTAACACCCAGGACATCTCAGTTCTCAGCTCTACCACCATCTCCTTTACCATTCCCCGGGTTGGGCTGGTCCCGGGCACTTCACCACAAGGGGCTACTACCGAAGACTGTGCCCTGCTGATGGAGTCCTCTCATGCCCCTGATGCATTCTCCTCCTCCTGCACCTCTCTGACCAGCTGAACAAATGAGGGAGGGGGGCGTGTTTTACGGGACTGTCGGAGACCCCAGGCAATCATGTCCAGGGGCTGGGCAGTTAAGGTCCATCCTTAACTGATCCACCTCAGCCGCCTGAATGACCCCCTGGCACCGCAAACAATTTAGCTGTCTCTCTAGCCAAAAAATGTACACGGAAAGCTTCTCCCCCTTCTCCCAACGCATGTTTTGAACCTCCCTCCGCATGAGCTCCAGTGGGCTCCCTGTCGTACCAAAAGTGCTCTCTAATGCGTCTAGATACTCAGCAAGGGGAGCAGCCTTCACCACTTGGTCAATCCTTAATTGGTTCACATCAGACAGATGAATGGCCCCTTTGCACCATAAACTGTCTCTCTAGCTGAAAAATGTAGACAGAAAGTTCCTCCCTTTTCTCCTGAAACATGCTCCTCAACCCCGTCATAAGCTCCATTGGGCTTCCCGTCATGCCAAAAATGCTTTCTAATGCTTGCACGTAGCCCACGGAAGTGGCAAATGGGTTCTTTGCCTTCAAGGACCTCACCACCTCAGCAGCCGGACCTTTTAAGACTCTCTACTAGTCAGTGTCTTTTCACGTGATCAGAGCACTGCCACTTATCCAGCAACTGAGGTGTCTGCTCCACCCACGTCTCATAATCCTCCTCCCCATCAGGGGTGGGCTTCACTCCCGAGAACATCCTCAGCTTGCGATAACCTTGACCCTCAGCCAGTGCACTTTGCCATTTATCCTCCAGGGACGTAAGGGCCACCAACTCAGAACTTTCACTCCTCGCTGAAGGACTCATTAGACCTTCCACATCAGACCACTCCTTCCCCTTGCTCTGCAGAAATGAGGGAAACCTGTCTTTTAAAGTCTCCCCCTTAGCTACGGGAGACTCGACATCCAATATGGCACCCTCGCTGACACTCCCTTCTTCTCTGAAAGTATGGATGGTCCATAGCCCCGTCTCTCCAGGTACCCCAATCGTAACAGGCAGGTCCACTCCTGTCACGTCCTTGCTAGTCTGAACTAAAACAAAATCTTTGCCCGCTGTTTTGATAAACTGCTGGACCATGATTGCAACTTCCCCTAATACTGGAACCAAACTTCAAACTATTATCAACAATTCATCTGGGCTGCAGATATCCACCCTGCTCAGAACATAAGCCTTAGTTACGAGTAATCTCTTTGAATAGCACAAATGCTTAATCCCTGCAGCGTCCATACTCATGTATCTTAATCACTTTCCTGGTCAATAGTTTAACACAGGCTTAAGCACACAAACCACTTAATCAATTCTTAGAGCAATTACACAGTATTCAGCGAATCCAATCCCAGATGAGCCCCCACAATGAAACCCCTTTTTACCGGGGTAATCTTTAGAGATGTGGCTTATTAACCCCTTGCTAAAGCCACCAGACTCAGTGGTGAGAAAACCACCTTTTCTCAGACTCCATATGTTTAGGGTCGATATGACTTGGGTCCCACCAAAACCAGGAAGTTGGGATGTTTCACCCACCCAAACTCAAATCTGTGTGAATACTGTGTAACTACTGCCCTCATGCAATTGCCTGTCAACAAGAAATAACAGATTGTAAACTGTATACAATTATAAAGAAAGCATATTTATGAATGTTAACTTACCCAAACCATTATTAAAGAAGAAAGAATAAAAACAAAGGGCCCATCATAACTAAAACAGTCAGATGTGCTGTGCACAAGTTGGAGTCGAACCTTCCAAAAGCTGATGTGTCCAGTGTACTCACTGTGCCAACTCTTGTACACCAATCACAGTAGGATTTCCCCTCTTGGACTCCATTGAATTGCACATTCCCGTTGGATCGAATCCTATGCCTGGTTCTCTCAAACTTCTTCTCTTTCCATCTCCCGCCAAAAAAGACCTCAACCTGCCTCAGTGTCCATCACAAAAACCTCTCCACCCAGCGTTCTCCAGAACCTTCTCCCAATTCCACCATCCTGATTGGATGACACGACATTCCTAAGCATGAACATCACAACCCACATCAAAGTTGCTGGTGAACGCAGCAGGCCAGGCAGCATCTCTAGGAAGAGGTACAGTCGACGTTTCAGGCCGAGACCCTTCGTCAGGACTAACTGAAGGAAGAGCTAGTAAGAGATTTGAAAGTGGAAGGGGGAGGGGGAGATCCAAAATGATAGGAGAAGACAGGAGGGGGAGGGATGGAGCCAAGAGCTGGACAGGTGATTGGCAAAAGGGATATGAGAGGATCATGGGACAGGAGGCCCAGGGAGAAGGAAAAGGGGGAGGGGGGGAAAACCCAGAGGATGGGCAAGGGCTATAGTGAGAGGGACAGAGGGAGAAAAAGGAGAAAGAGAGAAAGAATGTGTGTATGTAAATAAATAACGGATGGGGTACAAGGGAGAGGTGGGGCATTAGCAGAAGTTAGAGAAGTCAATGTTCATGCCATCAGGTTGGAGGCTACCCATTTCTCTCTCTCTCCTTTTTCTCCCTCTGACTATACCCCTTGCCCATCCTCTGGGTTTTTCCCCCTCTTGTCTTTCTCCCTGGGCCTCCTGTCCCATGATCCTCTCATATCCCCTTTGCCAATCAACTGTCCAGCTCTTGGCTCCATCCCTCCCCCTCCTGTCTTCTCCTATCATTTTGGATCTCCCCCTCCCCCTCCCACTTTCAAATCTCTTACTAGCTCTTCCTTCAGTTAGTCCTGACGAAGGGTCTCGGCCTGAAACATCGATTACACCTCTTCCTAGAGATGCTGCCTGGCCTGCTGCGTTCACCAGCAACTTTGATGTGTGTTGCTTGAATTTCCAGCATCTGCAGAATTCCTTGTGTTAACATCACAACCCCTTATCTTTGACGGTAACCCGAACACTACCGTCAAAACACACTGCTTCTACAGAAAACCATTAAATGAAATACCCTACACTATTAGCAGTAAAATCTTAACCAGGGCATTACACAACTATCATTGGCAGAATTTTAGATGGTGATGAAAGGGTGAGATATACCAGTTAGTTGAGTGGTGTCGCAGCAACAACTTGGCATTCAACGTCAGTGCGATGAAAGAGCTGATTGTGGACTTCAGAAAGGATAAGACGAGGGAACACAAACTAATCCTCATAGAGTGATCAGAGGTGGAGAGAGTGAGCAATTTCAAGTTCCTGGGCGTCAAGATCTCTGAGGAACTAACCTGGAGGCAACATATCGATGCAGCTATAAAGAGGGCAAGACAGCAGCTATATTTCATTAGGAGTTTGAGGAGATTTGGGTTGTCAACTAAAACACTTGTAAACCTCTACAAATATATTGTGGGGAGCATTCTGACTGGCTGCATTACTGTTTCATATGGGGGGAGGCTACTGCACATGATCAAGATAAGTTGCAGACACTTGTAAAATTAATCAGCTCCATCATGAGTACTATCCTCCATAGAATCCAAGACATCTTCAAGGAGCGGTGCCTCATGAAGGTGGTGTCTATCATTATGCACCCTACCACCCAGGGCATGCTCTCTTCTCCATACCATTGGGTAGGAGGTTCAGAAGCCTGAAGGCACACACTCAGCAATTCAGGAACAGCTGCTTCCCCTCTGCCATCTGATTTCCTAATAGACATTGTACCTATAAACAGTACCTCACTACTTTTTTTTATTTCTGTTCTTTGGCACTGCTTATTTTAACATAACTATTTAATAGACATACACACACGCATGCCTATTATACAAAGTTTCCCCCGCCATCCGAAGGTAGAGCGTTCCTATGAAACGGTTCGTAAGCCGGAATGTCGTAAAGCAAAGAAGCAATTACCATTTATTTATATGGGAAAATTTTGTGAGCGTTCACAGACCCAAAAATAACCTACCAAATCATACCAAATAACACATAAAAATACACAGCCTATATAAAGTAGAAGTAATGTATGTACAGTGTAGTATCACTTACCGGAATTGGGAAGACAGCGCTGAGCACACTGATGATGGTGTGTTAGGCTGCATCATCGGAGGTTGGGGTGGTGCAGTGGTCCCCAACCTCCAGGCCACAGACCGATACCGATCTGCAGAGAATGCAGCGGTAGCCGGGACACACCCAGCACATCTTTAAGAAAAAAGCCGAAATAAACAAGCTAATTAATTAGGTGCCGCTCGGCACGTAATTAATTAGCATGTTTATTTCGGCTTTTTTCTTAAAGATGTGCTGGGTGCGTCCCGGCTACCGCTGCATTCTCCACAGCAATGTATCGGTCCGTGGCCCGGGGGTTGGGGTGGTGGGACACCAGGGTGTCATCTCATTGTCGTCTGTTTCCATCAGGGCAGGCAGGTCATCTTCTTCTATGTCTGCCTGCCTCGATGTTCATCGTCTGCAGTGGCTGATGTGGAAGGCTTGAAAAACGACAGTATGCTTGACTGCTTAGCCTCGCGCATTTTTCTATTATATAGTTCTTTGTAAACATTCAAACCATCTTGCAAATATACCCTAAACCAACATACCCTTTCAAAATTAAAGTCATACTTTTCTGCAATAATTGCTGTGAAAATCTCATGCAGTTGCTTCACGTTCAGTTCCTGGACGACTTCACTTTCGGTCCGTTCCCTACTGCATTCGGTTTCAATTGTTATCCTTTCTTCTTCCAATTGCATCAGCTCTTCATCTATCAGTTCTTGGTCATGGGATGCCAAAACCTCTTCAATATCATCTTTGTCAACTTCCACAAGCCAAACTCACTTTGTCCTTACTTCGTTCACCACCGTCGAAACGCTTAATAATTTACACTAAGTGTAACACCCTTACGAGCTCATTTAGGCTTTTCTGATACCGTAGAACTCATCTTGCTAACGGCTGCTCATAGGCACGTACTTAAGCAATGCCGGCTAGAATGCAGTTCCGGGGGAGGAGCTTGGCTGCTTGGGGTGCGCGCTGCTTTTTTCACGTGCTGCCTTTTATCGCGCGCTGCCTTTTATCGCGCGCTGCCTTTTTTCATAACAGTGAAAACACCTTCTGTTAGCGAAAACAGGTAACTAATGTAGGTCTTTCGTAACAGCGAGGTTTCGTAAAGCAAACGTTTGAAAAGCGGGGGACACCTGGTATCTCAGTTTTTTTCTATGTTTATTTATCATGTATTTCATTATACTGCTGCCATAAAGCTAGCAAATTTCATGACATATACCGGTGATATTAAACCTGATTCTGATTCTAAAAAGGTAGATGCAGCATGTAGAGACACTGTGAGGGAGGACAGGCAGTGGACAGGGCAAAATTGCAGTCAGTTGGGTGGGTTGAAGTGTCCCTATTTTAATGTTAGAAGTATCAGAAACAAGGTGTAGAGCATGGGTCAGTATGTGGAACTACAATGTTGTGGCCATTACAGATAGTTGGTTGTCACAAGGGCAGGGATGGCTGCTGGATGTTCTGGGGTTTCAAAAGGGACTGGGAGGAGGATAAAAGAGGTGGGGGAGTGTCATTGCTAATCAGCGATAGTATCAAAGCTGCAGAAAGGGAGGACGTTATGGAGGGATTGTCTACTGAGTTAGTGTGGGTGGAAGTCAGAAACAGGAAGGAAGTGATCAGTCTATTCGGAGTACTCTATAGACACCTTCATCCCCAATAGCAACAGCAACGCTGAGGAACAGATCAAGAGGCAGATTTTGGAAAGATGCAGAAAAAACAAGGTTTTTGTCATGGGTTACCTTAACTTCCCTCATATTGATTGGTACCTCCTTGGTACAAAAAGTTTAGATGAGGCGGAATTTGTCCGGTGTTAGGCAGTGAACCTGGTCAGGTGATGGATCTCTCAGTGGGTGAGCATTTTGGAGACACTGACCACAGCTTCTCATCTTTACCGTAGCTTTGGACAGGGATAGGAGCAAACCTTATGGGTAAGTATTCAATTTTTAAAATTTATTCATTTATGGGGTGTGGGCATCACTAGCTAAGCCCATCCCTAGTTGCCCTTGAGAAAGGGGTGATGAGCTGCCTTCTTGAACTGCTACAGTCCCTGAGGTGTAGGGACACCCACAGTGCTGTTAGGGAGGGAATTCCATGATTTTGACCCAGTGACAATGAAAGAATGGCAATATGTTTCCAAGTCAGGATGATGAGTGACTTGGAGGGGAATTTCAAAGTGTTGGTGTTCCCAGGTATCTGCTGCTCTCGCCCCTCTAGATAGTGGTGGTCGTGGGTCTGGAAGGTGCTGCCTTAGGAACTTTGGTGTGTTGTTGCAGTGGATCTTGTGGATAGTACACACTGCTGCAACTGTTCATCGATGGTGGAGGGATTGGATGCTTGTGGAAAGGGTACCAATCAAGTGGGCTGCCTCATACTGGACGGTGTCAAGCTCCTTGAGTGTTGATAGAGCTGCACTCATCCAGGCCAGTGGCGAGTATTCCATTACACTCCTGACTTGTAGATGGTGGACAGGTTTTGGGGAGTCAGGAGGTGAGTTACACGCCACTGGATTCCTAGCCTTTGATCTGCTCTGGTAGCCACAGTGTTTATATGGCTAGATCAGTCAGCTTCCTGTCAATGGTGACCCCCCAGGATGTTGATAGTAGCGGAGCCACTGAATGTTGTGATGATAGTTAGAGCCGCTCTTGTTGGAGATGGTCATTGCCTGACACTTGCTTGTCTCAAATGTTACTTGCCACGTGCCAGCCCAAGCCTGGATATTGTCCGGGTCCTGTTGCATTTGCGTATGAACTGCTTCACTATCTGAGGAGTCACGAATGGCGCAGAACATTGTGCAGTCATCTGCAAACATCTCCACTTCTGACCTTATGATGGAAGGGTCATTGATGAAGCAGCTGAAGATGGTTGGTCCTAGGACACTTCCCTGAAGAACTCCTGCAGTGATGTCCTGAGGATGAGATGATTGACCTCCAACCACCACAACCATCTTCCCAGCATCTGCAGATTATTTTGTGTTTACATCTTCCTTTGTGTCAGGTATGATTCCAACCAGCAGAAGGTTTCCCCCTAATTCCCATTGACTCCATTTTAGCTAGGGCACCTTGATGCCATACTGGATCAAATGCTGCCTTGATGTCGATGGCTATCACTCACCTCACCTCTGGTAATTAGCTCTTTGGTCCATGTTTAGACCAAGAAGGTGATGAGGTGGTCTTGATGGAACCCAAACTGGGCATCTGTAAGCAGGTTATTGCCGAGTAGAGATAGCAAATTATGATGCTATTAAGCAGGAACGTGGGAGTGTAAACTGGGAAAAGATGTACTCAGGGAAATGCACAAAGGAAATGTGGACATTGTTGAAGGAGCACCTCCGTGGGGTCCGGATAGGTCTGTCCATTTGAAACAGAGAAAGGATGGTTGGGTGGTTGACAAGAGATGTGGAACGTCTAGTCAAGA